>NW_017728931.1:73083410-73114762 GCF_001723895.1 Crocodylus porosus | reverse complement strand
TATATATACATTTGTTGACACAAATTCACTAAAACTACAGAAAACCCAGATAACTACATCGTAACCACAGGTGCAACTCTCTGTCTCTCTCTCTCTCTGTCACACACACGCACACACTCTCTCTCTCTCTCTCTCTCTAATCTATATAAAATAACTGGTACTGCATTTTAATATCAAGAGCAGGCAATACAAGTTTTATTTTCTTTAAATTTAGAAATACTTACTTTACAATTATCAGTGTTTAAATATAAATTCTTTACAAATAAAAATCTTAAATGAAACTTTTTTAGACATTTTTTATCCATATTTTAAATGAACTAAGAACCTTGCTAATTTTCACTTAATCAAATTGTACTTGCCAAATTCTGCTTAAATTATTTATGGTGTTTTATCCTACCTCTAAAGAAAGATGTAATAGATGCTGCAATGAGGTCAACTATTTTGATAATATAAATAATGAAATAATATATTATGCATATCTACAGGTATAGAAAATAATTGTACAACATATTGAGGGAGAATATACTGTTATGAAATTAAAGCCCCAGTCACAATTCACATAAGTACACAATAGTTAAGTTGGCTCAATCAACATGTTCTAGCTATTGAATATTTAATTTTGTTTAAACTGGTAGAATGTATGTACTGAACATTAAATTGGTAAACTTATCTTTAGTAACATAAGTTGTATATTTTAGTTTCCCTGTTTCTTTCCAAGGAAATTTTAAAAATGCAGAGCTGTTCATATTTGTGAAGCGTGTAAGTTCTTTGAATTGTGACCAAAGCCTACAGGTTATAACATCATAAGCTTCAGTCTTTGAAATTGCTCACCAGTTTGCTCTTCCAGTGATTATATGCTGTGCCAAAAAAGTCAGTCTTCTGTGGTGTTCATAAGCTGAGACCATGAAAGGATCACTGCTGTGTAGTTTACAAGCTGTGTAGCAGAATAAAAATTTTGAAATGGAATCTGTTTCTGCACTGAAATGTATCTACTGAGAAAGTCATCTTTATTGAAAAGTTTCTCTTTCCATATAGGGTTAGCATCTCAGCTTTTCCAAATGTCTGCTTGCTGGTCTGCTCTTTAAGGTGGAGGCACATTCATGACACCTGAGAATCTGGCTCCTTGGCTTATAATATACAGGTAGTACTGCATTTGGCATTATAGTTTCACTCACAGGTAGTAAAAGTGACTACTGTACACATGCAGGACTGAGTTTTAATTACTTGTAGGTTGTTTTCATCTTCAAAAAGCAAAAGTCAGGAATAGTCAACCTAAACATTTAAAATGTGGTTGAGTTTCACAAAGGGAAAAAGTGTTTTGATAAACTGAAAGTGGGAAGAGTGATAGTTTATTGTTTGATAACTCAGACATCTGGTGAGGTTTAAACTGGCATTTAACTCCCTTTCCTTTCCCTGTTCCTCAATCCTCTGTCCCCACAAAAATCAAGAATATGAGTTTGCAAGTCCTGAAATTAACCTTGAGTGTAGAAGCCAGTGCATGGAACCCACTAAAATGAGTTCAGAATTAAGCAAGATATGATATTGTAGCACTGAATGGCAAAAATACAAATATTTATTGCTGGTGCATTCAAGAGCAAAATAGAAGCAGTATATTTAAAATTTAGACTTCTTACATGCTCATAGCCATTTTATTCTAATTAAATGTAGTAGATTTGAATAATTAACATTTAAATTCCCATATTTACAAAGCCTAATCATGATTCATCTCTTGTTTGAATTATGCAGTGGATATTGGAACACGCCCAAATGCTACTCCACATGTATACAAACACAGGGATCAAGGAATTCACAATAGCAGATCAAATCTAGTACTGTATCCTAGCCCTGATGGCATTTATTATCAGGTGCTTTGGACAAAGGCACAAGAAAAATCCCAAAATGAGTTCTTATGGGAACAACCTGCCCATCAGGAAGGCTTCTTCATAACCTTCTTATCAGTTTGAAGTTGTTGTATGCCTGGAGGAAAGAAAACTTCCAGCTTTTCAAAATGTTGAAGCTGTGGGAGGCTTTAGAGGGACACAGTTTATCCCTTAAAGCAGTGGGTGGCCATTTGGCTCACAGTACATTTCCTTTCCCCATTGGACTGTCTGATGTAAAAATAAGTAAAAATGCTTTCTTTTCTATGATGAGGGTTTTCCCAAGGTATTTTTGGTCTGATGAGCCAAAGGCACTATCAAAGAAGGAGCATGTCAAAATATAAAATCAGAAAAAGTTGATTCAGACTTTTCTTGACATAAAGGACCCACATTATTTCAGTTGTAGAAGCCCAGAATTGTAAATTTTCCTGTATTGGGTTTTTTTTTCCCTTTTTTTGGAGTGCTACTTTCCATTACTTGTGAAAATGATGATCTTAGAAATATAGCTGTTCAAGTTCTACTCAGCATCACCAGGGTGCAGTACTCGGTAGGACAACCAGGCTTGGAAAAAGAGATTAGCGTTTTGTTTCCTTTGTAGTTAGAATATTTCTCCTTGCACAAAGACATCTTTTGAGCAGTCCCATATTTAATGGGACAGCCAGTCCCTTCATTTTAGATTCAAATTTCTTTCACTCCTACACAGCTATGATGTACTAACATCACAAGCGTCAGCAACATTTAAAAAGACTGCTTATTATTCACTCAGTATTTACAGCTATGTTAATTGGATGGATTCATCCACACCTGTACTTTCCTTTAAATGGAGCTCATCAAGCTTCTGAAATAGGTTGAACTGCGGGGGTTGAAATAATAGAGCTCCTGCTTCAACCCATTGAATAGATGCTGATATTTTTAGGTAAATGTCAGGTGATATGTAATTAATTTTTATTAAAAAATGTACATGAGCATTCTGCATGCTGCCCCTAGGAGCTTGCACAGTCTAAATTAATTGAGCAAAGTAAATGAAGGCAGGAAAGGGAGAGCATTAGCAAGATAGTGGGAAAGATGAGTTAGGCACTGCCTACTTTGTTCAAAAAAGAAAGTGAAGTGAAAGACAAAGGGGAGGCACAGGAATGAAAGAGCAAAGTTTGAAAGGGTAGGACGCAAGTGGGTTTTGAGAAGGGACCTGGAGAAATTATATGAAGATTCTTGGTGCACAGGAGGGGGAAGAGGAATGTTGCTACAGGGTAAAAACAGTATGAAAAAAGGCACAAAGGTGAGAATGGGGTGGGAGGGGGAGAAAAAAGGGAGAAATTATGATGAGGGTAAGGTAGAAAAGAGACTAGAAATAAATGAGACAGACCCAGAGTCAAAGAAGAATAGACAAGCAGTTTATATAAAAAGAAATATCTGAATGACATTTGTGAAGGGATGGCATATGATTGCAATAGAAGTGGTTGGGCATGGTAGAATGAGCAAGAAAGAAACATCCCTAGGCTAGGGGCAGACATTCAAAAAGCCTGACCCTGAATTGATTCAATCTTTGCAGGTTAGTCCAACCTGGGTAGGCTAAATCAGTTTTGTAACCAGACAGACATCCCAAAAATGCAGGCACATGGCTGCAGTGGCTCCGGCTAGAAGCCAGGGGGTGCTAGAGCAGCCCTCCAGTAGCTTCTACAGGGCTGAGCTGAACAGGGCATTGCCAGACCCTGGCAGGATGCTCTGATTAGACCTCCCCACCCCGCAGAGCCCAGCAGAGAATGTTTATCACCCCTAACTCAGTGTTTATCAACCCACTAAGAAAACAAAGCTTCTCTCCATTAACTAATGGAGCTCTTTTTAAACAGCTTGTCCAAGGAAGGACAATACACTCCTAATTAATTAGCTCCAAAAAGCCTGTCTGCCTGTCATCTTCCACAACACAGACCATAGCCAGCATGTGGTCTGCTAGCTAATGCAGAAGTGTCTGCATAAGGCAGAGGAGAGAGGGGGAATAATACCTACTTAGCAGGGAGAAGCCAGACAGATACTCTGTGCTTGCAGTCTCTGCCGGAGCTGCAGCCAGGGAGGGGCCAGCCCTGCTGTGGAGCAGAAAGTCCCGCCAAGCCCAGAGAGCCTGCCAGGATGCTGAGGGTATCTGGTTTATCTAACCAGCAAGGGGTCTGGGACAGATGCTGCATAAACCGGTTTGAGCCAAATCAGTTAAGTCTGATACTACATTCAACCAGGTTTTATGTGCACTGAACATCTGATCTGTTACAGGTTTAAACCAGTTTCTGATCACTTAAACTGATTTATGTGTAATGTTGTCCCTAGCCCTATGCAATACCCTTTTTCCTAGGAGAAAGCACACTGGGCTGGATACTCCTTCTGCTAACTGGAGTTAATATTTTGGTTCAGTTCACTTCCCTGACCAAACCCTTAATCCCTGCACTATGGGCTGCTGAGTATCACTCACCCATGTTGTAAAAGATGTAACTGAGTAGTTGGTTGCTTTAGGCATAGCTGCTCTCTGAGCCAAACCTCATCCTCTTTACAATGTTACCTTTCAGAAAAAGATAAATCTACTGCCTGACTATACTGTCTGTGATAGATGCTTTGGCCAATAGGCAACACTCTGCATTTTAAACAAAAACTAGCATCTTAAAATCCTGACACCCAAGTTCCACTGGTGTTTTTCAGATGCATGTAACCCATAGGCCAAGTGGTTTTATCTTTCCCTCTTGAGGAATTCCAGAGACAGATACTGTTACCAGTTACTCTTTTAAGTTCAAGCAAGAGGTACATGTAATGTGGATCTAAAGATCCTGGACTGAAATACTGCTAATAAATAGTATGTAATCCTGTAAATAAAGACTATCAGTTCAAAAGTACAAAGACATAAGATGCAAGTTGCAAACGTAGTCTTCCTTCTAGCACTTTCTACACTAGGAGTGCTTGACTTTGCAACCTTAATATTTCCTATACTACATACATGTAAAAAAGGTGAACAGATATGCAGACAGAGCCACCACCACTGACCTTTAGTTATACAGAAAGGATCCAAACCCTGAATTTTGTTCCTGAATCATCTCCTATGGATTATAGGCTCCTGAGACTAGTGTGTAAAATTAAATAATTAGTCAAGCTACATCCAAACTTTAATTAGAGGATGGGAATGAATTTTGCCTTTTGTTGTCTTTGTGCCACCATAAAAATATTTATGGTGACACAAAGGCCAAGCAAGCAGATGTTACACCACGTGTCCAAACTTTGGGGCCATGACAAAGGTGGTATCAATTGGTGCCATTATTTAATGACACGTCTCCCTATTTTATGGCATGAAAGTACCAGCAGCCTGGACCTGCCTGCGCTCTCCAAGAAGGTGCTCCAGGGGCTTGTGGGGCCCAATCCTGAAAACCACAGGAATTCCCACTTAGATTGGGCTCCTCAAGCTCTGGAGGTGTCTGCCCAGTTTTCCATGGTTACTGAAACACTCTCCAGAGATCTTGGGAGCGTGTCCCTATAGGCGGGGATACCTTGATTTGCTTTACTTATGGCAACATGCCCTGGAGATCCCAGAGCCACTTCTCAGGAAGCAGGGAAACCATGACTCTACCTACTTATGGACATGTACCCTGGAGATCCTGGAAGCGCGTCTTGGTAAGTGGGGGAAAGTTGGGTTTCTCCCCTTATGGAACTGCACCCCGGAGATCCCAGGGGTATGTCTCACTAAGCCAGGAAAGCTGGGCAGATGCTCCCAGAGCTTGAGGGGCCTGATCCTGTGTGGGAGTTCCCAGAGTGCAAAAGATCAAGCTCCTCAAGCCCCAGAAGAACACTTCTCCATTGTTCTACAGCATCAATGACCAGGATTGCCCAGTGAAGCAGATCCAACCCAGTGTTTTGCCCAGTGAAGCAGATCAGCTGTGCTGGGACACATCCTGTCACAGCTAATACACATCATTTGGAGATGCCTGTTTCTAGCCAGAGTTCTGCAGCCACAAATAATAACAGGAAATGGTTAAGAGAGAGGGGGAGGGAATACATGTGCTGCATCTAAAACTAACCAAAGATGGGTAATAACCCTGCACTATTTTTGTTGAATTTTACTGCACATTCAGGGCTGAGATTTTTCCAATGCTTTTGCTCATTGCACTGTAATTAGATATCATGTTCCACTAAAGTGACAACCTCTGGTTTGATTTGGTGGTGTTGTATTTCCTTTAACTTTAGCATCACTTCTACAGAAGCCAAGAGTGTCACAGAGATGGCACTCTCCCTCTTTGGAGACGGCCAGCTGCCACTATATTCTTTCTCTCCCAGAGGTGTATTTTGGCAGTCCATTTCTTTTGCAGCTGTGACTACAATTTGCATTTGGAGAGTATCAGTTTAGAAATAGAAGATATTTAAAAGGGCTAACAATTATTATTTTAAATGGTTGAAAAGGTGATGAGAATTCCACTCTGTCTTGTGTTTGTGGATTAAACAAAAACACCTCTGGCTGCTATAAATACTGCTATTCTCTCTTTCTCTGTTTGGCAGCTGAGATAGCTGAAACATGAGCTACCAGTGCATAGTCCAGTACAACTTACCAATTCCCAGTGCAAATGAGAGGGGGCTTTCAGTCAAGACCTGTTGACTACCATTTCTTCCACAGTTGCTCAGCTTGACCTGTTCAAGGATGATCACGTTATCTGTTTTGTTTTGTATGAAGGGAATCTCTGAGGTGAACTTTTAATGTGTGAAGAGGGAGACTAGTTGGAGTTGTTGGTTGTGAATAAAAACCTGTTCTATTGTACTCAGAATTAGAAAAAAAATCTGCTTAATGCGTGCTAGACAACTAAAATGGTAAATACTGCACTGTTGGAAGAAAAATGGCTTTTTTCCTTTTTTTCCTTGGGTCTTACAACATTCTTAGGCTGCTCAGTTTGACTTCCTTTTAACTGTAACCAAAACAAAATCTGAATCATGTTTAAGTTTGTTTGGTCTAACTTAAAAGAACTGAGCATACTGCCTTTTTCCATAGTTTGCAATTATAATTTTGAATGTTTGGTACTTACTGTATTGTCTAAAATGGCTTTGACTGGATAAGTGATCTTTTTTCCAATTGTATTACCTTCTCTTCTGGGCATGATGATTTTTTTCTAATGTATTTCCCAAAACTTAGCTAAATTGTAGCCTGACCTAAAACAAAGCTTGTTGGATGTCATGGTTTGAATTTGGACTGTCATAAATCATGTCACGTTCTATGTAATGTGTAGCATTCACTTTCACTGCACCAGAACTCTCTCCTCTGTTATTGTGTCCAGCTTTCTGATTGTACTGCAGTCCCTGAACTGTCTGTCCCTTGCTGCTCTGTTTCCATCAAGGCCTTGGCCCTTGAAACTAGATGCAGCCTGAAACTAAAGATTGTTCCTTTCACAAACTACAATACATCGTCTCTCTTTCAAAGAGACTTTTGTGGCTCTTCAAATACTCTTACTACAGAACAATGCATCCATATGCTTTCTCTCTCATGTCTACCTTGTCACCTCTTACATCTTTGAAAGAATGGCAACTTATTTATTACTTTTATTGAAACACAAAGCAAACAATTTCATCAGTCATGTGGAATCCTTCGTTCCTCTCTTTTTATAATGTAGGGTATAATCTTTGCCTCTGGGGAGCTCTGTGATTTCTTTAGCAACTACTTCTGTAGTCAGCATACAGGAACCAAGAACCAACAGGTGTTGTTAGCACTGTCATTTATTTTCAGTTCAGAGTCTAGATTCTTTGAAGCAGCCAAAATGAACACAGCAAAAATTAAAAATAATTGTGTGTAAAGGTAGCTCAAAGTTTGGGACTTGTTCTCTGTGGCCACTGGAGGAAGGTTGAGAAGAAATAAGTTTGATTTGCAGAAGAGAAGATCTTTTTTGCTCTTAGAGAAGAAATAGTAACCTAGAAACGTTATAGACTTTCTTCACCAGAGGGTTTTTTCTTTGTTTTTTGTTTGAAGAACAAGTTTAACAAGCCCATCTGGGGTGATCTAGGTCAGGAGTGGATTCAGCTGGATTCAGCCCACAGAGCCCCACCATCTGGCCTCTGGTTCTGAGCAGACCCACATAGGGCACAGTGAGCAGTGGAACAGCCCCACGAGTAGGCCTTCACCCATGCATGTGGCACCAGCTCCCACCACTCCAGGACTGTGCTGCAATGTGGATCCTGGATCAGCTGGCACAGGCACTTCATGCTAAGACTGCACTGTGCATGACGGCTGCTCCAACCACTTCAGGAGCAATGCTGCACATGCCACCCATGAGCGCTGTGGTTTCATAAGCCCCAGACCAGCTGGAGTGGGTGCCACTTGCAGTGCCATTCCCTGAGCTGGCATTACATACGGCAGAATCTGGCTGGAATGGGCACGGTGTGCAGCACAGCAGCACTACAAAGCAGCCAGTCCACTTGTAGCATTACAAGGCAGCAAGTCCACTCGTGCCAGACTCTGGGGCTGCATTTTTCCTAACTCCCTCCCCAAGTGGGGCTGTTTTTTAGCTCTCTGCCCCTGCTCCTGGATGGACAACTCCCTACCACAGACCTGCCAAATTCCCCCCTGGATCCAATTTCCTCCCCTGATCCCGCCTGCCTTTCCCCCCCACACTTGGATCACTTTCCTGGCATAGCTCCCAGCACTGGTGAATATATGCACTAGTGGGGATCCAATCTTAAGGTAAGCAGCATGATCATAGATTGGGTCCCACAAATGTGTGCATATGCCCTAAATTTATATAGCTAAAATCACTACGTAGTCTGACGCAAATGGTTTGTTTCTCCCCTTTGTTTTGTTACTACTTGTTCTCATGCAGCTGCGGTTTTCAGGTGTGGCATCATATGTTTATGTTAAATGGTAAATTCATTTGAACAATATCCTTGTTTTGAATGCCCTGTGGATCCATAGAAATAACAACAACAACAAAATGATTATCCTGATATTGTTTTATAAACTATGTTAATTTAGGATAATCAATCATTGTTTTAAATAATTGGAAATGTAAATGCGACTTAGATATTATAAATATCGTTGTCCAATATACCGTAGAGATTCCAGTCCTTTCAGTCATAAATAAGATTGTTTTTATATTCAGCAGAAAAATGTTACAAATTAGGAATTAATTGCCCCATGATCAATTGATAATTTTCCCTCCCATTGTGTGTGGAAAGCTACTGGCTGACAGGCATTCCAGTCGCAACAGGAGGGGAAAGTATCAGTCAATTATGAAACAATTAGTTCCAATCGCTACCACTTCTTTTTGTGTGTGCTGGTAAGATTGCCCTAAGAATGTAATAGCTATGATTAACCCTGGACAATGCTTGACTTTCTAAACTTAAAAATCAAAAGTAAATGCAGATGCTTTTTGATTTTTATCGTTTCTTGGAAAAGTGACGTTCATGAAACAAAAATTACAGTTTGGCAGCCATTATAGAGGCTGCTGCCATCAGTCAGCTTGCATTCATGGTTGTGCAAAGGCTGCTTCTGATTTCAGTAGGGACACGGTATGGCTAAAATGTTCTAGAAAACCTCAGTATCAACCCATGAATTAATTTAGGTCGTATAACATCAAAGACCACTAACCTCCCTACTAATGTTGCTACCATAAAAATATTCATTAAACATTAGCACAGTACCTTTATAAGAAAGTTATTGGGGGAAAAAAACATCTGTAGCAGCCTGTTCACTTTATGGAGGATTTAAAGAGATAATATTTGCCAGGTCATCTAGATGTATTTCTCACCCTTCTAGAGTAGTAAAATGATTGACATATGAAAGATTTACACATGTAACTTAATACGTCTTTTACATATATATATTTAATATTCACGCAACAAACTGCAGAGCTGCTTTATAAATAGCATTTATCACACACCTTTGAATACTTCATTTGAGCCCTTTATCATGTGCAAAGCTTTTAGACTGATCTGCATGATTCTGTCCAACTCAAGTATTTTTCCATTCTAATGCCCAGGTGACAAATGCTGATGATCTAATACCAAATACAAACAGTATGTTTTAAACATCCAAAAGGATGTTTTTCTAAATGCTACCATAAAAACTCATAAGATCTGAAACATTATCTAACTTATTTCCTTCCCCCACCTATTACCAGTAATGCAGACCAAATTGTATGCCCTTTCTTTCGCGTGTGCAAACCTAATATTTGAATTGTCATTAGAGATCACTTGTACTTTCTGCAGAAAGCTCTCATGGATAACTGGCCAGCCTTTGAAATTCAGTAAGTCAGTCTTTTGATGCACAGGAAGAAACTCTGGCCCACACTTTTTGTTCTTTGGCACTGCAGCTATAACTGGCATGAAAAAAGTCTGAATACTTTGGTAAAGTCAGCATATATGACTCTGAATATAGATAGGGAGCAGATCTTTTCAGAAAGAAGGTGCCATTTTTATATAGTCAACTTGTCAAAATGGAGTCACACCTTAAAGTGCTAATTATTTCACGACCTAGTTCCTAAAGTTTGCCTAAACTGTGAGGTAGCACTAAATTGTGCTTCTCAGTTCCCTTTTTTTGGTACTTCAGGCTATGCATAATACCTCATACCCATACTTTAATTTTACTAAAACTGTACCATGGTTAGTGAGAAAATTGGGACAAGTAAAAAAATATCAATAAGCAGAATATTCAAAGGGGAAAAAGTAAACTCAGAACTGTAACCAACAGATACCAAAACAAGCACGTTAATAGTTTTTCTCTGTCATTAATTTTACAGTTTGTGTTGTATCGTTCCTATGAATTTTACCACTTCATAGCTAATCTGTATGGCATATTACTAGTTTCTAGGCTTTATTAAATACATTGATTTGACACTAGCCAAATGCGTGAATATAAATTGATTTTATGCAATACATACAACAAGGATTTATTGATATATAAAGGGTTTCATTATTTATAGAATTACACCAAAATTATTTTGAAACAACAAGAATTCTCTCTGGACTGTATTAAAAATTTCATGCCTAAATGCAGTTGAACATTAATTTTTAGATGAGTTCTTTTGTCTTATGCTGCACTATAAATGAAGTCTATTGGAAATAAATATCTGGGGAGTACAAATGCAGTTTAAAGCTTCAGAATACAAGATGCAGGTGTGAAAGATGATAGAACGATCATGTGGGAGGAAATTACTGCAACTTCTTTCTCTCCTTTTTTCCTATTTGTAACTCTGGTTAAGAGCAAGGATCTAAGTCATTTTACTGTAGCATTGGCTATTAATAGCAGAAGATGGTGGGGTTAAATTATATGCATCAAGCTATTTTGGTAGGCTTGGCAATATTATCACTGCTGATACATGACAACAGTGTCAACATCTAGGGACACAACCTTGTCTCTTTAATAAGAAGAAAAAGATGATTGATAAGAATATCTGTAATGAAGGTATGCCTCAGTGCACAGCCCAGGTAATGGGCCTTTGTTTGGGGATCTTTACAGCAGATTTGAGTATGATGGTATCTTTCCTTCACTCCGTACTTCTGTTTGAGATTGTTATATTTGACTTACAGCTATCTGCCTCCAATAGCTGTCACATCCCTTTTTTGTATAAAGAAGAGACTGTTACAAATTTAATCAAGTAATTAGAGCTGATATTCCTAAAATCCCACTCTGTCTTGGCCTAACTCTGTTTTCATTCAAATGAATGGGAGTCTGATTAGTAACTACAGCAGAAGCAGAGTTAGTCAGTTGTGAGCAGCACTTATGAATATCCTGTCCTGGTCACCTTAGTGCTGTGAACTGTGCCTACATTGAACTGCCATGAACTGTTCAGCTGATACAGCTGGTCAGATTGAGGGCCTTTTGAAAGTCTTGCCCAAACCTTCTCTAGCACAGACATTATAGTGTGAAACATTTCATGGCTACCTGGGTTGGTAAATGAGTAGGTTCCCTTTTGTTAATTCAAAGATCAGGAAATTTAAAGAGGAAACATAGAGTATGTCATTCGGTGAGTATGTACCATTCCCAGTAGATATCCCATTATCTTTTCCAAGTTTTCTATGATACTAAAATACTGCCCAGTGACAGTGTCTTCCATACTCTTATGTTCATTTCAAAGAACATGCCAGGAATCTAAATTGCTGTATTACAAGGATTGTGTCAGTTAAATATACATTAATTATTCAATAGAGCTGTTCCATATTATGTATTAAATCACCAAGGCTGTGTACAGATAGTCAAAAAGTCCAAGGTTGAATCAATTCAACCTTCACGGGTTAGTCTGAGCTGCATAGATTGAAACAATAAGCAAGTGAACAGACTTTTAACTTGATTCTGGAAATGCAGCCACATGCTGAGGGTCAATGGAGAATCCCTCCCTGCTCTGCTGGAACAGACAGCTTGGGCCAAGGCTAACCTGCCAACTGTGATTGGGGGTTTTGTAGGGAAAGTACAAAGCATCCTGGGATACTGGGACACTGTGAGTTAACTTGAATCTGGAAAGGATCTGGGACAGAAGTTCAATAAACTGATTTAACCTAAATCAGTTAAGTCTGGTACTACATCCATCCAGGTTTATCTTAAACTGGTTTCAGACATTTTGAAAGCAGTTTATGCACACTGAACTTCTGTTGTGTTATAGATTTGAACCAGTTTCCAATCACTTATACCGATTTATGTGTAATTTCTGTCCTTAAATGTTCAGATGTAGCTTAAAAAGAGTACGTAGTTTGGATGATTTTCTGAACTTTATTCAATTTCTAGATCTTCAGGCTGCAAAAACTGGGCTGGAAATCCTACAATTTAGAGTTTTCTTCAGGGTGATGATTCTGTTTATACTTATTGCTGCTTGCTTTGAAAATTAAAGAGGGGACCAAATTCTGTTCATCTAAATTTATGTGGGAACATTGACACAGAATCATAGGTAAGATCTGCTCTCTAGTCATGTTTCAGAATAAGAATAGATGTTTCTGTATTCTGTATGCCACTTATGACTTAGTTAGTATAAATACTGTGTCAGTCTAGAAGCACCAGGTACTTTGGAAGAGGGTTCACAATCTTTTTGAACCAGGATGTGATATTTACATGTATCATCTGCCAACCCAGTGACACATAGCAGTCCTAGTGTTTTGGAGTGTCAACAAGACTTAGTAGTGCCAGCTGCTTTCTGAGAGGCTTTCTAGTTTTGTGTCTTGACTGATGAGGAAGCAATGACAGTTTTAATGTAGTACTACAGCTCTATGGAAGTGTTTTGAGTACCAACATAGTAACTTTGTAGCTTAGAGTTGTTCCCTGTGCTAGCAGCAGCTGATCACTTGATGAGTTTATACAGTTGAAAGTCTAGGTTCAATTCTCAGCTTGATATTCCCCCAACTAGTGGACTCAATTAAGTTCTCAATAAGGTATGACTGATAAACATCAGAAAAAAACAATAATTTAAAGAGCAGCTGGAAAAGGTCTCATCTTAATGAAAAGGTATAGAGGCATGTAATTCAAATATGCATTTCCTGAACACTGAGGGCAGCACAGAAACTTGAATTCCAGCACCAAGATTCTTTGTGTATGGCCTTTTTCGCAAAATTTTTTTTACCGTTTACCATACCTTCTTGAAAACATTACTGAATACAGATTGTATTTGAAGTCTTTTTAGTGGTCTTGAAAAAACTGTTTTGATATGATATTTTTACCATGACCCTTTTATTCTTCCAAAAACAGTTACAAACCTGTCTTTGCAAAAAGCCAAGAAAAGCTCTTTTTTGACCTTGTCTTTTTAAATAAATGCCAGTGACTGAAGCTACAAAGATAGGACATTTCATTAATGGGGAGATGAATGAGTTAGAAATCTATTATTAACACCAGAATATTTAAGCCTGGGAAGAGATCACTTTTTGCTGATATCTTTAGACATACTGCTAATGTTCCCATTTTCTTAATGATAAATTTATTTCATTAGAAACATTCTAGTTTAAATGGGTAAATTTTCAGTATCATATGAAACCTTTCCCAGTACCAGAACATGCTTACCATGGTCATACTGTCACTAAGGGTAAATAATTTTGTGTGTCTCTTGGTATAGTATGGATAAAGCCACTGAAGAAATTTTTATTTACCAAATTCTTAGTTTTAGCTTAAGGTTTTGGTTTGTTCATAGAACATGTTCTGTAACTTTGTTCCAAGCTGAATGTAATTACTGTGCTGAACATGTCTGAGGTACTTAATGGATCAGCTGTAGCACAAGTACCATTTATAATCTAGAAGCAAACATTCAACATTTCATTATATTGAAGTATCAAAGGGTTTTTTATTGTACTTTTAGTATGGTTATTGAAGAAAGATTCATAGTTATTTCTCAGGTGGGTTTTAACTGCCCACAGAAAAAAACATTGGCCTAAAATTGCTATAAAAGTATTGGCAGGGCGGGGGGGATTCCAGTCTATTTGTAGGAGAGCAATAAATAAATAATGCTGATACTGCATAGTTTGTTCTCCTTACTCTCTTATATCAGTACTACTTTTTGATGACCCTGGACATGTCTACACATGCATTAATGTGCGTTAGGTTGTGCTAATATGCAGTAGTGTATTTGCATGCTTTTTTAGTGATGCTTAATGCACAGTGGACTATTTTACTGCTCATTTGCATTATGTCACAGTTTTATGCCATGCTTTAATGCGCAGTAAAATAGTTTACTACATATTAAACACACGTGTAGATGCATGTGCTGAATACATAAGTTAGTCCATATTGCAGTGTTTTGAAATGGCCAGAAATCCCAAGCTTCAGTAATACTGACCATATTTAATAAGAGGCAGGTTACATATACATTCCAATAATTCAGGAGAATTCTCCCAGGTTTGTTCTCCTGGTAGAAAAACTTACCCACAGCCACAGGTACAGCCATTTGAATATTGAGGCCCTGAAGAGAGAAAAGGTTGCAGTGCTAACACTGTGCAGCCAAGGGAGGGGTGGGGGCTTTGTACACATTTCAGCATGCTCTGAAGACTCCTTTAGTCTGCCTGGTGACAAATGGGAGCAGTGCATAGAGCTAACCAGATTAGCTGGCCCAGACTGCCCACAGTCAGCCTGTGTTTCCCTGTAGCACAATGTAGGGATTGTGAAGGCATCATGTTCTTCTCCCTTCTGGAGCAGCAGAGTCTAGTGAGTGACACACTGTTTCCCTGGGAGATGGGAGGGATGCTGAAGGACCATTTTTCTCTTACGAGAGAAGCCACGGCAGGAGAAACTCTTTTGGGAGTGATTTAACCCTGGTTGTTCCCAGATTATTTTTCTCCCAGAATACCTATATTTTCCTTGGGAGAAAAAGCGTGAACATCTGTACACTCTCAGTTTCTCCTGAGTATGAACTCTCCCAGGAGAAACTGAATGTCTGTACAAGCCCTTAAAGTCCCTCAATAAGGTACCGCCATGTGGCCAAGCTGCTCCATTAGACATTTACCATGTCTGCTATCTGAGGTCAGGCTCACAACAAAATTGTAGTAGGCATGGTCTCCGGGAAACCTAAAGTATTAGTGTCAGTTTGTTATTAGCAGGATTTTGTTTTTAGTAGGACAACACTCCACTGGATGCTCCACTTTTGTTCTCATACTGAAACTTGAAACTGGCATGTTCTTGGGGTTCGTTGTGAGCATCTCTCACATCTCTAATTAAGGGTTCTGGAAAGGACAATATAAGTTTTGTCTAATTAATAGGAGTGCCTTTACAAGTGGTTTAAATTTCTCTTCAAGAACAACTTACAACAGTCTAAAAGGATTCTAATAGGCTTGGCTGCCTCATGGCTGACTACCAACTCTTGCTTAGGTGTTCAAGGTTATAGATAAAAGAAGGAGCTGCCTTTGCCATCTGTCCCATCTTCTCTTATTCTCCAAAAGCTTCTCTATGAGTTAAATCTATTCTGTCTATAGATGGCTTCCCCATTTTCATTCCACCCCAAAGTTTCCCAAAGCTCCAAGCATTAAGATTGGTGCTAGCACATTGATGCCTGGAGCACAGAGGGAGCTGGATAGAGGCAGGTGGCCGTATAAAGAAAACTGTTCCTTCTATCAAATCCCCAAGATCTTCAGGTCTGTGTGTTCTGGAGACTGTTCAAATACTAAAATGTTAACAGTGTCATACCTGCTCTAAAAAGGCACGACTCTGTCTTTTCCCCAGAGGGCACTTAGGAAGAACCTGAGTTGACAGTAATGGAATCCATTCGCTACAGGAATCATTCCAGCAGAGTGGGGGAGGGAGTCCTAAACTTCAGCTTCCTCAGTAATTTAGATGATGATTTATCCCAGAATTATTTTCCCAAACTGGCAAATTGCGGTATAGAACTATTGCTTTCTGTGCTGTTGTTTTGCATTTAGGTTATAAATATTAGTAAATGCAGCATTAATATGTGGACTGTGCTATACAGAAGGAATAGGTATGCTAAGAATTATTCTCTACTGAGTTTTTCACAAAATCGCACACTTTTGATAATCACTTGGCAAGTATATATGTCATTGTATAATTAAGGTTTATATATAAATCTTAATTAAATTCCCTGACTTTTTATTCCTTTCCAATCTAGATGTAGGTTTTATTTTGTGTTTGTATTCAAGGATGTCACTTCATAAACAGAGATATTATTTTAGTAGTCACCTTCCCAAAATACATTATAATACTAAAACTATGTTTATCTTGTTAAATAAACTATCTTAAATTAAATGATCAGATACTTCACAATCTAAATACTTCTGCCATATTCATATCATTATGATGGGATACTGCAGTATTATGATAACAAAAGCCATGTGTGCGGTGGGGGGTAGTGGTCAGAAGCTTGGTGTTTATTGCTGAGAGGTTTCTGTGGGATAAAAGAGTGGGTAGATTTTTCGTTTTCCTTCACACATTTAAAAATATCAGAACAGTCTCTTTGAAACATAAAGGCTGAATACTCTCTTGCAAAGTCTCAGAGCATTTGTGTATGCCTCATTAGATTCAGATGACCTCGAACAGCACTAGGAGACTACAGAGGTTTGTTCCTGGAGATTAGAGGAATCTGCTCGTTTCATTATTTTTCCCTTCTTTAAAAAAAATGTAAGATTTCAAGTTTGCTTTCCCAATACATTTCAGAATGCAATTGCAAAATTGGAAGCAAATAAATGACAACATTTGCCTTAATATTTAATTAGCTGATAGTCAGTGCTGCAAACTGTGTCTTCCATTACAAAACAAAGTAGTGAACTGCCAGGCCTGAAATAATGAAGCAATATATTACAATTAAGCAATGTAATTTTTATTTAATTAAGATCTATCTTATGGCTCTGTTTCTGATTTAACTGATGTTCATTGACAGAATACTATATAATATATAATAACACTAAAATTTACAGCTAATGCCTCTTAATATTTTGTTTCGTAGTATTTGGCCTTCCTCATAATACATGGAAATAGGTCCTACTAATCTGCATTAACTGACATATTAGTGAGCAGTGTCCAAGTTCTGCAAAGCATATTTTGTCTAATGAGATTTTGGGATACTGGTAGGACCTTTACAGAAGTAGGAGCTAATACAGAGCCCATTGAAATCAACAGGAATCTTTCCATGGACTTCAGTGTGCTTTGGATATTGATCTGCCATTGCACCATTGCAGGCAGTAAGTAAATGCAATTATTTACAAATAGCATGAGCAAATGAAATACTAGGTGGAGTTATATCATATATGCCTTCTGTGTCACCGTCACCATCATTTTATATTAGACTTGAGGCTACACAGGGCAGTGACAAAAGGGCAAAAACAAAATACAGAAGCAAGGAGCAGGACAGAACCCAGGTCTACATAGCCATGTTTCAGGAAGATTGCTACTGCATCACCCCAATATGGGTTCCACAGAGTGAGGTAAGCATCTTTAGGCCTTGTTTTCAACCTTTAAATAGAACGGAGGTGCTAGATTACAGTCTTAGTTCTTGGAGATGTTTATGCTTACATATGAGTTGTCTTGGTGATTTCAGTGGAATCTCTCTCACCCCCACTGCACTGTTGCACTGTATGGTGCCCCCATCATGCTGCTACACTGCACCAGACCACCTGCACTGTGTGGGGTCCCTGAGTCCCCCTATCTCCCCAACTCCACACCTTGTTTGTGGGCTCCCGCAGCCCTGCAGGCCATGCCTTCCGCCCCTGGGCAAAAGTAGGAAGCAGAAGCAAGAGAAGCGAGGGGGAGCCCAGAGACTCCAGTGGCAGCAACAGGAGAGCAATGTGGAGAAGGGCACCTGGGCTGGGAACTGGGGGACTCCCTTGGGACCCAGATGTGGCCCTGGGCCTCCAGTTGGACAGCCCTGGTTTAAAGAAATAGAAAGCCAGTCCTTATCGCCTTAGTGACTTGAAGAGACTTGTTCATCTCTGTGGGAAGGCTTACACAAAGTAAGAAAGATTGGCTCTTGATTAATGAATTTTCAGTATACTCCAAAGCCGTTTGCCCCTGTTATTTTGATGCGACTAATTTTCTTCATTTGATAGTTGTTTAAATTTCTTTGTGGAAGGCTGAAGGCCAAGTTACTTCTGGGACTGTGAGAGCAATTGTACACTCAGAGCAATAATGAATGATTGTTATCTCTCAAATCCCTTTTCCCTCTGGTTTTCTGAAATAAAAAATGAAGAATGATTATTCAAATCAAAGATATTTAGGCCACAGTAGAACATCAGAACAGTGTGTTCAAAACCAACTCAAACATTTCAACCAAACCTCAGGTGGCACTGAAATTGCACTATATGAATCTCCCTTCCTCCTCACCCATCATCCCCCACCATCCCCAAACCTTCTCTATATACTGTAACTCACAAAAATGGTTTTGCAAAATGCCCATAAAGCAACCATTAAATTTAAAAGTCTGTTAAGGTAAGAGTATATTTCTGTTACTATCATGGGTGCTTCAATCTGGCTGCTGTTAACTACCCCACAGATGTGGTAACTTCATTAATACACCAATGAGACAAGTGAATAATTTAACAGAATATTGTCTGTAGCAAATGTCACAGGAAATGACTGGAAGGAAAATTGCCTTCAATAAATGAGGATCAAGAATGGATACAAACCAATTTCTGTTTGATGTACAATTCTGCTCAAATGGGGAACAACAATAGGTTATTGTTTTTGCTGGAATGATTGGAGGTTTTTTTTATTATATTCTTCTCACAACCTCACTTATTTTATCTAAATATATTATCTATGACCTCTCTTTCTCCCCCGACATGGACACACAAATAACTGGGTAAATAGAGTATGGTGTTTGTACAGATGGGACTGTTATTACCTAGTTTACCTACTTACACTTTCAAACTTGAAGGGCAAAAGCTAAAACTATATGATGGATTTATAGTCATTTTGAGTCGTCTAGCAAATTCAACAGTCCTAAACTTGGAAGTATTGGAGAAAAATCCTAAGCAATAAAATAACTACAGCTGAAATTAACTCTGGAAATGACTTTTCCCTCTGGCCTAATAAATATTGAATGAACCAACATTCAGCAATATGCTAATGATGTGATATTTACCCAGTAAGCAGATACATCAGTTGATGCACTGCCTTTCTAGTATGTTGTTGATCCACTTTAACCATTTAAATATTTTCTTTTGTCACTATTTTCCCAAAAGCAGTTTCCCTGGGGACTAAAATGGTGAGCGAAAGTCATCATGAGGCCCTGGCAGCACCGCCAGCCACCACCATCGCAACTCCGCTTCCAAATAATGGCACTGAACCAGCCAGTCCTGGAGGTACGGGTGGAAAAGAAGATACATTTTCAAATTTAAAGAAGTTTATGAATGAACTCAACAAAATTCCACGTAAGTAAAATACCTTTGCCTTGAAATCCCAGTGGTAGAAAGCTACTGCCAACATACTGGCTATGTTGTAGAATATATTTCTGCAGTTTATCTAAATAGCAAGCTGATACCAAGCTAATATGTTAGGATTGCTGTCACATGATTCATTTTCTTTTCAGTTTCTAAAGCTATTTTTAGTCAGGTATATAATCCTAATAATTTCTATTCTTTAACTCCATGTGGTACAGCCTAACAAAGCTCAGAAGGGGAAAAACTAGAAATTCTAATTCCATTTTGGCTATGGATAGATGTAGTAATAAACCCTTTAAAGTTAGGGGTGGAAGATTTTAGCTTTGTAATACACATCAATAAACCAAGGCAACTATTCCTTCTGTCCATTCCTATACCTTTGTAAGCAGAGCTAAAACACTGTGACTTGAAATCTGAATGTAACAGGTATAACATTACAGTAGTTTAATTACACTTGCTCTAGGATAAGAACAGCCCGACAAAATGGTTTGAGGTTCCAACATGACCTGCTATATCTGGTATAATTTAAAACCAATATACTTGTTTATGTGTCCACACCCTTTTTAAAATAATTGCCATCAGATTAATTGTCGCTGGGGTGACAGTGACAAATACTGGAGGGATTTGAATCTAGTCTCCATTTGCTACAGAAACTGTGGTTCTGTTCTTTACAGATTCTTGTTGCTGGTCAAAAAGGTCAACAATGCAAAGGTAAATACAAACATAGAACCAGACTGCCCTCTTCCTCCTGAGCCTTTGACTCCAGTGCCTTGCACTGGCCCTTTTCAAAATGTCTGTAAAGACATCTACTGTGATCCTTTTCATACACCACAGCTAGAAGGCAGCTATTAATAAAGCCCTAGAGTGTGCCACACACACAGAGTAGGAGAGACTGTTCCTGCACTGCCAGGAAATTAATTAGGTTAAATTGTGCTCAGAAAACCCTAAAATAAGTCCCACATTACAGAGGAAGGCAAAAAAAAAAAAAAAAAGAACCCCAAAACCCTTACCCAACTGCCTGGGGGAAAAGGTCCTTCCTGATCCCAAATCTTAATATTCATTTAATCCATAGTAATTCATAATTTTTAAGGATTGGTAGGTACACTAGTGCAGCCCAGTCAAACTTCCACCCCTAGCAGTGGTCAGGATCTTCAAAGGAAGGTCAAAAAAATCCAGTGATCAGTAACATATTCATAAAGAAAAGTTCTCCTTGGTCTCTACAGGTGACTGGCAGAAGCCTTGAAGCAGAGATTTCCAGACACCCCCCCTACAAAGATTGTTTTCTTTTTCAACCCCTTCATAGAATTACTAAATACTTGAATACACATATAATACATTGATATTACTGCATCAGAATATCCCTATCCTATCCAACTATGCTTTTCATAAACTAATGAAGTTTCATCTTGAAGCTGTTGCCTCCACAAATTTTTTCTTTATTGGAATCATGGGATAATGACAGGATCAGGACCTAAATTCAGGTCCCAGGAATAAGAGCAGTTTCTTACCAGCACTATTTTTTGTCAAACATTTAGTACAAACATGCTTGCATCGGTTTGCCTAAGGGGAGAATTTATCTGAGGTTTTTCAAAGTGGTGAAAAAATGCTGAGAACTTTCGAGCTCTGAGAGATTTTAAAATGTAGATAAAGTTGGGGTTGGTCTTCTATAGCGATAGTCACTCTGGGTACATACAGACATTTAGTAAGATTAGGGGGAGGTTAGATCAAGTTAAAAATGGTCACTTAATGTAAAGTAAATCATGATAGGTGCTAGTGGGGGCTTGGAGAGGTCAGAGAGGCAAGTAGGATCTGCAGAAGACACACTGAAAGGACCAGGGGGAAGTGGGGTCTCCAGGAGGTAAATGGTGTCTGCAGGGGGAGGTTAGAGGGGAAGGGTCAGGAGGGTTACTGGGGTCCACAGATTGGAGGGTGGGGATTGGGAGGGTTTTGTGGTATGGGGGGGCACAAGCAGGGTCTGCGGGGGGCTTGGAGGGATCGGAGGGGCTAGGCCCCCAAACTCCCACCCCAATAAACAACCCCCCCTTCACCATCCCCCACACTTCTCCCCCCACCCCATTTTAATCCAGTCGGCTCCTGGCACTGGGAGTGTTTATGGGATAGGGGGGTTTGTGGGGTCGAGGGAGTTCCATCTTGGGGAGGGGCAAGTGGTGGATGGGTAACAATAGCCTGGTGTTGTTGAGTGGTAGGAAAAGTGCAGCCCCAGGACTGGGGCCTGTATTTGAGCTTTTCCAGCCCAGACCTACACTGGGAACTGTACAGAGGTTCAGATAAATGGGTCTTGCTGGGCCCAATCTAAGTTTGACTGCCTTGGAGGTACAGTTAACTTAGATTTGACCACTCTAACCTTCCTGAACTTCTGTATAGTTCCCTAGTCCATTTGGATCCCTAGGGAACTAGGGTAGACTAGTCCAGTTCCCTAGTCCATTTAGATCCCTAGTTAAGTTAAATTGCTAAGTGTGTAAGGGTCCACAGCCAGGTGAACTACGTTATATCAGGTGACCATTTTTAACAAGATCTCACCTCCCCATAACCTCCCTGAATGTCTGTACTTAGCCTCTGATGTACCATCAGTCTTCTAGAAATGCAGTGGTGTTCCTTGCAATAAAGCTTATACTTAGATCCACTAACATAGATTTCTGTTCCTGAGAAGACTTTTGTAAAAAAAGTCTTGTAACTTCATGCATATACAGGAGTGTACACTAGAAAATACTGATGCAAACTTGAGGGCTTAATTTATCAATACTTGAAAATGTTTAAAGTAGTTAAGTGTCATATGAGACCTGGGATACTACTATTATTTTAAGATTATAATATAAGGGACCATGGCTGTTCACTTCATTTTAGTGCTTTGCACATTCATGTTAAAAACAGTAAACTAAACTACTATTAGAACTGTTTCTAAAGTGATATTACGTATAATAATGAACACACTCTTTCAGTATAAAAATTCAGATAGCATCAAAAAACATTATTTTGGCACTTTTTGTAAAATGCAAAGTAAAAATTATTTTTGTTTTCTTAATACAGGTTTTTAAATATGCATGGTCTAAAACATTTGCAAATTGGCAGCCCAAGCAAACTTACAAAATATTTGGGCAAGGATTATATTTTACAAAGAGGTTTGGTGGGCCTACTTTGTTTTGTTTTGTAGTATTTTTGGTAAAGGTTATCACTTATGGAACAAAATAATGTAGTGAGACCAATAATGACAGGTAACAAATTAGAATATTAATCAATTTTTTGTCTCTGAAATGGATCTTGGCAATCTGGCAGATGCACTTTCTGCAAAATTGATAGCAACCAGCTTTGGTCTGTCACTCGAAATTCCCATGTGCAAGAATGGAGGTGTTACAATGGCAAGAAGTCTGCATGTCATTAGTTAGGTAATCTGCACAGTCCGGTATATACCATATTCAGATAGAATTGCCTGATAATATCACAGGAGGAAAAAACTACTAGGAGAAAAAAGACAAAAAAGGGTGGAGAAAAGCATTCAGTACTGAAGCATTTTTATCTTTTAATGTATGGTGCATGGAGTTATTTAAATGAGGCAGACAAAAATCTGTATAGGATTTCCCTTTTATTTTTCAGCAGCAATTTTAACATGACTGGGGGCAGGAATGATTTGTACTATGTGAAATTTTGCAGATAGAGATGAGTTTGTAATGCAGTGTTCTGTTCTTTGCAAATAATGTTGTGAATGAGTTTTTTTAATCATATAAAATCCTTCCTTAAGACATGGTTGAAGGGTTCAATAGCTATTTGCTAAAATCAGATAATGAACTATTGGCTAAAAAAAAATAAAATTAAAAAATCTTAAGCAGTATGTCAGTGAAAAGACTCATGTCACTTTAAGTATCTCACCATATCTTCTTTTTACCATCTTTGTTAAATTTTAAGGAAATTCTCTAAATAAGCTATGAATAAAAAGGACTATGAAAGATGCAGTATAAAATATGAGCAACTCTGCCAAACCTCAATAGTATTTAGTTAAGCCGGCCATCTATATTCTTGCATACTGCTTGGAAAGAATTAGATGACCAGTTTGATCATTTTCATCTTCTTACCTGTGCCTTGGATTACTCCCTTACCATGAAATCTGTTAATGAACGACAAAACACGCCACTGTGTTCACTCTCAGAATTTTTATCAGATCGTCCTTTTTGAAGACAAACCACAGATGCTTTGAAAGTTAGGCTATCACTGTGCCTTCATGCTGCCTGCTGTAGTATACAGCTCTCTCACTCTATATCACAGCAACAGTGCTTAAGATTTCTTATCACTAAATGTTCCCAATGGCCGAGTACAGACCGTCAAAAAGCACAGGTTAATCTAAGCAGTGTAGACTGAACCAATTAAACAAGTTAACAGACATTCACGTTTGATTTCAGAAATGCAGCCACATGCCTGCAGAAATGTAGGCCAGATGCCGGGGAGGGGTGGTGGCAACACTAAAGCATGCCTCTCTGCACTGCTGGAGCAGACAGCTTGAGCCAAAGCTAGCTTGCCCACTCTGTGAGGAGCGGGGTTTGTGGAGGAGGTGCAAAGCATCCCAGGATGCTGGAGGACTGAATGTTAACTTGAATCTGGAGGGGATCTGGGACAGAAGTTCAATAAACCAATTTAACCTAAATCAGTTCAGTCTGATACTACATCTATCCAGGTTTATCTTAAACTAGTTTCAGACATTTTGAAAGCAGTTTATGTGCACTGAACTTCTGTGATGTTATACATTTAAACTAGGTTCTGATCACTTATACTGGTTTATGTGTAATTTCCGTCCCTGGCCAGTATGTCCTTGATTCCATGCAAAAGGGAAATTAGGTTGTGCTAAGTATTTTAATACCCCCCATCACTTGAATCAATGTTTGGCATTTAGAATAATCTGAATGCTGAACAATCTGTAATGTATGTATCCTGTGAGGTGAGGAGTATTCTGGCTGCCATTTTATAGATGAGTTACCAAAGGCACAATGAGGCCTAAAATTTACTTTGAGTCACTCAAGAAGTCCATAGGGCTTAACAAATTATAATTTCATGCACTTACCATGGGACCAGCTTCCTCTCAGGCTATAGTAACTTCTCCAAAGATTTCCTCACTTCTCTTTAGAGGTGGGTTTCTTTCCTGCACATCTTGAGGCTGTGAGGGGGTGACCAGGCCATCTGATTTGTCCATGAAGTGTACAACTGTTTGACCACTTCAAATTTTTGTCTCCTGCAAATTTAGAAAGGAAAAACACAAGCTCTTGGGGATGAAGAAAGGCAGAGAGCTTGGTAACAGAGTGAATATAGGTATTAAACAGTTAAATAATGTTATGGACACTTGGAGCATTTTGTATCCCAAATTATTGTTTTCCCACTGCAAGAAAATAACTAGTACTATGTATGTGCAGTGAGTAGATTGGGAAGTTTTACCATACTTATTTGCAATAAAACAGGTGCTTTATGTAAACTATAACTATACATGTTGCTTAAATCATCAGAATTGTTTCTAAGTAGTCTATCTTTTGAAATCTCAGGAAATATAGAAACCTTTCTACCTTAGAAAAGATCACAGCTTTTAGGATGAGGACTTTTGTGCTACTGCAAAATTGTTGGCCAGCCCCTGCTCTCTCTAAGATTAACATTCAGCAGAGTTTTTAACTTGGCAGCAAAGTTTGTACACCTTGCCTACTAGAGCTAGTCGGGAATTTTCAGCTAGACGTTTTTTCATTTAAAAAATGTAGATTTGGCTACATTGAATCTTTTCATGTCGATGTATCAATTTAGTGAAACTTTCCAAGGGAAATGTTTTATTGAGAGAGAGAGATCATGCCCCAGTGGTTAAACTACTCACCTGGCATGTAACAGATCCATGTGCCTAAAATGGATTGGGCACTTGAACAGAAAAGTGCTGTTTAGAAAACAAAAAAACTGTGCTGTTCAGAAAAGAGAAACTCCTCTGTTTTCTATGAATGCCTGAACTACAGAACTAGGGCTACGTACAGAAGGTACACTTAATGTGCTTTAAGCATGTAGAAAGCACTTTATAGCTGTAACAGAACAGACGTTCACAGCAGATATAACATTTTTAAAATGGCGGATCCCACTCTAAGTTAACCCTGGATGGATGCATACTAACCTGAAGTGCTTTCTGTTAGAGCACTTTATTGAATATCGGTGCCAGACCCCAAGGGTTAATGTAGAGAGCAATTGCCGCCATTCCAAACAGCATCGGGCAGGGCTGCTCTAGCCTTGGGAGGAGCTGGTTTGCTCTGCCCAAGGGCCAAGTTGGCCTCACCCCCTTGGCTGTCACTGACCTGAGTCAGTGATAGCCTCTGATCCCAGCCACACATGCAGCCTGGCTGAGGGGGTTGAGGAAGTGGCATTTATGTCCCCATAGCTACCCTGGCCCCATGGCACACCGCAGACCAGCCAGAGGGGTGCTGTAAGGAAAGGAGTTCAGGGTCCCTGTCAGCAGTGGCTGAGGGAGAAGCAGGGAAGAGACACCCCCCCCCCACACACACACACACACACATTCACACCATTAGGGCCTCCCCACACCTTGCTAACTCGGGGATTGGGGGAGCCAGGTTGGGTCAACATGGTACTGGTGAGTCTTGCATTCAGTCTAATGTGGGTTAAAAGGGAATGGATACACAAACATGCATACACATGCACAGACACACACACACACACACACACACACATTTATATATTTTTTTCCATTCCATTATGTAAATATATATTAAGGATGCCTATTTAGCATAACATTCAGGCATAAATAACTGCAAATATCAACCCTTTCTTGACTACTCTTCCAGTATCCCAACCCAAAATCTTACATTTCACCTTACACTTCAAAAAACTCTGAGGGGGTGATTTAATGTACATTTTCATAGACTTCATAGATTTTGGGTTCTGTACACATGTTTCAGGGTGGGGGGAGGGATCAGCTCTCAGTAGCCACTCTAATTAAAACACCCACAGCGTCCTTTGTATTCAGCATCCTAACATCATTTTAACTAAAGCTCATTCAACCGTTCTAATCGGAACACGTCAGAGCATGTGTAAAGGCGTCCTTATCTTTTTTTTCCTGTGTTTTATGATGCCAAAACCCAATGCTGCCAAAAATCTAAGGAGTTTAAGACAAAAATATTTCCTAGGAAAGACAGCGGGCAAGTACTTTACTCCTGACATAAGTTTATGTAAAACAAACTTTAAAAGCTTATAAATATTTCTAGCATATGCAGCCATAAGTGCTGGCCTTCCATTGCTCTCTCTCTCCTTAAAAAGCATTGTTCTATCCCTCACCTTGTGCACGGAGTATGTGTGCATCTGAGAACATGCAGAACATTCTGAGAGCTGTTGTCTCTTCATTTATGTTACTGGGGATAAAATGATTGGTGTCATTTTATTACAATGACTCATACAATTAAAGTGCAGAGATGCTATAAGGTTACTGAGGCATAACTGCAGAGATTTTTTTCCTCAGTTATGCAAATCCCTGCACTTTGGTTGTGAGTGCCTGATTTGCATAATCACAGTACAGTTGTTTCTCAATAACTCTTCTGTATGTAAATCTCCCAACCCTGATTGGCTGCTATAATCCTGTTCTGATACATTTTCCATCTGCAGCAGTTTTGAGCGATCTTTACAGCAATAAAGGCAATATCTCAGCTTTTTGCTTCCCTCACTTTAAACAGAATAAATGCAATATTTTAAGAAGGGAGAAACCAAAAAGCAGAGAAAATGGCACTGTCAAACTTCTGGATGGGAAATTGCTTTAAAAGCTTTTTAAGACGTTTTTGATCCACTTCTTTCCCACGGAAGTCCCTTCTTACAGATCAGCAAAGCTCTTGTCCATACAGTAAAATGATGCATTATACTTTGTTTACATGTATCAATCCTACCCCATATCTCTAAAATGGTCATTATAACATAATGGGAAGAAAAAGCCTATTGCTTTGGTTCTGGAGACAAGGTCTTACAATGCTGAAGGATGGAGATCAAGGAGAAAAGTAAGATAAGACAGAGAAGAATGAGTCTTGGAAAAAGAGAAAGGGAAGTAAAAGGATAAAAGAAGATTTAACCTTTTAAAAGGAAAAAAGATGAGAAACACTTTCAGAAACTTGATGGTACACTTGAGATTTTTCCTAGCACTTTTTCCTTCAGTTTACCTTGTAGTTTGAATTTTTAATTAAAAAATTCAGGTTAATATAACCAGAAAACATTTATCTGTTCAGATGTTACTACAGTTGCCAGCATATTACCCTGCAAGTAACATATGAATAGCAATAAGTTAGGCCTTAGGAACAAAACCCCATCAGAGATCTTAATACAATATCATAATCAGAAACCTATGAACATTTTTTGTACATTTAATGACAAATGTGTGCCAACTTGTTCACTCAAATGCTGAGACATACTGATAAAACTTGGAACTCGTGATGGTCTCAGTGAGTGCCACAAGGTCTTTCTTGTGCTTTAGGCTGATTGTACATGAGAAGGTATGCCTTGAACCATGCCTCTGAGCCATACATTTTTTACCCTTTCATCAACCCTGTCTCTTGCTTCTGAGGGCCCAACAGACTGTTTATTTTCCATGGGCAACAATTAACAAAGCAGAATAAGGGTAAGGAATATAAAAGAAAAAAAATTGCTACAAATGTAAAGACCATGATGTAAAGCTAAACCAAACAGTAAGAATTATACATAGATGAATGCTGTTTAATAGCTTTGCTATGTAGAATATAGATACATATGTATGGTTGAGTAAATTCAGCAAATAAAATAATCCTTAAGGCTAAATACAGACAGTCAAAAAGCCTGGGGCTGAATTGATTCAGTCTTTGCAGGTTAGTTTAAGATGCACGGATTAAATTGAAACAGAAGTGAACAGACATTTTTCTTTGACCCAGGAAATGCAGCCACGTGCCTGCAGTGATTGAGGCCAGAAGCCAGGGTGTGCTAGAAAGTGGCTCTCTGGCTATGTGTTGCTCTCTTCTTGCTGTCCCTGAGCTCTCCGGGATTTGCAGTGCAGACTTACCAGAGCAGGACTCAGCAGGTTGCTCATCACATCCTCTTCCTGCTCCCAGGTGCCTCTGGGATTCAAAGTCCACAGTCAAAGCCAGCAGTAAGTTTGAGCAAGGGAAGGAGTCTGAGGCCTCCCTGGCCCCAGTCCCCAGCTGGGGTTTGCCTGGAGGGGCAGTCCTCCCCCCAGATTGGGCTGTATCCCCAGCTGGGCTTGCTCCCCACCCCCTTTGTTAGACAGCCCTCACTGCTCCAGCTCTCCAACTAGGGAGCAGAGGGGTGGGGGGCCAGCCCTGCTCTCTGGAGCAGACAGCCCAGCCCAGGGCTGCAAAGCATGATGGGATGCTGGGGGACTTGAACCAGGAACGGGTCTGGGACAGAAGTTTCATAAGCCAGTTTGACCCAAACCATAGATTTCATCCATTTCATAGACATTAGAGCTGGAAGGGAACCTCAGAAGACCATCGAGTCCAGCCCCCCACCCGAAGGGCAGGAAGTCAGCTGGGGTCATACGATCCAGCAAGATAAGAATCCAATTTGCTCTTGAAGGTGTTCAAGGTAGGTGCTTGAACCACCTCCGATGGCAGGCTGTTCCAGACCTTGGGGGCTCCGACAATAAAGAAATTCTTCCTTATGTCCAGCCAGTGAAGTCTAATACTACATTCAGCCAGGTTTATCTTAAATCAGTTTCAGCCATTTTGAAACTGTTTTACATGCATTGTTACAGGTTTAAACCAATTTCTAATCACTTAAACAAGTGTATGTGTAATTCTGTCCCTAACCTAAATTACAGGTCCATGCACATAGGCTATACTTCCTGGTCTCTTTCTTTGACTATTATAATTCTGAGAGCTTTATATATCTCCCCCTCACCTTTTCTGTACCTCTGATCAGTTTAGATTGGATTACATGTGCATATGACCTCCTCCAAGAAACAAGTCATTTCTTAAATTTTTTTTCTAACTTGGCATCAAGATCCTGAGCAGTTGTGCACTTTTGTAGTATTTCCGAAATCTGTTGTTATAGACTGCCAGTTTGATGGTATGTAGAAAATAATTAAAGGGCTTTGTTCAGCCTATCACCTCCATCCAGTTTTCCAGTACGCTGAGGGCAATGGGTACTATTCATTACTATTCATGGAGTCAGATACTCTTCAGCATGTTTTCAGGGGACGAGATCTTTCCCACTCAGTCACAAATACACAGCATGAAGGGATACTGGCCAGATTCCAAACTTCTACTAATACACAGAGATAAATGCAACAAATCACCATGAACTTATTATCTGTACTACTACTACTAATAACTATTATTATTCAGATAGCCAAATTTCTAGTAATAGACCCCATTGATCTAGGCACTATGTAAAAGCAGAACAGAAAGAAAAACTTTGCCTGAAGGCAGACTAAGTTTGCCGGAATACACATTTAGGTAGGAAAGTTGAAAAGTCCTATCCCATTGCTAACCCAGCAAGACCCTGGTGTAGATGTACCTGTAGTGACATAAAGTACTTTTGGAAGCTTTCTGTACCTTGTAGGGTGACTATACCTATACCTGCAAACCCCCTCATGCCAGCATGTGCTCCCTCTATGCAAGAGAGTTTTGCTGACATAGCTGTGTCAGCTTAGCTATGACAGCAGATGTTCTGTAGTGTGCATAGGGCCAAAGAAAGATAAAATGAGAGGCAGCAAATGTATGTAGGCATAAGTGGGAATGCATAGCATAGGAAGAATAAGACAGCTCTGATCAGCATGATTGCAATGATCTGCAGTTAGACCTGCAGCCTAACTGTTGTCTAGCCTTTTAGGTATCATGGAAAAGGAGAGTTTTAAGGGGATGTTTGAAAATGCGCAATGAGATAACTGCAAATGCTTATGAGAAGATTCTCTCAAGCTAGGAGAAAGTCCAGAGAAACAGACTTACATTACTCCTGTATCACATTTATTGAAGCCATCTTCCATTTTGCTAATGTTGCTCAAAGACATTCACCGCTCTACAGAAAGGAAAAGTGTGAATTATTAGGAATGGTGAGTCATTTGTGGCATAAATTAGAAATGGAAAAAGATATGTGAAAGTACAGGATAAAGGAAATGTCAGTATTGCAGTTTTACTGCAAATCTCACAATATTTATTCTTTTCCATTAATATGAGAATCTCATCTTCCATGTTTTAACAAAAGAATGCCTCTGGCCCACTTGGTTGATAAAGCATGAAAACATGGCCTGAGTATATCCAGTAAAGTCAGAAGGAATACAAATCAAATGAAAAGAGTCCAAATATATTACTAAAAAATAAAATAAAAAAACTATATGCTTTTTAAGTCATTTCATTATATTTTAGGGGCTTGTCTCAAGATTTTTTAACACTTTGCATTGCCAAAGCTGAAAATCTAACTCTTGAATCTAGTACACCCCATGCAGATGAGTGAAAATAGAAAATTCAAATTAAAAGCTCATCAAGCAGAGAACAACTGAAAAAGAAGCTTTGTAATCTGAGATACTCTTTGATTATTCAGTTTCATAGTTTCATAGTAGCTAGAGTCGGAAGGGACCTAGGTAGATCTTCTAGTCCGACCCCCTGCCTTGGCAGGAAAGAGCACCGGGGTCAGATGACCCTGGCAAGGTGCTCATCTAACTTCCTTTTAAAAATC
>NW_017728931.1:72969938-73083310 GCF_001723895.1 Crocodylus porosus | reverse complement strand
GGTGTCTGCCTCGACCGCTCACTGGCAGGATGGAAGAGAAGACCGCCTGTGCGCCCATCTCCCTCAGCACGCCTCCCAGAGCATGGTAGTCCAGTGATGCCCTCCTAACTGATTCCAACAAAAAAGGTTACCTTAAGGAAATAATTATAAACCCTAGTGATGTGCCTTTTGATGCAAATCCCTTAACATATACTGTCAGGATTGGGAAGCATGTGTGACAGCTGCCATCTTGCTTCTGACACAAGGGCTGGGGCCAGGAACCTCCGGGGTTTATAAGCGTGAGCTGCCACTGTTTGAGCTAAAGGGTCTGTAACATGCACAGAAGGGGACCTATAACATGTTCACCAGTTGGTTGAATATTTCTTCTGATCAAAGGAAGCTCATCCCATTGATCAGTTGTCCATAGAAGTTACAATCCCAAATGAGCTGCATTTTAGAAAATATCAGCCATTTTGGCTGACACACCAAGGAGGTGTGCTGATGAGACTGCAGTTAAAATCATAAGCTCAGTGGTGATGCCTAGGGGGTGCTTAGGCGATGGGCGGGGGGGGCAGGCGGGAGCACTGGTGCCCACCTGTGAGTGCCAGCTGGGGAGTGGAAGCACCAGATGAAGTGCCGCAGCCACTTCTGGGAGCACCACAGCCACTTCCTGTTCAGTGCAATCGGCCATGGGGGCCCCCCCTCAGTCATCAAGATTGGTCGCTGGGGGAGCATGTGCCCCCCCAACTAAGGTGGTACTAGTCACCCATCCATAAGCTCTTACATATGAAACAAAAAGCCAGCTGCAGCACACTACATCCTCTGGGTTAGGTACAGACATTCAAAAAGCCCCTGGTGGAATCAATCTAAGTTAGGTGGTTTTCTATAGGTGGCATAGTTTAGATCAGTAGCGAACAAAACACACTTTTGCCCTTCGCTGTGGGGAAAAATCTTAGACCAGTTTCTGCCATTTTTAAACCAGTTGATGTGCTGAAGTTCTGTTCTGTTCTGGATATATAACCAGTTTCTGATCACTTATACTAGTAAAGGTGTAATGTCTGTTCCTGACTCTGATGACTGAAGACGCTTATAACATATACTACTCATGCACTTGCATAGCGGATGAGGCAACCTGTGAAACTGGTGTTTCATTTAAAAATAAGATAACATACCTTTTGCTTTACTAGAGCCAGAGAGGCAAGAAAAACCTCAGTGGCAAAGGAATTATGCACTATTAATTAGATGGGCTGGAAACAGGTATAATTTGTTCCTGAAAAAGATACTAATGTAATGCAAAGTAGCTTTTGAATTAGGTAATTAAAATGGGGGGAAGAAAGGTAAGACCTCATAAAAGTTCTCCTGTGAATATTTTTAAAAATATCTGACACCTTAATACATTCCCAAGATGAAAAAAAAATCCTCTTCAGATCAATTTTTTATTACCATAGGGATGAAAGTAATCTATGGCAAAAAACGGAGTGGGCACCTACCTTCAGCTTGCTGACAGGATTTTAACAAGGGGCTTCTGAGAACACCCAAGGGTCCCCTCAAGCATATCACTGTGATTATTATTTTATATTCATTACAATGGCTGTGTAGGTATTTTATTGCATTATAGATATGTCAAGTTGTGCCAGCTCCTTTTAAATTGAGTAGAGAATTCAATTTGCAACCAGAAAACTGTGAACATGTTTTTCACAACCTTTTTTTCAGCACTGGGAATTTCCTTTAAAATTTTAATACTTACTATTAGAAGAAGACAATAAAATGTGTGCTAAAATGTTATTTACATGCATAGAATATATACAGTTTTTGTCTTTCTCAAAATTACCTGCAGAAGGATTACCTATAACAATTACCTTACATGTATAATTCATTATTCAATATTGCATTGAAAATGCTTATAAAAAGAGTGCATAAAGCAGTTGTTATGAGCCTACCACTGGCAATAAATTGAAATTAATAGTTGCTTTGCAACAATATACAGCATGCAAGGCAAAATATGTGTATGGTTAAGCTTAGTAGAATTGTTTAAAAAATCTGTGGCAAAGTAAAGGTTAATAAAGTCACAAAAATGCAGTGTTAAGATTGGCATTCCATCTCTGATTCACCTGTTTTGCCTGGATATTGTAAGACATCACACCCACTTATGAGAAAAGTGTGTAAGTACTGCAGCATCTGCCAGACAGTATCATGCACTGTGATGAGAAACCTGCAGTAGATTGGCACAGAGGTACAAATTAAGAACAGAATGTCTGTCATTGCTGTTATTGTTTGTTAAATACCACTGTAAGTGGATGAGCTTGGTGCTGAAAAAGATCTAAAAATAAAGACAACTTCCCTGAAGGGTTTGTAAATATAATGTATAATACAACACTAATTAAGGTTCATAGATGTAAACTACAAGCAAAATCTTTTCACTACTGTGTAGTAGAAGACCTGCTCAGCACTTCTGACAGTCAAACCTAAGCATCTCACTTGCCACTTCAAAACAGAAACTCTATGTCTAGCTATTAGGGCTGTACGAAATTTCTCTGTTTTCTTTCGAAACTGTTTCGATATGTTTCGAGCTTGAAACAGTGAAACTGAAATGAAACAAAAAGCATTGAAACAGCTTTGAAATTAAATGTGGGCACTCAAAATGGAGCACAGCCCTGGCTCTTCCCACCTCCTGCTGCTGGCCTGCGTTCTGTGGGGCTGACACAGCTGACTGGAAGGCAGTGCTGACTCTGCCCACCTCCCGCTGCTGGGCTGCACTCCGATTGCCTCTGCCAGCCCCATGGAGCCCACCGTGGTGGCAGGAGGCAGAGCGCAGTGCCAGCTCTGCCCGCCTCCTGGGGTTGCAAGGCCCCAGATCTGTGCTGGATGAGAAGAAGTTCAGGCTGCAGAAGTAGCGATCTTGTTCAGTGCAGGGCACAGCCTGCACCCACCACTGGTCCCAAGTGGGAGAGGCAGCCTGAGCCTCCACCCATCCAGGATGCAGATCTGGGGGCTTGCACCCCCGGGAGGGCTGCCAGACTGTGCCAGACTCCTCCCAGGGGTGCTAGCCCCCAGATCTGCGTGCCGGATGAGAGGAGACCCAGGTGGCAGCAGCAGTCTTCTCTGGTGCTGGGCACAGGCGGTGCCCAGTGCCAGCCCCAGACAGCAGCAGCAACCTCCTCTCATTTAGATCTGCACACCGGATGAGAGGAGGCTGCCATTGCCAGCAAGTGTCAGGATTTTTGCTTTGAAGAGCTTGAGGTGAAGTTTTCCAGAAATCTCTGCACATATCACCTTGAAACATGGCAGACTTGATGCCCTCAGAAGAGGCTACCATCCTTGCAATTTTCATCCAAATCAGGCAAGACATGACAAAGTTTTAGGCGTTTTCATGATTCCCCATTATAGCCTATGGGAAAAATGTTGAAACTCGTCGAAACAGCGAAACAGTTTTGACGAAATGGTACAGGGCTTCAAAACGAAACAAAGTGAAACAACAAAATGAAACACTTCTTAATTTAGATGTCCCTTCAAAATGGTGAAATGGCCATCTAAATTAAACAATGGTATTTCGCACAGCCCTACCAGCTATTATCAGTTTTACAAGTGAACAGCATCCCTTCCTGGTTCCCTTTTAGATTTAGAACTGTACTTCAAGCCAGATCCTCAACTGGTATAAAGCATTGACTTTCAGTGGTGTTAGCCTGTGGGTACCAGCTGAGGATCAAGACTCAAAGCTTCAGAAACCTGGTATGGTTAGGCAAATCTGACTCTAGAGAGAGAGCCTGTAACATCATACTTAAATTATTGGCTTCTGAAGGCTCAGTTCCAGCTGGCAGCTGAACAAGCCATCTGGTAAGGTCAGTTGATAGGCTTTTGAATCTGAATCTAATCTTAATCATCAACTTCAGCAAGAGCTCCCTAATTTGCTCACAGCCCCTATATCATCTGGGGGCATGTTTCAGTACTCTAGCTGGCATAATTTCCCTAATTCAGGAAAGGACTGCCAGGACAAAAGTTGAGGCATGTCTTTTCATATGGCAGACATTAATTATATTTTTTTGGCCAAAATAAGTCCTTCTTCTAGAAAGAAGTCTTTTTGACATCTTTCAGGACAGTATTCTGTAGGTAATAGTTTGCCATTCATTATGTTCTCTGAATTCCCACCATGGGGCACTTCATTTATCTTTGAAGTTTTTGAAAAGAATAATACTTTCTTTTCCTTCTATGGATTCATAATAGCAACTTATTTGGTATCTAACATCAATGAGTGAGGCAAATCCCTCCTCTCCTAGGTAGCGATGATGTTTATTTTGACTAATTATTATTACACAAAATTGTCAATCATTCCTAACTATAGAAGACTTCTCCCTGTTCTTGCCACATTATCTCATTTATGCATTTATTAGCATTCCTTGTAGCAGAGATTTGGCATGTGCAAAGCAATTCATATCACAGCATTCAAAATTGTTTCTTCTTTTGGTTCAATATCTCCTTCCTCTTTATCGAAATCCAACGATTTTATATCAAGGTTTCTCAGCCTACAGTAAACCAGATGTCAGTTAAAAAAAAAAAAAAAAAAAAAAAAAAGCCCTTACTCTGAGCCAAAATGTAGGACTTTTGGTCTCTGTAGAAGAGCCTGCTATTTTATAATGTGACACAGGTGAATATTTACATGCAGCATGGGCAGTGGAAGGAAGACAGCAGAAGATGAGGCAGGTTTACTATTCATAAATTGCAGTCTATCGTATCCTTTTAGATTATACCTCTGTGATGGTAATCACTTCATACAAAACTGTTCCAGAATACCAGTTTCTAAATGTTTTTGCTTTATGAAACCTTTTTTGATAGGTTTCAACTCCTAGAACTGATAGCTGTCCCAATTCACAAAAAAAGTAATATTTAAAAATATAAAGATTATTAGGCACATGAAAATACCTAATGCTCTCTGAAATCAAGGGTAGCAGTTAAAATTATAAAATGATTTGAAAATGTTAGTCAAAATGGAGCTCAGTGATAGCCATTTGGGGTCATCCGTACATATGTTTAATTATAATCTATCCATATAGAGCATCTTTACCAAAGCACTTTCCATGATATAAACATACTGTAGGGGAACACATAATACAGGGCAGAAGAATTATATTCATAAAGGGTTTTTTCCTATTAAATGAATACATAAATGGTAGATGTTGAGCCCTGGAACATTTCCTTTAACTTAAGGAACTTCTATATCTTGAGTATTGATCCTGCTTGACATTTGGCGTCTGTCCATATAGAGGTTCCTATAGAATCAGGAATATATTGCCCAAAAAAAAATATATATATATATGATTACTTAATGCCAGTGTAACGATGATGCAATACCAAATGCACAACCCATCTGGGTTCATTACATATAAACAACCCTACCTCACAACCACACACTACTCAGCATCAACATTTTTCCATTGTGAATAGTAATGAATAAAAAAAGTCCAAATTTTACTACAACAAATACGATAACAAATGAATAACAAACAATAAATGAAAACCTCACAAAGAAAAACAATAAAAATCACACTATATATCTTATATTGCTCCTCAGTAATGAATAAGCTGCTAACCAGCTTCACGTTCCCTGTTACTCCTTGTATTCGGACTCCAATTGGCAACAGATTGAATCCTGGCTTCTCTGGAGACTTTGGATTGGCTCCAATGCACTCATATTATTTCTTTTTTCCAGCAGGCACTCAAAGCAAGACACGTGCCTCTGTGGTTAAGAGAAAAGTCATCCAAATTTCCCTTCAACCTCCTTCAGTTCCTGCGACACTGGACAGATTTGTTTCCCTTCTACGAACAGGGGCCAGAACTCACCCGGCCCTGATCAGTCAGTGTTTTCTACAGGACAATCCAAGTCAGTCAGCTAGTCGCTCAATTGCCGCACACGCTCCAGCCTTGTTGCTGGCATAGATTTTTTTTTTTCTCCGTGTGACCTCAGTGGTACATCAACGTGGCCACCAGACACCATCATGTCGTCAAGCATGCTCAAGAGCAGGAACCAATTATTTCAACTGGCAGGCCACTTAACAAGTTTTGGCAGGCTGTCAAGGGCTGCACACAATATCTTTCAGAACATATCATTTTAACAAATTATAGATTAAAAAATAAAATCTTATATTAAAAATCAAGCATCTACAATAACATTTTAATTTTCTTCCAAAAAATATTTTTTCCCTGATTTATGTTTTTTTGAGTAGTGTATATAGAGGGGATTACATAATAGCCCAAAATAAATTCTTGCTCTTGTATATTGTGGGGTGAGGGGTGGGGGATGTAGGAGTGCATGTGTGGAAGATGAGGGGGGTTGTGTGTTGCAGAGCTGCATTTGTGGTGGGGGGGCTGCCCATCCTTTAAGTCCCAGAAGCCAGTCGGGGGTGGGAGAGAGGGAAGGGGGCAGGTAATGCATGCAGCAGAGCTTGCCTGGGCACGGTGGTTGGTGCAGATGTAATCTGTCCCCTTCCCTATCCAGCCCACAGCTGCCCCCTGCAGCACTTTGCATGGGGCCAAGTCATGCAGTCTCCCACCCAGGCAGCTTTTGCCATGTTCCTACCCATACCTGGCCCCAGCTTCAGCTGGCTAGCACGCACAGCTTCCTGGCAGAGCTGTCTTCCACCCACTTGGCCACCTGCAAGTGTCTGCTTATCATACCAGGCAGCTGAGTGGATGGGAGCTGGGGCTGCAACACCATATGCTGGGGCAGGAGCTGCTTGGCTTCAGCTTCCCCTACCCTGTTTGGTTGGGCATGTGGTGCCAGGCACATGTGCTACCTGCTGCCTGGATCAGCGCACCGGGGGCAGGAGGAAGAAGAGGAAAAGCCACTGGAGGCAGGGAGAGCTGAGCAGTGACAGAAGTGACAGCAGTGACAGAAGCAGCCCCACCAGGAAGTAATGCACGCTGGCCAGGGCCGGGGCAGTGCTGTCGGCAGGTGCAGGGTGAGTGCAGGTTGGAGTGCAGTGCAGGCTGCCCCAGGTGAAGCTAAGCCCTATGTAGAGTGCCACGGGGGCAGCCGTGTGCCAGTTACAATTAGTTGGCAGGCCTTGTCTGGCCTGCAGGCTGTATTTTGCCCACCCTTGCTCAAGAGGGCCTTACTGACATTCCCAAGATCAAGACATTTTGAAAAGTTCCTTTCTGCAGTAAGAGAGAGGTTGCACCAGTATCATAAGACATTTATCTATTCTGGTCAAAGCTAAGTAACATCAATTCCTGAAGAGGGTTTGGCAGAAAATAAAGCATCTTTTAAACATAAAAGAATCTGTGTTGTTTCAGCATCTGCAGAATGATTCCCAATGCATGTGATCATTTTTTCATATTCCTAGCCAACAAAGCAATGTTGGCAGAACTTTGTAGTAGAGACCAAGCCCAGGTAGCCCAATAGTACATAGCAACCTGCTACACTTTCTAAAACATTTAAAGGCTCTTTCTAGTAAAGCATTTAAACATGTATTGACCTTTAAGCTCATAAAAGGTCCACTGAATTCACTACTAAAATGTTTTGGTAGATCAAGAGCTGTAGTCTTCAAACCCCAACTGCATTTTCACTTCAAATAAATTATTTACACAGAGGATTAGAGGGGAACATCACTAACCACTATTTACTTAATGAGCTATTATGTGAATTCACATATTTTTATATTTTTCCAAGCATGAGGTAATTTTACCATATTGATAATCTTAATAAATAGAACATTTTAAACATAAAAATGACATACTATAAAAGGTGGATATTATACATCAGGTACTCTGTGCCCATATTTCCAGTGCCAGAAAAAAAATCTCTATCAAAGTATTATAAAAGTATGCCTTTTTTTCCTCCTATTCCATTTTAACACTACTCTTTTCTACAGCTGCTTGTTGGGAGCCGGATCCCGTTTATTATATTGACCCAATGACCCTTTATCACGACATGCTTTTTCAAATTTGCTTATCAAAGAAATATTATTTAGCCAATTGTTAAATTCTAAATGTTCAGTATTTTTACAATTTGATGTAATTGGGGAATTGTTGAAAGTTTCCAGTAAAAACAGCAGGGAGAATTTGGGTGGGGAGATTGTAATTGCCTCCGTTGGAATTTGGCTTGATTTCTATCATCTGGTTTCTGCTGAGGTAACTGAGAGTCTTTCCATTTACTTTAATGGGAATTGGGTGGGCCTAAAACACAACAATCCTTGCAAAAATTCCCATGGGATCTTCTAAGCACTTGTTTTATACCTTAGCCAAAGCACAGAAACTCTCGTGGCTGGCTTCCTCTAACACCATCCCTTAGCAGCGTTACTGACTTTGGGGCAGCATGTAAACATCCCCGCCTGAGAGGCATACTAGTAATGACGTTGATTGCTCTCTTCTCTCCTGCCAATTTTATGCCAGCAGTCACCCAAGAACCATGCTGATCTGTGTAGCTTGTGGGAAGGAGTCTAAGCATATCTCCAGCAGAAATCAGAGAATAGTTTAAGTGCCTCCGTATTTCTTAACTTTGTCTAAACGAGCTTTGCAATGTCAGGATTCAAAAGTTTTCAGTGGCAGACGATGATGATGTTTTCATCACTGGGGACAAGAGTGTTGCCATAGTACTCTGGAGCATGGCTACAACTGCCGTCTACAGCTCTCAAGTTGACCTTTGGCCTGGGAAAGAAGCTGGTGGGAAAAAACCGTTTTGTACAAATTTATTCCCAAAGCAAATACTTGTGTGATCAAGATTTCCACACTTCTGAGGTCATGCGTGTCCTTCACTAATAGAGGGGCCTCCCAAACTCCTAGAGCTGTGTTTCCTAGACTTTTGATAGCTGAGGCACTCTTTTTTTTTTTCCTGGATTAAAATGGTGGCACACTTCAGTCACCAGCGATTGCACGTGGTACTAAACCAACAAGGGCCTGATCCCTCCCTGTGTGGAGCCAAGATGATCAGGGCTCGATCCCACCCATTTTCTGTGGCACATTTCTGTTCACATGGTACACCCTTTGGGAATCACAGTATTAAAGCAACTTCTGAATCTTACTTCCCACTTCTTACCAGGGCCAAAGGGGAGAATTCTATAATTGTGGCTATGTTTGCACCATGTCGGCCAGTGTGGGGGAGTGCTGCCATGAAAACACACCCCGCCCCACGCACATACCTGCTTTGTATGCACCACGTGCTGAAAAACGTCACCGCTTTCATTAGAGTGGCATTTCAATAAGCATGTCTATGACAGTGAGTCTGAGAAGCTTTCTGAGTTGTGCCCAGTACTAAGCTACTGGGCATTTTTCAACATTGGACACCCGCACAGTGGAAACAAGTGGGCAGAGGACATGTTTTCACAATCATACTCCGTGTCGCTGTCCATTTAGTGTAGACATGCCCTGTAAGACTATGGTGAATCATTTTTGGATGGATTGGTAACTTTTGTAACAGCAGAATAATGTCACTGTTTTACTTGTAATTTAGCTCAGGCTGTTTCTGTTTTTTTCTCAGATGTGAGGAGGAGCAATTTGTGCCCAAAAGCTTGTATAACATCTTTCCCAACTATACAGCTGATCCAATAAGAATGTATTGCCAAAGACACCTTGCTTCTCTATGTATTCCCTGGAACACCACATCTACAAAATGCTGCTGCGCCACAGCATTCATAGATTATGTCAGCATTTTAATTAATATTTTTAATTAAATAACTTAAGTCACTTAAATTGTTAAAAAACACCGAGTATTTTTAAAAACCATTTCAAACTATGTAGCTCTGCAACGAGATCAAAAAGATACACAAATGCTTGTGCCTGATAGATCACAATTAATAATAATTCACAATGTCATAGTGTGTCTGATCTTTTGGAATCAATAGGCATTTCATTTTAAGAGCAGAGGAAATGAAAATCATTGCTGAGAAACTTGTTGATGAGAAATGAGGCTGATAAGCATCCAAAATCAGATCTATGGTCACCTGAATGTAAATATGAAGTTGTGCACTATACTTAAAGTCAACCATACTCATTTTTTTTTCCTTGTATTTTTCTTGGAAACCTAGAAAAGGCTAGAAAACACCCAGTTATGCTTACAGAAAAGCAGACCTGTTTATAGTGATGTTTACTTTTAATAACTTCATGTCCAGTATACTGACATCAGTAACACAGGACTTGTGAAGGAAGGACTTCCTCTTCCTTGTTGAAGGCCAACAGTTTCTGCCAGTGATTGCTCGTTCCCCATTGTGGCTATATGAAACATTCCTCCACCACCTCATGAGCTGGAAACTAGGTCTAATAGTGTAGGAACTCACTGGTTATGATGAATTTGAGCTGAAAGACCTAGTTTTCAGCTCAAATTCATCATAACCAGTAAGTTCCTACACTATTAGGCAAGAAGGGTATTTGGATGAAGGGAAACGGGTACTGTGACCTCAGTGGTGAGTCTCAGCAAAGTTATGCACTACCTCAAAAAAAGAAGGAAAACTACAATTCAAATAAGCTTCTGCATTCACCAGATCACTGAGAAATAAAAAGAAGAGATGTCCATCTGAAACTCCAACTTTCTGAAAGCAGCAGAATTTGTCAAGCAAATGTCTGCTATGACAGTATCTGAAAGACATTGACTACAAAATATGGGGATGAAGAGAATACCTTTAAGCAGGGCTGGTCTTTAAAAGAAGGCTGGATAGGCATCTGGCTGGGGTCATCTGACCCAGCACTCTTTCCTGCCTAGGCAGGAGGTCGGACTCAATGATCTGTTGAGGTCCCCCCTGACTCTAGCATCTATGAAGCATCTATGAATCTGGCAATCACCAAATCTCAAAAATCCTGCTTAAGTCAGGATCATCACTGTCTAAAGCACCTCAGTCAGGGGTTTGTCTAGTCTACATTTAAAAAGTACCAGTGACAGACACTACAGCTTCCCTACATGATCAATTCTAGACAAATACTTCATCACCCTCACTGTTAAAATATTCTAATATCTAACCTAAATCTCCCTTGTTGTAATTTAGACCCACTACTTTTTATTAATATGACTATTTATCTGAGCCTAGTGGACATAGAAGAAAATTTGATAGCCATCTTCTTTATAAAAATCTTTCTTGTATTTGAAGATTATTATCAAATTCTCCTTCAGTATTTGCTTTTCTAGGTATGTTCAAGATCTTTCAAGCTGCCCTCATTATTGCTTTCCTCTAGACTCTTTCAAGTTTGTCTGCATCTTTCTTGAATGGTAGTACCTAAAACTAGACACAGTGCTCAAACTGAGTTCTAACCAGCACTGAACTGAGTAGAAGAATCAGTTCTGCTCACAGAGTACATCACTTCCACTTCCATTTCTACATCACTTCCACTTTCACTATGACTTTCAGATGATACTCCTTTTAATATAGATATTAACATTTTTTGTAACTTGTTAAATCGTATTCAACTTCTGATCTATTACAGCCTTGAGGTCTGTTTCAGCAATAATTGAGTATGATTTCCTGACCTGAACTAAAGTTAATTGTTAACTATTGATGTTTAAAGGGTTCTTTTTTAATGTGCTGCTTGTTCAAGATAGTACAGAGATACTGGATCACTGGGCTGTCAGTACCGAAGCGAATGTTGCTTAACTTCTGTGCTTATACACTACTGTTCATGCTTTTAAAAAGTACCACATCCTTTATGAGGAAATATGATTAGTCTGTATTCTGTATTGTAATCCTATGAGTTTTGCAAGAAGTGGCAACAAAACTAGTATTACGTAGTGATTGCAGTTACAGCAGGCCAACAAGATCTTCCAGGCTTTTGGCAAACTAGAAGCAGGGGAGAAAAAAATCCTACATTCTTTGAAGGATAATTTCACTATAACAACAACAAATGCTCCATTCAAACCCTCACTTTTTGCACAGTTCCCCAAAACATGCATTCTTGCTGAGCAATAGCTTGGGCTCTATATGGTTGCCCCTTACTACAAGCATGATCCATAAAACAATTTATCAGCATCCTCTTATTTCTCATCTTCTCCTTGCACCGCTGGGCTACACTCCCCACTACCTACAAGATTCATGAGTTTTCTGGGTAGACCAAGTAATGAACCACAGGGCCATCACCCCAGAGATAGTTTATCTGTCATTTTCTCATATTAGACCCATGTCAGCTTTGTCTTTCCAGGTCTGCTCGGTTGTAAATCTGCTGATACACATCTGAGTAAATTTAATAGAATTAAAATTGCCCTTTTCCCCTTTGATTTTCAGGAATCTATCAAAGGCAGCATGTGGTTAATATTCACAAGTTATTAACAATTTTTTCACCAAGGCTGAATACACACCTTTAAATAATCTCAGAGATTATTTATACACACCTTTAAATAATCTCGGGATTGTTCTTCTAGTAGAAAAAAACTTATCCAGAGCCATGTGGACAGACATTCAATTGCTGAGATCCTGAAGAATGGTGATCTTGCAGTGCTGACACTTTGCAGCCATGGACATGCCTCTATGATTACCATATTTCACAATGTATAAATCAAGGTTTGGAGCCCAAATATTGACCCTTTAATTTTCACCTTGATTTATACACCATACCCAGACCCAGCCTGGCCAGCACACAGCTTCTGGGTAGGGCTGCTGCTGTCACAGCTGCAGCCACTGGAGTACACAGCTTCTCCAGCAGCCAGAGGCTCCTTGTCTCCCTGCTGCAATACTCAGGGCATAAGGTAGGGAAGCAGCGGGGAGAGAGGAACTGTGGTACAGAGGATGGGGCTGAGGCTGGTGGAAGCACGAAGCCCACACTCAGGGAGGTGGCAGGAGCATGGAACTTGGGTGGGCAGGGTGTGGATGTGAGAGAGGGTGTGAAGGAAGGTGGGGTTATGTGAAGACCCCCCCACAAACCCCCTCTTATGGTACACAACAGCTGGTAGGTGCTGGGTGCTCATGGCCCATGCAGGCGCTGCCACCCTGCGGTATGTGGTTCTGCTAGCTCTTGTGCATCACCAGGGGAAGCCACACGCACTGGAGCCAGCTGCCTTCCCTGCCTGCACTCAGTGGCAGGGAGCACAGCTTGCCCAGCTCGCCTCCACTGCACCGCTCACAGAGGCTGGGGCTGGGTTTGGCACTTGGGTGGCATGGTCCAGGCAACACCATTCACAGGGACCAGGGCCAGACTCACTGCTTGACTGGGGCAGCCCAGGCAGCGCCGGCCCCAGCCCCTGTAGCAACACTGCTTAGGCTGTGCCAGCCAAGCTCTGAGCCTGGCCCCTGCCCCTACAAGCACTGAGCCTGGCCCCAGCCCTGGCCCCTGCAACCAGTGCAGCCTGGGCCAAGCAGCTGAGTGCCAAGCCTGACCCTGGTTCCTTTGGCATCTCTGGTCTTGCATGTGTCCACTCCCCAGGTGTCCTGCCTTCAGTGAGGGTCCACAGGGGCTAGTATAAGTGACCCCATATTTCTGATCCAAAAAATTAAGTCAACTTATACACCAGATCTATGAAAATACTTACTTTCTGAATCAGAAAAATGGCGTCAACTTATACACCATGTCAACCTGTATAGTATGAAATATGGTACATTATCAGTGTGCTCAGCTGGCTCCTTTAGTCTGTCTTGTGACAGATTGTAGCAGTGTATAAAATAGCTCTGACTGGCTGACCCAGTCTGTCTGTGGTCAGCCTGTGTCTCCCTGCAGCACAATGTAGGGATTATGAAGGGGGCATGTTCTCTTTGCTAGAGCAACTAGAGTCCAGCAAGCAATGCAGTCTCCCTGGAGAGGGTGGCAGGGGATGTATGTTCTCTTCTGAGAGAAGCCACAGCATGTACAGACATTTGCTGTTGCAGAAGAAACTCTCCTGTCAGTGATTTAATCCTGGTTGTTCCCAAGTTATTTTTCTCCCCTGGAGCAGCCATTTTTATTCAGGGACCAAAACATTGAACATCTGTACACTTGTGGTTTCTCCTGGGGGAAACTGAATGTCTGTACAAGGCCCAAGTTATTAACTGTGAACAGAACCTTAGGTCTCTGATCTTTGAGTCTTTGGCTGGAATATTTTAAAGTGGTTTCTATGATAGGACCTAGTTACTTTATGCGGTTAGGTCACTAAGCCTCACAAGAGGGTAAGGGTTGTGAAGGAGCTTGTGAAGTGGGGTCTGAAGAGTGGAAAGCAGCTACACTGAAGCATTGAGGTGCTCCCAGGGTTTGCTGCAGCTTTCTGTTTCAAAGAGCACTGCTTCTCCAGTCAGCTGCCTGGAATAACTGATGAGCTTCAACTGAATGGGAAAGCAATGTCCATGAAGAGCTGTGACCCTTGAAGTAAAAGCCACAGCTAACAAATGAGCTGCTTAGCCTTAATTTGGTAACTCATGCTGTCCAGCTGAAAATCACCTGAATATGAATGATCCAAGTTCTATGGAATATGACTATAACAAAACTGGTTTATTTACATTTTTAAACAACTATTTTACAGTATCATTGGTAAACCCAACTTGAGGATGATCTTTACAATGGTTTCATTGATGTGTCTTGAGGTGACATAACAGTCCGCCCTTGACAACCTTGAGTCACATATCCATCTGCAGAAGTTGCAGGTGTTTCTGCAGGGGGGAGTAGGCTGTAGGCTGAGATTTCTCTCCTTTTCCTTCCTCTGCTCTCTCTTCTCTACTTGGAAGGCAAGATGGTTTGCCTCAAAATAAGCTGCTGCTCAATTGAGGTTGCAGTGCCATTGGAATCAGTTAGCAGCCAGTTCGCCATAGCTCTCGATGTCAGTGCCTGTTTTTGTGAGGTATGCCGTCAATGTACCCTTGTAGCATTTCCTCTGGCCACTGCAAGATCTTGGGGTACACCTAAGCTGGGAGCAGACCACTTGTTTTAGGAGTTGAGAGTCAGATATCTGCATGCAATGTCCAATCCAGTGAAGTTGGTACTTGAAGATCACCAATTTAATGCTGGTAACATTGGCTTCATCAAGGATGCTGGTATTTATGCAGCAACCTTCCCATTTAATGCGGAGGATTTTCTGGAGGCATCCATGGTGATACAGCTCCAGTACCTTGAGATGCCATCAATAGATCAGCCATGTTTCACTTTGTGGAGGAGAACGGGGATGATGACTGCATTGTAGACTTGGATCTTGGTGTCTTTTTGGAAATTGTGATTAATAGAAACACGCTGAAGCAATTTTCGAAAAGAGGCACCTAGACACTTAATCTGTGCTGGATCTCCTCATCAGTGGTCACTCTCTGAGACAGGTGGTTACCTAGGTAAGGGAAGTGCTGGACTACTTCCAGCATCTTTCCCTCAATGGTAATTTGAAAAGGGGGGGGCAGTAATATTCATGGCCTGGAGCTGACTGATAGATGACATCTTCTTGATGTTGAGAGAGAGGCCCAAATTTTGGTAGGCTTTGGCAAAGAGATCCAATGCAGTCTGGAGGTTTTTCTTAGTTTGCATAAGGATGGTGCAGTCATAAGTGTATTGAGGTTTAAGGATGGTTGCTTTGAATTCTTAGATCTTTGAACGAAAACATCCCAAATTGAAAAGCTTTCATCCATTCAGTATTCAATTTCAATTCTGGAAGGGTGACTGTCCTTTGGCATTTTTATATGCCGTAAAACAATGAGGGCCAACCATTTTGGTAGACATGCCACAAATAAGCCCTGCACCCATCCCAAGTACTACTCCAATCATTTTCCCTACCTGATGAGCTGTGCACTTTTCTGCTCCCTGCCATGTACTCCCTGACCAAACTGCTGGTCTGCTTCCTGTTTCCTGTTCAGTACTCCCTATCTGCTCTGGTGCTCTGCTTTCTGTCCCCTCTCTGATCTGCCATGTGCCACACACAGAGCCTGCCCATACCACTTGGTTTCCATCTGCCCTAACAGCCATAGCAGAACTGGTCACGTCGTGGCCCTGTCAGATCTAATGAACCTGCGAATCCTGCTAAATACCCATCATCAACAATATCAGACAGGACAGGAGAAGAAGATGACAACTTGTGGCACTTGTGCTGCTATAGATCATTTATGGTCTTGCCTTTTTCTAGTTAGATATAGGTACTTGGCAGGCTGCTGAGCCTACAGCAAAACATACACAAATTGTGACTGCAGTTTACTCTATTTATGTTATCTTTTGTGCTAGCCTAGATAAACAAAGTGATCACGGCCACAACAGTATAAGTAAATGCACTGTGTCTGAAGTGCTATACACTCAGCCAGTTTGTGGCTTTTTAAATTCCATGGTGCAAAGTGCACTGAGATCAAAACAGAAGCTTTAACAGTAACTGTTTCTTTTAAATTCTTCATTGCACTCTTTCATAGATTAATAATTAGGAACCCACCAAAATCACAGCAGAAGTGGGCTGTGCAGCGGCTCCTTTAATCTTGCAATTTCCCCTGTGCACTTCCCCCCCATCCTGGTTGACAGAGGGGCCCATCCACTTGCCATTCAGTCCTAATTGGCGGGGAGGCAAAAACCATGCATGGTTTTAAATATGGTGCAGGTCTTGCCTCTTGTCACTGACTGGCCGAAGGGCCCTAGCGCCCCCACCATTTGCTGCTGACTGGCCAGGAGGCAAAAAACTGCACCATATTTAAAACTGCATGCAAAGCAGCGCCGGGCACTCTGTGTCACATACATTTCTATAAATGGCAAAATGTGCATCAGCACTGAGAAAATGGCAGCAGTGTGCTTTTGAACTAAAACACATTGAGGGTGTTTTAGTTTCAAATCGCAGCATAGCCATTTTTTTTTAGCACTGACGCCCATTTTGCCATTTATACAAATGGATGTGACTCAGCTCACGTGCTTAATTAATCGAGTCTGCTCCAACTCACTGGATTTCTGGCACATCGGAGCAGACAAACGTATGTGTATAAATGCTCACAGTTTTTGCCTCCCTGACATTCAGGAGCAAGCAGTGGGTAGTGGATGTCAGGGCCCCTCTGCCAATTACTTGCAGGGGGAACTGCACGATTAAAGGACCCACCACGCAGCCCATTCCTTCCACAATTTCAATAAGTCCTTATTAATGATACCTAGAGAACTTTACAACAGCGAGATGCTAGTCTTAGTTTTGATTTTTTTATAATCTGTCAATCTTGTTACTCTAAAGTGTTTTTCTTCAGACTTCTTTTCAGGTTATGCATTTACGAAACAGCGTGATAGATTTTAGAAGGGTCTGTTTGGCCTGTGACTTTTTCCTGTAGTTTCCACTGGCATTAATCATGAGAATGGTGACATTTACTCTAGTGCTGACTTAGTACAAGAATTTCATCAGCATTTTAAATCTTGCCTTAATGTGAATTTTAAATTACGCAATGTGCCATTAGTGAGCTATCTACAATGGTGAATTTCACATAAGGTTTTAGAAAACTGTAATTTAAATTAAGATTTGATCAGTGATTTCAGACTGGTCTGTAATTTGGAAATTAACTATGACTTAACGAGACACCGTTTCTGTAGACCACAACACTCGATCTCTAACAGGTTAAAGGACACTGTCAAATACAAAAAAAAAGTCCAACACAAACATTTACATATGTTAATAATTTCACCTCAACACCTAATCCTACAAATGTCACTGAGAGTTCTGCTTGATAACAATAATAAGACTGCTCACAATAAAAAGGATTGTACCTGGCAAGAAGTGTTTTCAGCCCTTAAATGATTTAACAGAATAAATGAAAACTAATTGAATTTCATACTATAAGATCTGTTTTATGGAATCCAACTAACTGAAAATAGAAAATATTGGACCTTGTCAGGGCTAGTAGCACCAAGCTGCTAATAAATGGTTATTATGTGTTCTTCCATGTACGTAAAACTACCTGGGGGGGTGAGGTACCTGACTCTCCCTGCACAATCTCTGAACTGCCTAGGCACTAAATCAGAGCTTTGGATTTACTCTGGGAGACAAGTGTATAAAAATTGAACATTACAGTACCTCACTCATGGCTGCCTAGATCCTTTATTGGATCTAGCCCCTAGACAGTAAGCTGTTTCCTACTCCAGAGAACTGATTTATTAGAAAGAAGTTTTCTAACAACAAAGCCCTTAATAGGGGAGCTACCTGTTAAGGTTCATCAGGAGGACAAATGAACAGGAAAACGTAGAGAAAACCAGAAACTTCTCTAATGTGGATATTTGTACCACCACAGGCTGGGGAAACTGCTTTAGGCACAGGGGAATCCTGCCTACTTAAACACAGATGTACTCCTAAGGGAAGAGTGAGCAATAGCATATCTACACTGCATCCCTCCCCTAATGCACCTGAGGAAGGATATTCCCAAGCATGCTTTGCTTAGCATCTTCCTGTTCACATGTACTAAACCCAGAAATGTATTGGTGAGTTCTTTCTCAACCTTGCCAGAAGCAGGGGTCTCAAAAGTGACCATGGGGGAATCCTGCCTACTTCAACACTACATTTCTGGGTTTCGTGCTGGTAAGCAGATTACTGGCAAGTATCTCTTTCTGAATGTGCAGGAGATTCATTGTAGAAATGCTGCTAGGTAAGGGGATTCTGTTCAAGATATTTATTGTTTTCTAAAATGATCTATATTCTTGGGGGGGGGGTTTATCTCTTAAGGGGTAATTCCATTCAGAAACCATGTATAAAGTCATACTGTGTGCTATATCTGTCATATGCCCCTTTAGAGGTTAACTATAAACCAGAAATAAGAAACATGTGAGAGCTGCTGAGAAGCTAGCATTAATTTCAGGGCCTACGTACTGCCAAAAGACGTAACAAACTAGAGATCTGCACCTGGAGGGTGTGTTAAAGCCCAAACCTGGGGACAGTACATAAATTCTGCCCAGCTTCAGAAAGCCCACATATATATTGTATTCAGCATTTGAATTTTCTCATGGTCCTTGTGTCCAGGGTCCTGCTAAGACTCAGCACACATTAGTGATGGCTTCCCACAGCCAGCTATAGACTGTTCTCAGCAGCCCATAGTAGTTATAGCATAACGTAGTCTCGCCAATAGCATCTTCTCCCAGAAGGGGTGTGATAAATGAGCTCTGTCTGTTCTAAACCATCAGGGAAACTCTTTAATATAGGAGTTTTTGTTCCCAGATCCATCCTCCTCTTATACTCCTCAGGCACCATACAAGCAGGGTAAAGTGGCCAGAGTATGAAAGCAAGTCAGGGCTTGCATCTTTAATTCTACAAACAGTGCAAGGTTTCTTTAAATGTATTACTGCTTTGTTTTTTAAAATAGATTTTTTTTTACATTTCAGCTTCTCCCACTTGATTCCTGTCTCGCTTTTATTTAGAGAGAATGATGTGAAGATTTTGAAATGTATTCTTTTAAAATCTCCTGTAGCTGCTGTTTCACTCTGTGTGTGTGTGTGTGTGTGTGTGTGTGTGTGTGTGTGTGTGTGTGTGTGTGTGTGTGTGTGTGTGCGCGCGCGCACGCGCGCGCACTGAGGAGAGGGGCATGGAAACTACAGCCTGGACAGTTGATTCTGTAATGGCCCATTTTGATTCTTAGTGCTGGAAGCGTTTAGGTCAGGATTTCTGTTGTGAGCTGTTTCCTTGGTAAAAAAAAAAGTGTCTTTTATAAGATTACTCACTAAGGCAAAAAGGACGATGTGACTAAATAGGACTTCTTTTAAATATTGACAAACTAAGTCTTGATCCTGAAAATGTTTAAATAGGATATTTGTACTTACATGCATGAGTGATTGAACTGGATTCAGTGGAACTACTCATGTGAGGAATTCGACTTGTTTGCACAATAAGGTCCTAAAGTCAACAGTAGCATTGAATGCTTCTTTTCCTCTGTGCACAGTCCTGTGCAATGAACAAGCCCCAAATATCTACTTGGACTGTCTTAACTAAGTGTTTCACTTCCACTGAATGTATCAGAGTGCAAAAGATGTCTAAAGTGTACAAAGGTAAAGATGCATAAAGTTCTAAAGAAGGCTAAACAGAAGTTTGAGTTTGACCAAGTTCCTCGAACTCCCTTTAAGCTTAAAAATTTAAGTTCTCAGAGCAACTGTGTTCTCTGCATCTCTCAAGCTGCTTTGCAGATGCACCCCATATTTAATTAGACTGGGCTTAATTAGACTACAGATGCAAACTGCATCTGTGTATTACCCGTAGTCTATTTTCAGGCACTTTTAGCCAATTACAAGCAAGCAGTTTATTTGCATTAATTCTAATATAATTAACCTTATATTTGCTGGAAAAAATGCTATGCAAAATCACACGTAACTTTGATATACAGTTATTATCAGATAACACCTTATTAAGAAATGCAACTGGCCTGAGAGGAAAAATATTTAAGAGAAGTGGGAGGAAAATTGCAGTAGGGAATTCATGTACCATTAAATAAATGTTTCTAAGAACTCTACTAATATTTAGCTGAATTCCTATAAGAATTCTCTTTTACCAAGGCAGTCATTGCTAGCTTTGAACTACTGATTACCGTTTTCCCCTTATTGTCACTTTTGGGGGGAAAGTTATGTTCCTTTTTTTTATTTCTTCGTGCTTCGTGGAGTCCATTTTCTTTTGTTCATAGATTCTCCTAGAGCTAACTTACTTAGTTCTGAAGAGGCAAAGAATTAATTATTCATTACTGGTGACGCTACAGATTTGAAAAAAAAATGTCAATTAACAATCACAAACTTTTTATTAGCATGAGAAAGCACAGCTGCTCTTTTAGTTAATGGCAGAACATTTGTCTGGGAGGCTGAACTTGAGGTGAGATCATAGTCCATTGAAACCATCAGGAGTTCTGCCACTGCTTTCACTGGAGTCAGAATTTTACCCTGTGTCCTGATTTCAGCAGTGATTATTTTTCCTGGATTTAATTACTTTTTTGGTATCCCCTTTTCCTTTTTTTATTTCTGCATTTTAACTAAACAGAGGGTATAATTGCTCCTAGCCTATGCATCCTTGTGTAGACCACAGCAAAAACTCAATTTTTTATTTTTGGGGGGGGGGGGAGGTTAAAGGATGTGATTTTTAGTCTAACAGAAAATTTGACCTATCACAATGAAATGGATTCTAAGGCAAATTAGCTTTTCATTGCTTTTTAATCTAGAATAACTTAAATTGATCAATCAAATCATACGTCAAGTTGATCCCACCTAGCATTTTTATTTGGCTAAAATAGCTAAAAGTAAACTTACCTAGGTACTGTAGCTTTGGGACAGGGTGGAGATTAAAGCACGCATTTTACAACAAAACTATGCTATGTTTTAAAAGATTAGCCTAATAGGAGGGATGTAGTCTGAGCGTAGAAATAGAGCCCCATATTTTCAAGTTTAAATCTCTGTTTGGATACTGACTTCTGCTGTGGGTTTAGATAAGCCATTTATCCTCCTTTTCTCAATTTCCTTTCTTTGAGCAGAATAATACTTTACCACTCAGAGACAGAGATTGACTTCATGCTCGTAAAGTGGCTTGAAGTTGAAAAGGAGTAGCTAAATGCCAAACATTAATATTATTTCATAGAGCTGGGAAATGTAAACATATTGTCAACCACAGGCCAAGGGATCAGAGGCCAGTTCAGAGGGATAAAATAGACCCTAATGGGCAGTGAGTGGAGTAAGGCTTTACAAGATGTTTAATTATTGCTTAGGATACCATGTGTAGGTTTTTGGTTTGGTGTTACTTCAGAAACTCTTTTTTTCAGGACTAAAAGAGACTGGCAACCTTAGAGACAGTGACTTTTCAGTTTGCCACTAACAGGTATGCCAAATTATTGTAGTGGAGAAAGCTTGACTTGGACATAACCTAACCGGGACCCTCTCCATTCATGACAGATCACCTGTTCATGCTAAAAGGAGGATCCACAGAGTGAAAGAGTAAACTCTGTTTTTTAGTGATCACTGTATAGGATACAACTCAAAATTAATTGGTCCACGGAGAAAAAAAGAACCTGACACTGTAGCCTGGTGTTTAGGGAATTTACCTGCAAGGGGAGTCCTAGTTTCCAGTCTCTTCTCTTAATGCTGTTTCTTCATTTTACATTGAACGGTCACAAGATACAATATATAAGTTGCCATTGGGACCCCACCCCAGGATTCTCCTCTCACAGGTAAGTGCCTAAATTACTAGGCTACAGTCATGACCTCAGAGCAGGCCAAGCACCATAGGCAAGAACAGGCTGTACTATCCTTTAGGATGATACATGGATGGTACTCACTGTGCACTCCAGGAGAGAAGGCTGCACAAGCCCCCTTCCCCCAATATGCCCTAAAAGTCCTTTAGATTGATACTAGCCTTGTGCTGTAGCTGACACACACAATAAATGGTCTAACAGAATTGAGAGCCAGAACAGAGCATATGTAAATTAATTATTCATGCTATAATTAGCCAAAGTCTAATGCACGACATGAGGTAAAATGGAATGCAAAATGAATACCTACTAGCATTGTCCTAACATACTAGGTATGGGAAGGGGGAATCATAGCAGAGATGATGATTTTGTTTCTCTGGAGAAATAAAGGCAAAGGATCAGAGAAACTATTTGCAATTAGACTGTGGGAAATTGAATTAAAAGACCAAAAGGCAGGTGCAATCATCTCATCTCACAATCATGAGGCATCAAATCAACCACAACAATCCACCATTTCAATACAGATTTTCAGCTTGCTTATGTGAAATGCCAGCCATATTGAGATGTAACAGAGTATATTCTTAATTCCTTATAATGCTAGAAAATACATGCTATGGGCAGTTACTGTTTCAAATAAAAAATAAGGGAATAGTATTCATCAATGAATCCTCTTCCACATTGCTACATGATAGCAGAAATTCTGAATTCACAGGGTTATTCCTCTGTTTATCAGGAAAAAAATTAAATTTCCCTGATTTTTGATAGTTACAGAGACTTGGAATTCAACACTGCCCACTCTTGCATTCCCTTGCTTCCTCTTCCCAGTAAGTATTCAGTAAGTATTCAGAACATCCGTGGTCATTTAAAGCTATTTCTCAATCATACATTGCACTGCTACAGTCCAATCAGCCATCTCACAGAGAGCAGTAGAAGTCACATTTATGGTTTGAAGTCAGTATGTGGCTTCTATGTGTGGACTGATGAGATATTTAGATCTACATCAGCATATTCTTGTTCTCCATTCCCAAATTATTATAGCTCAGAGCTACAGGACTAAAAATATGGCTTCAAAGAACTCACCATTTTGCCAGGATACAGAAATTTCCATTCTGGGAAAGGGAAAGGGTATGGATAATTTTTAATGAACTGAAATCCCAAGAAAAACATCACTAACTGAATAAAAATAAAGTGTATGTAGTTCCTGCCCAAAAAGGAAATAGGAAGGAATGAAACTATGGTGTCTGCTTAAAAAAGTTTTGGATTAAATCCTGAACCCATTGAAGTTCACTAGCAAAGTGCCAATTGACTTCCAGAGGACAAGTCAACCTAGTTGTGCTTGGTAACTTTTGGGACAAACAAAAAGTATGAGTTACTCTCCTAAACTTATTTGCCTTCTCCTTAGGTAAATGTGATTTTTAGATTTGATTAGAAACTGTTAATGAGGTCAAATGATGCTCTTAGTCTAGTAGCTAATGTAAAACAAATCTATTTATCACCTTGGCAGTGGTTCCTGCACGGAAGTTAACGACCATTACTGTACTGCTACTTAGCCTATCAGAAGTCATGCTTTTTGTGCAGAAAAGCAGAAGCCAGTAATCAATCATCATCATTTTCATCATAACAGTCCTGTTAAATGGGCCTCTAAAGTGGAAAGAGAAGCAACTTAGCTACTGATGTCAAATGCATCTTGAAAATAGGTTTCTTTATACATAGTCTACCCCTGATATCTGGGTTATAGCCTGAGAAGTGAGAGATCCTTGGAGCATAAAAGCAGGTGGAAAATTAGTCAAGAAGAGAGCCCGCGTTTAGATGTTTTTTTCTTTTAAAATAAAAGCAAGTGTTAAGAAGAGGTTGAAGTTTACTGTTTCATTTCCCTAAAGGGTGGTAAGAATAGTAGGTGAAATCCTGCAATATCTTACAAAAGAGATCCATGTTTCATGCAGTCCATAAGTAATCGATTGGGATTTCTTTCTTATCTCAACAGTGTAAATGTTTAATAGCTTCCAATTTCCATCTGAGATGCATTTAAATCAAATCTTCTCCTCACAACTCACCTTTGTGATGATGCCTACATAACACTCTGCAATAGCTAAGCAGTTGGGGAATTGACACTGCTATATAACATACCAAACATAACCATTTCACTTTATCTCACCCTCATTTGTCTGTTTTATCCACTTATTGTCTCTTGTCACATGTTTAGTTCCTGGCACCTGCCTGCAATCTGCAGAAGTGAATGTGTATGCCCACATACATCACAGCATAGATCCAAGGCCTTAGACTGCAAGTCCTTTGAGGATTGCTTTTGTTTTGTGTGTGCACGTTGCTTAGTACAGTGGGGCCTTGATCATTTATTGGCCCCGTAGGCACTACCAAGCATGAAAGATTTAATATTACTAATGGTAATATTGAATTTTTGTAAATTTAAAGCTAAATTTGCATAATTAAAATTAAAGAACCGAAAGTGCAGAAGCTAAACTGATTTCTCTGTTATTTTACCAAATAAATATGCATGTTTTCTCTTTATTTATTACAGAATATAGCTATTCTTAGTAACAGCTACTCCTTATATAACACAACTGACCAATCATTAAGTATAAAAAAACCTTAATCCATCTGGCCATATGTGGAGTTTACGGTTTGTTGTTTGATTTATTAAATTTCAGTACTTCAGCCAGGTGATTAAGAATTTAATTTTAAAGAACCCTGAAACTTTAAATGAGTTCCTATCCCTTTCCTGAAATCAAGCCATGCCAACTTTTATCCATGTTGGAGCCAGGGGATTGGAAACTGGCTAATGTGGTCCCAATTTTTAAGAAAGGGAGGACCCAGGTAGCTATAGGCCTGTAAGTTTCACCTCGATGCTCAGGAAGATCTTGGAGGGAATCATCGAGGAGCACATCTGTGGGGGGCCAGCAGGGGACGTCATGCTCAGGGGCAATCAGCATGGGTTCATCAAAGGCAGGTCCTGCCTAACCAACCTGGTTGCCTTTTATGACCAAGTGACTAAATCCTTGGATGATGGTGTTGCCATGGACATAGTCTTTCTGGACTTTAAGAAGGCCTTTGACACTGTCTGTCACCCCATCCTCATCAATAAATTATGTGACTGTGGCATTGATGCCTACACAGTTGGATGGGTAAAAAATTAGCTGCTGGGGCACACCCAGAGAGTGGTGGTGGACGGGTTGTACTCAACCTGGCAAGATGTGAGCTGTGGGGGACTCCCAGGCTCGGTCCTCGGGCCCACACTGTTTAACATCTTCATCAGCAACTTGGACGAGGGGGTGGAAAGCATGCTGTCCAAGTTTGCTGATGGCACTAAGATGTGAGGCGAGGTGGACACAGTTGAAGGGAGAGAGAGGCTGCAAATAGATTTAGACAGGCTACAAAAGTGGGCAGACGAGAATAGGATGGGATTCAACGTAGACAAATGCAGGGTGTTGCACCTTGGGAGAAGGAATCCACAGCATACATACAGGCTGGGGAGTTCCTCTCTTGAAAGCACAGAGGCAGAATGGGATCTTGGAGTCATTACTGACTCCAAGATGAACATGAGCCGCCAGTGCCAGACAGCAGCCAGCAAGGCCAGCCATACCTTGTTATGCATCCAAAGATGCATGTCAAGCTGGTCCAGAGAGGTGATGTTCCCCCTCTATGTGACATTGGTCAGGCCTCAATTGGAGTATTGCATCCAGTTCTGGGCACCACACTTCAAAAGGGATGTGGCCAGCGTGGAGAGGGTTCAGAGGAGGGCCACCCACTTGGTGAGAGGGCAGCAGGCCAGGCCCTATGAGGAGAGACTGAGGGACCCAAACCTGTTCAGCCTCAGCAAGAGGAGGCTGAGGGGGGACCTGGTGGCTGCCTACAAAACTCATCAGGGGAGACCAACAGCAAATAGGTAGAGCTCTTTTCTCCCCAGCACCACCTGGGGTGACAAGGAACAATGGTAATAAGCTGATGGAGAATAGGTTTCAGTTAGAGATCAGAAGGCAATATTTTACGGTTAGGGTGGCCAAAATCTGGAACCAACTTCCCAGGGAAGTGGTCCTTGCCCCTACCTTGGGCAAATTCAAGAGGAGGTTGGATGATCACCTGTCTGGGGTCTTGTGAACCCAGCATTCATTCCTGCCTGTGGCAGGGGGTCAGGCTACATGATCTGTTCAGGTCCCTCCTGACCCTAGCTACTATGAAACTACGTTTAATCAATGATTCCCTACTGAAATGATAAGTAAAGTTCAAATAAACAGCAAAGGTTTTTATGACTGCCAATGTTAACCACACCTAGAAATCAATTGTTTTCATGATTTGTAACAGGAAAGGTACTAAAGTTTTGGTTTTTCATTCAGGAAATGGATACTAGTTAAATATTTGGTTCTACATCAGACTCCTGAGGTTGTGTAGAGTCTATAAAGTAAGTAGAGCCCCACAAAGAGACAGGTACAGGATCCAGGAGCAGGATAAAGGCCTATAGTTGGCTCTTTTGCCATAGCTTTCATGTATATAAAAGGAGAGAATTCACTTAGGATAGAGATTTAAAAGGTGAGATGTTAATTGGAGAAGCTGAATGGTTTGGAGTCACAAGGGCCTGCTAAAGTCATGCTAGAGTACTAAAGGAATTGGCAGAGGTAAATGCAGAGCTATTAGTTATTATCTTTGAGAACTCATGGAGTTTGGGTAAGGTTCTGGACAACTGAAAAAGGTCAAATATATAAGGAAGATCCTGGGAATTACAGACCGGGAATAACCTCCATAGCCAGAAAAATTATGATAATCAAGGAATCTATTTCTAAATACCTACAACAGTAGTTTGCAACCTTTTAGAACTGACAGGTTGAATTAACATAGTTTGGTCTGAAAGGAGGCTGCCACTACAGCTTCCTGTGCTGCTGATTACCATTAGTCCCTCTGGCCAACTGTTTATGCCTCGTTGGCTTGGCAGATAGGTTGCTGATCCCAAACCTTAGAGGATAACAAGATGATCAGGAACAGCCAAGATGGGTTTATCAAGAGTGAGCCATGATTGACCCGTCTGATTTCCTGATGATGTGATGGGCTTTTGTGGATGTGGGGAAAGCAGGGGATGTAATATATCTCAACCTTAGCAGGGCTTTCAACACTGTCTCGCATGATCATGTTCCATAGCTCCAAGCTACCTTTCTGAAACATTTCTGTTGCAACTGAAAATGCTTCAAATGTTACTTCTGTCTGCTCCCTTAGCAAATTTCCAGAAGAAACAAACCTAGGTGGAGTTGCATACACTGTAGAACAGTGTTTCTCAACCTGTGGGTAGCAAGAATATATGAAAGGGTCATAAACAAACTTTAAAAATGGATTCTCCTTTAAAGGAGAAAAATGTGGGAAACTGTGGCTTTTCCCTTGCAGGCTGGCAGAGTTCCAGCTTGCAAGAGGCTGCTTGGGGCTCCCCATGCCCCACACACAACCCATCCTACCCCCCACACACACCCCTTGCCCCACACACTGAGGGAGAGGGACTGGGGCCTGAGGACAGGGGCAGCGGGTCGGGAGTGAGGGGCATTGGGTCAGGACTGGCCATCAATGTTTACAAATGAGTCCTGGTACAAAAAAGCTTGAGACCCACTCTCTAGAGGACAGGTTAGGATTCACAATGACCTTGATAAACTGGAAATATGATCCAAAATTAATCAAATGCAATTCAGTAACGACAAGCACAAAGTCCTGCACTTAGGATGGAACAATCAAATGCATGAATACAAACTGAGGAAACAACTGGCTAGGCTGTAGTACTGCAGGTTGTAGTAGACTGCAAGGTAACTATCAGTCAACATCGGGTTATTCCTGGGGAAAAAAACTCAGTAGCATACTGTGGGTGTTGACATCCTCTAGCTATAGGCTGCATCTGGCTTACCAAGCGATTCCAACTAGCCTGCAAAGCCAGAACATCAGCAGCAATTTGGCCACAAGAATCAGTGGCTGTTTGGCAGCTGGGAAAACAGTGATCTGATCAGAAGTGCAGCAGTGACAAGCAAAGCAGCAGCCTGCCTTCAGAGTGAATGGCATCAGTTTGGCCTGATGCAGGTGGGCTGCCTGCAAGTGTAGGGAAGTGATTCTTTCACTCTGTTCAGCACTATATCCAGTTTTGGGCAATGCACTTTGAGAAAGCCCAGGCAAACTAGCAAGCATATGAGAGAACAACAAAAATTATTATAGGTCTAGGAAACATGACTTAGAAGGAAGAGTTGGAAAACTTATCCTGGTACAGACAGCCAAAAAGCCTGAGGCTAAATTGATTCAGTCTTTGCAGGTTAGTCTAAGCTGCAATGATTAAACCAAGAAGCAAGTGAATAGACATTCACTTTTGATTCAGGAAATGCAGCCACATGCCTGGGCTAGTATGCTGGAAGGTTGGGGTTTAAATCCCCTCCCTGGCCCACGTGGGACCCTAGCCCTGGTCTGCCTGGGCAGGCAGTGGGGGAGCAGTGCCTGCCAGGCTTCTACCCCTCCCACAACTCCCCCCCACTCCCCTCTCAAGGCTGCCAAGCTGAGTAGGGGGTGGGTGAGAAAAAAGGTAATGGCACTGAATTCATAAAAACTTGAACAAAAATAGTCCTTTCTCTGAAGTGAGCATGTATTGAACACAGCAATTTGCAACTTTAAGCACACAACAAAGAACAGCCAAAAATTTTCACCTAAGTTAAGATACAGCCCAGTAAAACACAGTGAGAGCACACACAACTTAGTCTAACAAAATGTAAACCAAGAAGACAAGAGAAAGTCTTGTATAAGTTTTACATAATCCTGAGGTCAGATATATCCAGCTATTCAAAAAGTCATTCTTGGGGAATCAGCAAATGGCCTTAGGTGTTGGAGTGGAGATCCCATGGGCCTCATCTCTACTTGGGTTTTTACAGGTGCACCTGCACTCCCTTCTCCCCCTTGGGTGCCTTGACATTACTATGCTTGTCACCTATAGCACCTTTTGCAGGACGCTCATGTATTCAGTGTCTTTTGTCTCCCCCCTTTTTACAGGTTCTGCTTTATAATGTAAATTTAGTTCTCTGCTTTCTTTGGTCACACCAGCCCAAGCGGACCCTCTTCTGTTGCCTTAGCTCTATCTCTACCACATATATATGATTTTGCCAGGTCTTTGGCAACACTTCCCACCTTTCAGTCTGGTCTTGCAGGTCATAGCCCTGTGCTCACAGGTGGAAGGGGACTAGTCCCTCCAATACCCCCACCCTCTGACCCCAGACAGGGTTTGCCTGGGGGTCAGTCTTTCTCAGGCTATTGCCTGCCTGCACCCCATGCTCTACTCCAGCAGAGATCAAGGGGCATGGGCAGCACACTGAACTAGGAAAGGGGGAATTAAAGCCTCTCTGAGACCTCAGACCCCAGCCAGGGTTTGCCAGGGAGCAGTATTTCTTAGGTTGTTGTCCCCTGGTGCCCCACCCCCATCCCCACTTGCTCCATTCCAGAAGAGAAAAGTCTGGTAGGGGGTGCCCCCCCAGACAGACCCAGCTGCAGTCCCCAGCTGGGTATCCCACTCCAGCCTCATGTCAGCAAGCCCTCGCTGGTCCAGCTAGGGAGCATAGAGGCAGGGCCAACCATGCTCTCTGGAGCAGGCAGCACAGCCCAGGGCTGCAAAGCATGCTGGGGTGCTGGGGGGCTGATTTAACTTGAACCAGGAAGGGGTCTGGGACAGAAGTTTCATAAACCAGTTTGACCTAAATCCATTAAGTCTGATATCTTAAACCAGTTTCAGCCATTTTGAAACTGGTTTATGTGTAGTGCACTGTTCTGTCACAGCTTTAAACCAGTTTCTGATATTTAAGCCAGTTTATGTGCAACTTCTCTCCCTAGCTCCTACGTTCTTACAAACTATAGAATAATTGATATTCTCCCCCAAATATTTTCAGCAAAGTGAGTGATCTGATTCCCCCACTGGCAGCTGTGGGGGCTAGCTTTGGCTCAGAGGACTGCTGTCAGGGCAGAGGGCAGCAGGGTGTTGGGACATATGCTGGGCAGCTAATGGTGGGCTGGGCTGGGCTGGGCTCAGCAATTGCCAGCAGGCTGGGAGGCCTGCTCTAGTACCACCTGCCTTCTGGCCTGGGCCTGTACAGCAGACATATGGCTGCTTTCCTACACTGAAAATGTGAGTTCAGTTCATTATCAGTCCAATCTATGCAGCTTAGAAAAACCTCCAAAATTTGAATCAATTCCACCTTAGGCTTTTTGACTATCCAGACTTAGCCCAAGCCCCCTCTCTCTGTTTGTTTAGGCCCCAGGGGGCAATGTGTAGGGGGTGCACCTGGGTTCACATGCACCCTCTGAGTGTGGCAGTGCATCCCCTACAAAAACGCACCTGCGGTGCCTGCAGACAGTCTCTGCTCGCCACCCCACCGCCGACACCACCAGCAGCATCTGCAGGCGGTCTGTGATCACCACAGGCACTGCCAGCAGTGCCTGTGGGTGGTCACTGATCCCTGGTCAGCGCTTGCCACCTGCCCTCCCACCGTCAACAGGACCAGCAGTGTCTGTGGGAGCTCCGCACCCCTGCCGTTGACAGCGCAGCCGTGCCCCCCCCAGCTGCAAGGGGCACACGTCCTTCATGTTAGGCCCTCAAAACACTGATATTTACTTCTTTTTTAAATGGCTTTGATATCTAGTGTAAAGAACTAAATAAGACTAGGCATTATTATTAAACATGTCAAAACAAATAGATGCAAACAACAAAGGTTGATAGTCTTCTGTTGTATGCTTGAATAAAAAAGTTTGCACTAAGAGCCCTTCCTCCTCTGAGACCTTCTAAATTAATGTTGAAACTCAGCCAGCAATAAAATAGGTAATGACTTCCAGTGGGAGTTGGGTGCCTAACTTCCACAGTTGCCAATTCTCATAATAATAGGTGTTTTCCTTCAAGCCCCAGTTCCTGGATTCTTCTGAAACACCACAATCTCAGGTTCTGTTTGAAAAATAAAATGTATTTCTCTCTCTCATGTCTGCAGGGAACAGCTTGGAATGTGTCTCAAATCTATCTCACACACTGAAAACCTCAGAAGAGAAATAAAAAAAAACTCTTAAGTTTTACAGGAAACCTTATGAATTTTTGAGGCCTGCCTCATGCTGAGGGGTGGCATGGCTGATCTTCCTTCTGTCCCTTAAAAAATCTTGGCCTAAAATCCTAGGCAGTGGACTGAGTTTTCAACTGTTTTTTTTCCCCCCCTTTCAGACCATCAATCAAAGTTTGAAATGTAACACATAGAAAATGTCACAGGAAGAGCGAAAAGCTCTTTAACCATAAAATGCCATTGTCCACAAAATGATTGAAAACATTGTCTTAAACTTGTTTAGTGCTGAATATTAGTTCCTTGAATTGCTGTGTCCTTCACTGGCAAGTTACCTGGTTTCACCTTATGTTCACAAAGGGGCTTTTCCAGAACATCTGCAGGAGAGTTACTTATTTCCACCCTCTGACTGGAGGCTCCAGTTTTCTGTAATCTTCTCCAGCCTACCCCTTGTTCCCTCTGACCATTTTGGTAATGATTCAGGGGGCTGATTTATTTCTTTATTTTTTACATATTCTTGGCCACACCTATAGTGAATTCCCCACTGCCTGAATGTCAGGCTTAGAAATGGTACCCTTCCCACACCCAGTTAGAATTATAAAACCATAGAAAATGAGGGTTGGAAGGGACCTCAGGAGGTCATCTAGTGAATCCAACCCCCTGCTCAAAGCAGGACCATCCCCAACTAGATCATCTCAGGCCGGACTTTGTCAAGAGTCAAGACAGGCCTTAAAAACCTCCAAGGACAGAGCTTCTATCACCTCTCGGGATAACCTGTTCCAGTGTTTTGCTACCCTCCTAAAGTTTTTCCTGATCTCAAACCTAAACTTCCTTTGCTGCAACTTGAGACCATTGTTCCTTGTTCTGTCATCTGTCACCACTGAGAACAGTCAAGCTCCATCCTCTTTGTAGTCCCCTTCAGGTAGCTGAAGGTTGCTATTAAATCCCCTCTCAGTCTTCTCTTCTGCAGACTAAATAAGCCCAGTTCCCTCAGCCTCTCCTCAGAAGTCATGTGCCCTCTAACCATTTCCTACATGTTGAGTGAGCAAGTGAGGTCTCTGGAAAACAGACACCTTGAAACCTCTCTGCCAGTGGTGTACCATGGGTCTCCAGCCCCCATCCGTAGCCAATCACCAAGCAAGGGAGCCACCACCACCCCCACCAGCAACCCATCACCAAGCCTGGAAACACCAGCAGTGAAACCAAAAGTGCTGCCAGGAGACCAGTATCCCTTAGAAGGCCTGGCTGGCACCCTTCCTACCAGTGCCCATGGGCATGCCCCCTCCCACCCCCCACCCCCACTGTTGGTATGCCACTGCTCTCTGCCTTATTTCTCAGTCAAAAAAGGTGGACGAGAAGGTGAAAATATGGTCCAGAGAAAGCAAGTGGGTGACAGAACAGTCAGGGAGGGAGCAAGAAATGTAGACAAATGAAAGCAATTGGAGTTGGGGACAAAAAATGACTTATTCATCAAGAGGCAGGCAAGGGGTAGACCTGATGTTTTTTAGGGAAGAGAAGCTTACTCTTCTACTCTGGGAAATAAATTAATGGAAAAAAGTTTTCTCTCCCAACACTTTGTATATATGCATCTCTAGATAAATCAATGTTCATTCTTTGCATATTTGGCCTCAGGCTTTTGAAGGGCAAGGTAAGCATGTTGGCTGCGCAGGGAACCCAAATAACTTGGCTAGCTTTGTAGTTCTGGATAGGATTATTGTTCTTGCTGTAGTCAAGGTCAGTTCATCCGTGAGGTCGGGAATGTTCAGCAGGCAGTGTCGAATGATTTTGATTGATAAAAATCTAGCAAACAGCTCAGGCAGCTATATATTTGACTAGTGAAACCCATCTAATCAGTGCATTTTCACATCAGACTGTTCTGCTGGCATAACACATATCCGTTAGCAAAGTTAAAGCCTCAGTAACTTTCAGAAGTTATTTGTAGAGACAGTCTTATGCAATAGCACATGGAATGCTCAAAGAATAGGCAGAAAGGGGGATTGTCAGCATCATACCATTTCATTAAGATACTTTATCATGGTTCCCTCTAGTGGTAGGTTGGAGTTAAGCAGTGAGTAAAGCCACATAGAGAATAAAAGAGAAATACGGTTAATTAAAAGTGAGCTAAATGTAAATACCATAGACCAGTGATACTCAACCAAAGAGCCACAGGACCCTGTGGTGCCTTGAGATCCTTTCAAGAGCACCAAGGGGCGCCACACAATGTTAGTACTGTTGGTGTGCAAACATAATTTACAAGGCAAACCAAGTTATTTCAAATAGGAATTCCTGGTGTTAAAAACATTCAGACCTATTGGAATCCTTCTGAGTTATTTGCAAAAGAAGAATTGAAGAATTGTTTTTCTGTAGTCAAAAAAATGAGTGAAAATTAAGAGCTGGTGTTCTCTGAGGGGCATCTTGAGTCCGAAAAGGTTGAGAACCACTGCCAGGCATGGACACAGTGTATAGCCCTAGATCCAGTGATGTACATTACTGAGTCTGGAAGAAAAACAACAGTGCAAGCAGTGAGTGTAATGCTTAAAATATTCTTGCCTAATATACAGGCAGTGTTTTTCTTCATGCTTACCAGTGCATACTGTCTTTCTACCTAATGTATATCAGCACTGAAATTTGTTTGCACTGGTAACCTGCCAGTTACTTCCTCTGTCGGGAGTGTTATCTGCTCCCACTGCTTATAGTCCATTGTGGGTTCCCTGAACTTATGTTTTTCAGGCTGCCTTCCTTACATCAGTCCTTTACCACCAGTGCCATAATTTAGCCTGATTCTTGGAATGCAGATTTTGGGAAATTAATTTTGTAATACATTTTTTAACTATAAACTATTAGTTTTGTAATATGTTTTGAATTATAAAGTGATTTTAGGACCCCCAGTTTCATTTGGATGGACTCAGGTAGCAGTCCTTTCCAGAATCTGCACTTGGCAAAACGTGGAGGTTTCCCTGCTTTGCCAGTACAGTTTTTTATTGTTGTACTATATTTTGTATGAGACCAAAGCTTCAAACTGTTTGAAAATTGCAGCTGCCTGGTAATTAAGTGGTGTCTCACCACTAAAATATAAGATGTTTATTTTGATCAAAAAAACTGATAACTGGTTTTTGGTTTTGGATAGTTTAGAGACTACCATTATTCCCTGTGGAATGGCATAGCTGCTGTCTTCAACTGTGAGGGTCCTTAGCTATTGATCGAAATGTTATCATTTTCTCAGTTTTAGTGGGAATGGATAACGCCAGAGCTTTTTTTATGCAGGGTTCTTAACTTCTGAAGCTATTTCATCCTCTTGTTCCAGACAGCTACCTTCTTTCTTGCCTCCTCCTTCCCTCCTTTCATTTTTATCAGCTTCAAAGTACCAGGTTTTTCTCTGATGTTATAGAAGGAAAATATACAGGCAGGGTTTTGTTGTGGTACATTCTTGCACCTCCCCCCCAGCAATTTGTATATTTATTTATATTGACTTACCATGTCTGTAGCCCTGGTCATATTTTTTTCCTTCTTTCCTCTTTCTATCTGTTTTATTACAGCCATGCTCCCTGCCCCAGTTCCCCTTTTGTTTCCCTGACCACTTCCTTCTGTACATCCATATTCTCTCAAGCAAGAGGGTTCTTCCTGACCTTGATAAACAGATCAACCTTCCTAATTTTTACAGGTAACCCAAGACTCTAAGGACATTCCCCCTGCTTGTTCCATGTATGTAGGAGAATTTGAGACTTTACCTTGCTGGTTTGTATTCATTGCAGTTATTTCTAACTAGAACATAATTTACCAGTGTCAAGTTATTCTGCTGTGGAGTTCCCTATCCAGACCAGAAAGGAGGATATTTTTAATCATTTAGATCTGAAAAGGTTTTGTAGTATTCTAAAACCCAAGAAATTTCTTCTGGTGTTTTTGAACAAGTTGTGTGTTTGCAGCTTATACCTACTTTGTTCTCTGTTCTGTTCTATGTGTGTCCCAAGGCTGTACCAAATAAGACAAGCACAAGTTAATATGATTTAAAAATTATAGAGTCAACTTAAAGATGTAAGTATTTCAGAGTGGCACATACATATAAGTTTGCTGTGCTGAGGTAGGAGCAACTGATGTGCTAAATTAAATAGATCCCATAGGGATGATATATCTTTTTGCTATACACGAATAATCTATTATTGCCCTTAAAAAATCATTTCTTTGAGCTCTTCTTTCAAACACACACTCATACCCAGTTGCTATTCAGGGTGATCAGTTCAAAATATTAAACAGATTAGGTGCTTTGTAGCAATTTTTTAACCACTAATGAAAAAATAGAGGGTACTATATATCTAAAAATTATGACAAGCCTGATGTCACAGTTCTTGCAAATGTCCTTATAAAAATACAAATTTGGTGGGAAGCATCCAAAGCCGTGGAGCGTGGTTAGATAACAACCAGGCAAGAACTGTCTTTTCCACCGCTTACTGCTATATATATATACATTTTATGTCTACTAAGGCACTGTAGAGCTGTTTAGTCTAAAGGACTCTAGATATATATATTACTGTACATAGAACTTAACACTTGGATGCCGATATACAGTTTACATCTTCCCTCAGGTGGCCTTTCCCTCTGGGATCAGGTGTCTAGAATTTGGTAGCTTTTGATTGTTCAGCTAAAATGTCAGACCTGGATCCAAGGTCTTGAGCATCTCCAAGCATTTTGGGTGCAGTAACCAAAAGGGGTTTTACCCAAAGAAAATTATTTTGCAACCCTGAAACTGAATAATTCAGTCGACCAAGTTGTCCTTTGGAGCTTAATAGATTCAACGAGACTGATCATGTGAGTTTGTGATATTTAACATGAGTGATGGCCACCAAATTGATTCCTACAGGACCTTGACAGTGATGTTTATTAGTTCAGTTCACTGTTATGGCTTAGGAGGTTAACATTACCTCTGACTTATTACTCAGTTTCCCTGTAGCCTTTCCTTCCCAATGACAGGCTTATGTCTGCATTTCCTGAGTAGAATCCCATAATTCATTTCCTTTTAAATTAGATCACCAAGTTACAAGAACCCCTGTTTGCCATGTGAGTTACCTCCAGGAGGCTAAACCAGTCTTAGCCTCTGCTACAGACTTCTATCTGGAAACTTGACTTGTATGAAACTCCAACAACACACAACTTTTTAAGGACAAGGGGTACCATTTTTAAAAAGCATCACACATGTTATTGTACATGAACCTGAGCTTTCCCAGTCTATGTAAATTAGTCCCATTTCTCCCATCACCAGGGTTGGGTAAGACAGGCTGTACCTTACAGCTTCTGCCAGCCTGATCTTTCTGTGAGTCTCTCTCTCAGGTAAGGTCATGTGTTTTTCATTCATGCCAAAGGTCCTTTACTGAGGAGATCCCAAGACTTCAAACAGAGCTCCAAAAACAAGTCTGACAGGTTTATGCATTTCCCCAGTCTTCCTGCAGCAGATTCCATATATTATCCTTTTGAATGGTAGAAAATTGAATTAGAGTAATTAAAGGAATCTTGAATACACGTGAAAAGCTCTGGCAGGTGTTAATCCTTGGGGTTCTACAGAGCCAGATACCCCACAATAGCAAGTCTATAGATATATGCATTAAACAGCTATAACTTTAATGTCTTCCACATTCTTCACATTTAGTAGACATCAGTTTTCAAAAGTGACTTGTTATCCTAATTCTGAGGTGCCCATCCTGAGAGCATCTTAAAAGGGCCTGGTTTTCAGAGGCTCAGTTCTTTCTAAAAATCAGGCCTCTATAAAGTGCCAAAAGCTGGTGCTGTAAAGAATTTAAGCCTGAGAAATCACGGCTCATGTTGGAAAATCTCAGCCATATTGTATAGCATGATTCATTCAGAATGATTTAAATAATATTCCCAAGGGAAAAAAAATTGAAAACAGGTAAAGAAGAACACACATTTCTCCTTCAAAGCCTATATGGCAAATACGTTATGCTAGATTTACATCTAACTTGTACATCCATTGCCAGTCATGTTAGTCTGGGGGATCACTGCCAGTAGCAGTATTGTGGTGAGCCATCTTCCTGACAGAGATTGTGCATTCTTATTAAAGAAAGAATTCTCTCCAGCCTTTTTCTTTTCCAGAAGATTTGGCTACAGAAGCCCTTTAAAGAGTCTCCAGAGCTCAGATTGCCTAAAAAGCTTCCTTTCTTTATACCTGTCTGTGCTTTAACAAAAAGAATCAGGGACCGTCATCTTTGAAGATATCAAATTAAGAAATCTGTATCACTCTGAGCATCCCAGATATTTGTTTGATCTTCATTTAGTCGTAACACAGGGATCATGGTGTGTAATTAATTACAAATGAAATGGATGAAAACATCACCGTAAAACAAAGGAGCTGAAGGTCTGTGTTCAGGCAGAAATGTCTCAAGAGCCGCCCAAGACCTGCTTCCTCAGTACTGTAGGGAGCCAAGACAGCAGTGCCAAAGGATTGCTTCTTCCAACAGTGCCTCAATACAGCAGTACCTGATTTCTCCAAATGTCCTCTGAGAGACGAGCTGTTTTTCCCAAGCCATATGTACGTCACTGCTAACTCCCACCATCTCAAGTCTCACCAAATCCCTCTTCTCTCTCAACCTGAGTACACTCAGTTCCATCATGCCTTCTCTTTTCCCCTACCTGCATCCTTTCTTTCCCCCATAGTTATCCCCATGCTTCCTGCTGTCCAGCTCGCCTCCGTAGCACAGCTGGTGTGGCAAGTTGGCAGTGCTGGAAAACAAAAATAGCTGATAGAGCTGAGCATCTGAGCAGTTTTTTGACTAATATTGTCATAACTAAGATTAGCCTGAGTAAGGGAAATAATACTTCCTAAATTTAATTTCAAATCTTAAAAGGATCCTGTACCTGCAGTGTTATTATTGCATGTGCACGTGCAATTTGGAATCTGTGAGAGCTATGGGAGTCTGAATTGTTTTAGACAGAGGACTTAATCAAAATCAAGAAAAGCAAAAGAGTATTTTTCAAAAATCATCATTTTTAAGGATTTCTCCCTGAAAGGTTAGTAGTAAAAGTTTTATAAAAAAGACCAAATTATAGGGAAAAGTAAATTGACCTATGAAATGTTATCATGCCAGATGTGAAGACCAAATTCAATTGTTAAAGCATGAGATGGGAATTTTAACCTTGTAATCAGGGCTTGAACTACAGTGGGGTCGGGGGGCTAAGCCCCCCCCCATAAGAAATGAGAGGCTCCGGCCCACCCCGTTCCTTTCTAAGCAGCTCAGGTGGTGGCGGCGGCTGCTTCCAGCTGCCACCACCACAGACCCCCCAAGAATCGGAGTGTAATTTAAACCCTGCTTGTGATAAGTGTTTATCTCAATGCTACCTTAACTGTAGCATTGCTATCAATAACACCATAAAATACCTCCCTTAAGCAGCTGTTAATCTGCTCACTGTTTATCTGTTAACATTCATTTGTTTGATAATCAGTACTCAATTATTCTACATATGGTACAACTTTTCTTTTATGGCACCTACATTAAATGAACATTTGGAGGCACATAAAGTGTTAGAATTTACTTTTTAAGTATTCTGAACATGTTTACTTTGTTATTTTTGTAGCTATCACTAACATAAGCTGGAGAAAAAAACACAAAAAATGAAGATGCACACTAAAACTTAATTCCATCTAAAGTGGCAATCTTTAGTCCAGCTTCCTTTAATCGTGCTTTCCATTGCATTTGGCAACTGTAGGCAATTAATTTCCCCGTGTTTACATTGTCCACTTTCCTTTTGTGATTCACTGACATCAATGTGTAAAATGTGATTCACTCTTCTGTTTTGCTCTGTGTAATTTTAGAGACTTTCATGTAATCAGTTTAGAGAATATAGTACAGATATGAAAGACAAAGCATATTTTAAGATACAGAAAGGACTGTTTGCTCTAACGCCTTGTTATTTACAATGTTTTCCTGTCATGTACTTCATGTAAAGTGGGGTGATCAGAAGAGGTCAGTAACGGATGAAGATAATTCTCTTCCTGTTTATAAGTAATTGTCACGATAACATTTTTTTTTTCAAAATTGTGGTCTTCAGAAAGACCAGCTTATCATTGTTATTGTTCTGTGTTATTTAATTTTCCTATACCAGAAGCCTAGACTAAATGAATAAACTGAATAACTATGATTTTTTTAAAATAAAGGTTTAGATGAAAATATGTATTGAAACAATGCTGATATTAGAAGGACACGATGGCTAACATCATGGATGCCTTTGGATTGGAGAGTCCTTTGTCCTTGGTTAGTGTTTACTGATGACCTTGACCTGCAGCTATAATGAGAGGCATGCAAGCCTGTCAAGCATAGTAGTAGCGGTGGAAAAAAGCTGATCATTAAAACTGACTGTGTGACTTTTTTACTTGTTTCTCTAAGCTCTGAAAGAGGGAGATCCCCAGTCAGTTCCAGCAAGATTTACCAGACCATAACACCAGGGAGGTTATGGGGATGATTATAGAGAAAAGCAAATAACTTCCTAGATATGGTCAATATTTAAAAGATATTTTTAAAAGATATGTACTGTGTGAGCACATTAGAAGTACTGAATTTTTATTACTAATTAATGAAAATGACTGCAACTTACAGTCTACTGTCTATTTTAAAGCATGTAAATAAGTATTTTGTTAATTTAATGTCCTGTGTACAGGGGTTCAATTGGGGAAAACAAACAAATGGCAACAAAATACATTAGACAATCTCTGCTCAAAGGGTGATAAAGGTTTAGCTAGTAATGAAATCTGTTTCTTTTGCATTTAAACTTACAAGTTCCATGTGTATGTGTTTCTTTTTCTCTTCCAGTGCCACCTTGGGCCTTAATAGCCATAGCCATAGTTGCAGTCCTATTAATCCTTACCTGCTGCTTTTGTCTCTGTAAGAAGTGCTTGTTCAAAAAGAAGAACAAGAAGAAGGGAAAGGAAAAGGGAGGGAAGAATGCTATTAACATGAAAGATGTTAAAGATTTAGGGAAGACCATGAAAGACCAGGTAAAGTAGCCTTCCATTTCTTAAGCAATGATTATATTTAAAAATTCTGGAGGAAAAAAACCCAATGTGTTATATAGGTTTGTGCTCTATATGGGAAACTGGTTGTCAGAGCTTGAGTTGGAGATCACGCTGGATCCTGGAAGTGAGACACTTGTATCTCAGCAAAGACAATGACTGTTTGTACTCCTGTTACAAAACTGGTATCTGCTTTTCAAGCAGCTAGGAACACTTCAGTTTAGAAGGGAGAACATTTATTGTAAAAAAATCACAGTAATTCAAAAATGTAATGCCCTATCTCTATGGGGAACTGCAGTGAAGATTAGATGCAGTAGCGGGTTTCAGTAGCTAGGTAAAGAGAATCCATATTTGAAAGATTACTACACTAATCACCTACCTGTGAGCAAGAGGTGACTTTTTGTTCCAAAACTCTTCTTGTACAGGAACAGAAGGATAACTAGAGAGAGATAACAGCATAGTGCAGCAGAAGAGTGGAGTGGAGAATGTCAAAAGAAATAAAAAAGAGCATTTGGTAAATAATGAATTAACTGCAGGAGAAAAAAAGAAGGCTAAAGATAACCAAACACAGTTTTAGCTGAAAGGCAACAGTATAGCTTGGGACAAATCAGTGTGATTCTGTTTGAACATCGAATTGAGAACAGCAGAGAAACTCATGTTTCAGCCATGACGCATGTGAGGGGTGAAATACTGCAAAATCTTTTCAGCCCAAGTAGATGCTTTAGTTTCACTTCTGCAGGTAGTTAAAAACTCTTCATGATCCAAGGTCCTCCTTGCACACTTGGAATTCTGTCCTGCAACACTGAAGACAACAGGTGTTTTGCCTTTGACTAACATCCACTATCCTGCCGAAGGGCCTCTTTAGTATTCCCTGACTACTTATGTTTTCAGCATAATTTGTACATAAATGAAGAGGTACTAGAAATCACTCCCTCATGTAAACAGGTGGTCTTGTTCTCAGGTCTGCTACTTATTTTTCCCCATGGAAGATTGCATGACAGGTTTTGAGCTCCTAATGGACACATGTGAAATGTCAACTAGTGCAGTAGTCAGTTTTACATTCACAGCCAGTGGGTAAGATTTCTAAACTTTAGTTTAGTAGAGTATATGGTAAGAAAGTTAGTGTAGAAACAGCTGTTCTATTTTTAAACATGCTGTTCATTTAGGGTTGCTTCCCCTGAAGTGCTTACATATTATTTAAAAACAGTTAGCTTTAAAAGGGTATTATGGGTATTTCCATTACTAGCTGGAGTAGCCTTGTAGAAAAATTAGTTGATTTCAGACTGTACTGGTGTCCATTGTATATAGTGACACATTATCGCAATATATGTCACAGAAGAAGTTAATTCCATGATTAATAGGATCAATGAGGCTGAGCTCAAAAATACCACTAAGCAGTAATCCTGGATCCTCCCATGAAAAAGTGTAATAAGGATGTTGTTTTACTTTATATGATAAATATGAAACAAAAAATTATTCTCCCATCTTAATTCAAGCACCTTGATGTGACATCCATGGACTCCCTGCATTTGATCTATAACATTTGTTCCAGCTTATTAATATTAAGTAATTATGAAATGTTTCCCTCAGATTTTGTCCAAAACAGCAGTTCATTAATTGCTGAGCTACCCTGAGCTATCATTAGCCATTTTTTTCTTATGGAAGCAAAAATAATTTGAAAGTACTATTTGAACGTTTTTATGATAAAATTCAGTGTGATGTTTGCTCTGTGCTATCAAATGCAACTAATGATAACAAACCTAACAATTTATTGCAGGAAAAGTAACATGCATTTTGTTGATAGATATCTATGTGGAGTTTGTTCTGTATTATGTAAGACTGTTCTGGTACTTATAGTATATTAGTAAGTGTTGTTTATTATATTTTTAATTGCCTGGAAAAATGACCAAGACTTCAGCATATTGTAAATGTTTTAATCTATAAATGTATGCTTTATAGTCAATGGTGAGTTTGACTCAGTACTTTTTAGAGCAAAATTATAACCTCCTAGTTAATAATTTTTATCACTTAATAAAAATAACCAAAACTTTAAAATAGCCTGCAAAGAGCTTCAACTATATTAAAGTTATGTAATTGAAAAGGATGTACACAGTTCTTTTTAAACAGATGTGTCTAACTATTATGACTGTAATTCATGATCTATTGACAGAGTTTTGCAAAATTAAACACAGAGACCAGATTCTCATAACGCTGTCCTAACATTATCATCACTGAAGCCAAGGGAGCCATGACAGTTTCTGCCAAATTAAATGCTGACCAATAACTAATAATGGCTTGCAAAAAAATTGTTTAATATGTCCTTATTTAGGCATCTAAATCAGTTGACTAATTTTAAGCCTTTAGGGCCATATTTAGCACCATATTTAGAGTATTACTTTTTACATCTATACACAGTGAGTTGATGATGGCTTCATCTTGAATTAGCGTGACAGACCATGGAATTTATAGCAGGAAACTATGCAATGCTCCATTTAGTGTATGGCATATTTGAGAAGGAAGAAAGGGAAAGGACCTCCTAGACCTCAAGGAAGTAAATTTTAAAGACACAAACAGGCAAATTTATATGAAAATCAAGGTCTACTCTAATGCACTTGGAAAGATTATTGCAAGAGTTGTACACTGTCCCAGAGATCTGAAATGTTGCCGAAACAGGAAGGCTTGATTTTCCAGTCCGTAGCTCTAAACTTGCAAGGTACTGACCACATGCAGGATATAGCTTGAATGCCTTTTGCTCCTTTTGATTTCAGTAGGAGTTGAGAGTACTCAGTACTACTCAGTAGCCAGTTGGCAATTTGAAGCATCTCAGCAACTTGTAGAATCTCAGTTTCTTGGGCATGTACAATTCATTTGAGAATTACAATTAATAAAGCTAAGGGATTGAGCCCTGAAAGCCTAACTACTTTTTCCCTGCTGACATCAAATATTCATTAAAACTAACAACATCATGGACTGAGGCCCCAGTCCTACTATTAGAGAGTTCTGGTCCCAAATGGAGTCACCCAAACTGGGCTTAGGGGCAAAAGGTCCATGCTAATAGCTCTGAGCCTAGGTAGAACAAAAGCTTCAGTTAGGATGAAGTTATACATTATGTCACTTAAAGCATACTAAGGGCACTTAAAACATGAGCATTCTTATTTTAAAGCTTGTTAACTAATGCTAACTTTGAGCTTCTCAAAGTTATGCCACTTCAGAAGAGGGTTAACTTTAAGCCATACTACCCAGTTCATGTTTAGGTAACTTCAGTCTGCTCTGAAACTAGCAATTTTCAGTCATTCAGCATCCCAAGATGCATTGCCAGCCCAGTACCACCCAGAGTAGGGATGGAGCCCAGGTGTCTTGCCTCCTAGCCACATCCCTGCTTAACACCCCTCTAGCGGCAAGTCAGAGCTATACAGCAAGAAACTGAATGCAGACCGAAGTGCACTGTACCTAAAAAAAAACTTTGCAGAAAGCGTTCTGAGTTACAATGATCCCTTGGAACAAACAGAAATTCACTGTTGGTTCCAGTGGGGAGGGGAAACCAGCTGCTGGCTGCCAACCTGCAGCCAATTTCCCCTAGCAATTGCCCCTCCTTTTGCCCAGCCTGTTCCTGTTTCAGAATGAAAAGGAGAAAGGGAGTGGAGGGAGTTCAGACTGAGGTATTTTCAGCCCCTACTGGAGTGTGGGGCTGGTGTACTGCAGCCCCATAACCACCTTTGTGGAAGGGGGCTCCAATATACCCACCCCACCATCCAGCGGAGGCTGCAAACCCCCCAAACCAAACTCCCTATACTCCCTTTCCCCCCTCCCATTCTGAAAACAGCTCAAAGCTGGCAGGCAGGGCAGATAGAAGTTACAGAAGACACTCTGTTTTGAACCATCTTTATCTGACCCTTCATGCAATGAGGGGTCAGATTTTCAACGAATCTACCATATTTTAAGCTGTCTGCAGCCATGCACTTGTGTTTGGTCCAGGCTACGAACTGCTTTCTGTGGCCGGATTGGGCAAAAATACTCACTTCTGTGTGCACCCAGTATTAACCCTTAGTGTGCTCACAGCGTGTTCTAACTTCAATACTGCTTAACATTCCACAAATGTAATGTGGTCTAAGTGTAATGTGTAACTTTACCCTTCTATAGCATTGCTAGGTAGCACCTTCTGACTTGTGTAGTATGCAGAGTGCAGTTATATTATTTCAACATGTTAATTTCCCCAAACAGTTTTTAATATGATATTTTGAATGGGGACATTATGTAAAGATTAATATAAACCCTACATTTTGTTGCTGTAAATACTTCCCATACCAATGAGTACTGTGATCCTGAAACTCTTGCTCATGTGAATAATTCATATTCATGCAAGAAGAGCTCTCAGCTTCCACGCAACCCATCACAAAACTGAAATTTGCAGGATGAGGCCCTTATTATGTAAAGGACATTAATAAAAAGGCATTTTCCATGGACACGGTCATTTCTCCATGGTCTTACTAATATTTATGTGTGTGGCTGTTTTAATTTTTATTTCTTCCTTCTATGTTCTCCTTATCTATGTTGTATCTCATGACTGTTCTGGATTGTCACTTGCGGTAGGTTTATTTTGCTATTTGGACACACCTAGTCTAAAGCGCTGGTATTTTTAGTCTCCTGACAGCTGCGGCTCCTCAGCTCGGATTTATACATAGCTTTGACACACATCAAGAGGCTGAACTAAATTGATTTTTTGGGGGGAGGGATAAAAGGTTGTCATTTTCTCCATAACTAAAATATATTAAGTCAAACTGTACTAGAAAGCTCAAGTTCAAATTGATATGTGAAGGAAAGAAATTTACTGGTTTTCTTTTTAATATAAATATATCAACTCTAAACCCAAACAGTTATAATGTATTTTTTGTTTAAAAAAAAAAAAGGAACACCAGACTTGTCCTAGTGTTACTAAAATGATCAGTATCTCATATTCTCAATACAGTGTAGACACCTTAAGCTGTCAGGCAATGCACTCCACATCAAATTGACTGCCATGGTATTATTTCTGAATTACACTGGTATAACTGGATGCAGACTAGGCCCATCATTTTCTAAAGCTCTTCCCATCAAAATTGTCTGTGCTGCAGTTTATCAGTCTCTACAAAGCTTCCTATGTCTCTCATAATTTTCTCCCACTGTTTTTTTTCCCTCTGTAGAAAAACATCCAACTCTAGAGACACCATAATAGCTGCTGATTTAATGACTCTGAATATAATGCATTGGTACAGCAAATTTCTTGCTTAAGCTCAGCCTTTGGGAAAGGAATAGACTTAATCACTTCAGTGACAATGAAAAGCAGCACTGAAAAATTACCAAAATTAAGCCCTATTTCTTGGAAAATAACTGCCATGATAGTCCACACCTTTTATTAGTTCACGATGCTTCTATGGAGAAGATTTAACATCCCAGCCATTTCTCATTGTATCAGGATGAAACACTGTCAGTCACAAAATGAAAATGAAAATGTTATTTTCATTTTGCAGGAGAGAGCCTGTTAATTAAAACAAGAGGCTTGGAAAAAAAGATATCTGGACTCTATAATCTGATTCTGCCACTAATTTGCTATGTAACCTTGTGCAAATCACTTTATCTCACTGCCCCCTTGTTTACTCCTATGTAAAATGGAGTCTGGGAAAATAAAACTTACCTGTGTCATAGGGATGCTTCAAAGCTTAATTAATGTTTATGCTAACAACTATGAGTTATTTATTCCATTAACCTCCATATTTCAGTAGCAACTGATTATTTAGACTAATTCTCTTTGTTTATTTTTATTTTTCGTAATCTGTAAACTGCTTTGCTCTCACAGAGCCAAACCATTCTGAACAAACAGCATTGCTTTTGCTGGATGTTTTTACCTGCATAGGAGAAATTGCAAAATACTGTAAATTAACAGAAACGTGTGTGTTGAAATCCTGGTCCTAATGGCAATTCTCCTATTGACTTCAATAGTGCCATTATGATCCCTTGGTTTTACAGCCAACATTGTCCAGCAAAACGTCTACTCCAGCAAAAATGTGAGTTTCTGGAGCAAAGGTTCTTCAGTGAGCAGTAGCCTCTTCTCCCACAATCTTTCTTCTAAACCAGCCACCTTGAGCATGATTTTCTTCTCCAGTGATGGACTCCTTTCTTGTTGTCCAGTGTACCATTTCCCACTCTGCCTTGTGCAGATGGCCTGTCTATAAGTTATTGGCTCACCTCATTATCACACTAACCCACACCTAGTATAGCAGGAGGGGATACAGGGTCTAAGTGCAGAAAAGTAAGCAGTGCCATTATATGCCAGCAGAGGAAGATCCAGAAAATGCTGATAAAGTATATTCTGATTATGTATACAGATTCTATCAAGCACTGCCAATGTATTCATAAAACGTCTATCTTTTTAACCATGGCTTTGGCATTACAAAACTTGGCACAGAGAGACACAGGACACCTGTTATGACAACAGCAGCACAAAAAACCAAACAGGCGAATACTAAAATTGAAAAATCCAAGGAGAAAAACTGAAAGTGAAAGTGTATCAGAAAGCTGTCAGCATTTTGCTCTTTGAAAAACTAAACTAAACACTGCTTATAACAAGCCTGAAAAGCAAAATATTATAGGAGACAAGTAATGGCAAATGGCCTGCTATTCTTCTGGGTTACTGGATTAAATTCAGTTCTTTACTATCAACAAATTGCTGCTCCATGTTCAGGTACAACCGTGGTGGTCCAGTCCAGTTGCGTTGGGTGAGTTTGGATTGATAAGACTCTCTGGAAAGTGTGAAAACAACATCTTTGTAATGGCCTAAATATGAAGATAAACATCTATATTCCCCAGCATTCTCCATGAAACTTCTTGCATAAGCCATAAAAGCAATGCATTTCTATGGTACTCCAGCAATCTACAGCCCTTTCAAACAAAAGCTGCAAGCAACACAACGTGGATGCTTTGTCTCTTCCTAGCCTCCCTCTCTTCCACTCAGTTCTTCACAAACACAGCAGAGGAGTTTGCTTTGAAAACTTATGGAATAGTTTTAATCTACATTCAACATCTTTGTTTTAAAATAATTCATGTTATTACTTTTATTGCTGCCTCTTTATTGCTGATCTTAATTTATAATTTATACTTTTAAAAATCGTATTTACTTCATTATATCAGTTTGTGTAATGGCTTTAGAGAAAGGTGGAAACTAGTTCCCAAGTTATTCTGGAAGCCAGATCCTGAGCCCTTCCTTCAAGACCAGATTCTTGGTCTTAAATGGTAGCTGGGAATGATGCAGGGAGCCTTCTCGTCCTCATCCTGTTCACATAAAGCTTGGACTAGAGCGGCTTATTCTTTGCTACATAGGGTCAATTCTTTCTCTCTCTTTCACTTCAAAGTCCTCCAGGGGAGGCTAGTGTCCCAAAAGCTGCCAGGAAGAAGCCAGATGATTGTTCCTTCCTCCTCCTGCATTACAGACTGGCCAGTAGAAGTGGCCTGTCTAGTGAGGAAGAGGGTGTAATACCCAAGCCCCCTCTGAACACTGGAAAGCGTTCACAGAAGCTGTTTACTTTTTGATGCAGTGTCTCAGGAATGGTGCGGTGTCATTCCACCTCTTCATAAGTGCCTAAAACCTGCTGTCAGGCTTTCAGCTTTTACTCCAAAAAGCACTGAAGATACTAGAGGGGTGAGAGTGCATGAGTATGAGCGCACTGATGGAAAAGCCACAGATAGGCAACTTCTGTGTAAATAGATTTGGCTTTAAACTCTCTGAAATGTTCTGTTTTTAGTCTGTTCCAAAGCAAGATAAAATCCCTTTTATCCATTTTTGAATTTTGGAGACTGGAAAGTCAAAATTTCTACCCACTTTCTGGTTATTAACTAAGCTGCAGCAAAGAAAGGCAGACATTTGAACTCTCAGAAAAAAGGAGTATATCATTTGCTGTATGGGCTACATGGGCTTTAGCTCTGGTTCTTTCTGTCTCTATAACTGAGATGGTACCAAATTATTGTTGTCGGAAAAAATCTGGAGTTTTTTTTTATTTTTATGATCTTATCTGAGTTCTAACCGAATTCTTGTTTCCCTGCTAACTCAGACTTGCAGAAAAACTACTTCTGTCTTAACAACTTGATGAGATTCACACTGTAGCCTGAAACCCAAGGGTATGACACACCAAAATGGGAAATGAGTTCCAGATTAAAGGGCCATTCACTGTGGGGTTCTGTCTACTGTTGGCTATTTTAAGCGTATTCCCACTACTGTGGCTGAACTGGTTATAGTACCAGTGGGAGCTGCTTGCAATACTTATCTAGTACAGACATGGCCTGAGAAACCAGCTTCCTCCTCCCAGATGGTAAAGAATGTCAGCAGTTGCTATGGATTGGTGATCTCTTGGGGATCTAGAGTCAATGCCACATAAGGCTTCATAGATCAAAGTAAGCATTTAGAATTACAGAATAGCAGCAACAGTTTGTTTCAGTATATTATGAATTTCAAAGTACAATTAGGAGTATTTAGATATTGGTACGCATTGGCATTTTTTCCTTTAAAAAAACGAGAAAATGAGTAAATTAAAAAATAGGAAAAAAATCAGCTTTAAAGCATACTAAGTGAATTTTTTGGTGGTCCCATTCTGCAGTTCACAGCATGGACCTTTCTCTTTTCCCTTCCTCTGCCCCCTCTCCCTCTCTTTCTCTCTGTCTCCTGCAACTGAGCCAAAAGGAAAAAAACAATTCTTTGTCTGATTTTTCTCTTCATGTCAGCCTGAGGCCTTCCTGCCTTATAACATTGGCTATGCTTATATTAATTGCTTTGCAAAATGTAATTGAATGTGGTGATAAATATTGGTTATAGCAATTAATTTAGATTATTATAATCAATTTCAGCAAACCTATACCAGATAAAAATACAAGGAATTGCTTAAGGGAATCTCTCAGCACGCTGGAATGGTGCTCTAGTACAGTGTCTTCCAGAAGTCACACCACATTCCCACAGCACCAAAGGTGGCCATATGTCAGGCTATTAAACAGTAGCCCAAATGAGCCTCTGAAATTTCATGAAACACTTCAAAGGCCTTGTCTGGCCTCAAAAACAAAATACTTTGAATAAACTCGCTGCCCATTTAAAAGCTAAACAATCATGTCAAAGCATCCCATGCTGGACACAGTGGATTCTTGTTCGTTCTGTACATCAATGTGGCCCCCTGCTGACACTGAACACCAACAGTCTTGCAGCAGTAATAGGCAAAGTAGATTTCACAGTGGCCAAAGTGTGGTTCAGCCATTGGAAACCCAGAAGCAACATGGTTTTTAAATTAATTCATGGAGAGAAAGCAGATGCTGGAAGAATAAAATTTTGCCTTTCCTTCCAAGGGATGCTGATAGAGGATATATTACCATTGCCAGATCAGGCTGTTTGGATGTGCAATAGTGTATTGGCCAGTTATTTTTAAGGGGTCTTTTGTCTTTATGGGATAAAAATATTAAAGATCAGGTCATAGTTGTGTTGTTATCAAATGTGTGTGATGCTGATAAGAGCTGTGCTTTCAGTATTGGGAATCCAGCCATTCCTCAGTATTTTCACTAGTCATGCAGTCTGTCTGTGGAGCCTGGCAACAGCAGTTCTGGATGACCACAATTCAGTTTTGCTTAAAAAAATAAAGGAGGTATCTCAAGCTTGGTCAGCAGCAGGATAAAAAAATTGCCCTTATGATAAACCACATTGTTGAACACAGGGCAGAACGCACTTGCTGTACAATAAGAAAATTGTTTTCCACCCAGCAAACTCAACAAGCTCAGCACAACCCTGAGGCTAAAGCATCATTCAAATGTTAAAAACCCATCTTCTTCACTATTTGAACAAAAAAGAGTGATTGATGAGATATATTTGGCTAAAACTCAGACTGCAGTGGACATTGCTTGGCAGGTAGATTTACAGGCTGTGTGCTTTTTTATGGCCTGAAGTGCTTTCACAATTGCTTTTTGTTAACTGTTTCCTAAAGGGTTTGTGGAGTGCTTAGAGAACCATTCTAAAACCATTCTGAAGATACTGTCAGCAAAGAAATTATTCTACAGATTGGAAAGATGTCGTCTACTTGAAGTCCATGCTTGGGTTATTTAGAAAATTGTAGAGTTGGGAAGTGCAACACTGTACTATAAGATAATTGAGAATATAATTGTAAGATGGAGGTCCTTCCCACATTACTCCTTCCTCTCTCTTTCAGTATAGAAGATGAAGGAGTATGCTATCTGAATCACTGTTTTCCCATTTTATGACTCTCTAAGCTACTAGTGACAGCTAGAGCCACACATGGCCATGCAGGAATATTCAGAGGGTGCTGCCTCTATGATGGAAAATTCAAAATTATGCTGTATGAGGTGAACCCAACAGACTTGTGATCTTAGCATAGGTTTTTTTCTGCACTGAGGGCCCTACAAAAGATGAGAAAAAATAGAGAAAGAACCCCTTACTTAAAATAACTCTGAAGGAAATAAAAGACTACAAATCCATGCTTAATTGCAGGATGGAAATTAAGGGATAAAACAGCAGATTGGAACTCTCTCTCCTCCTCTAACTTGAATCCTTGTAATTTGGGTCTCTGCTTTGTACAAACCACTAAATAATAGATCTTAAGAGTTGAAAACTAGAATAGCAAACATTAACTGACATGCACAGCATTGGCTAGAACTAATTGTAGTATTCATTCAGATATATCTTAAATGACACATATCTTAAAATAGTCTTTGTAACTGTCAGCCTACCATGACATATACAAGATGTACATTGTGCCTGTGTGAGGTACTAAGTGAAATCTTTTCCATTTACTGATTTTTGTATGACATCAACATGCAACTTTGCAACATTTACAGTACATTTACACTACTTTGCATTGCCATACATGTAATTTACATGCATGTAGAGATATAATATATATATAGGTGTATGTGCTCAGCATGAAATAAAAATGTTTTGCTGCTGTGGGTTTCTAGGTGCTTTCCTCAGAAGTAAGAAAGCTTCATGAGTGAAATACAGTCATCCCAAATTAGGGCAAAGAGATTATTTGTATAATGCCATATCATAATATATTCTCTCTTTTTTTGCTGCATATTTTACACAGAACCTGTTTAAAAATTTTTCATGGACTTCAAAGAATTATTGGTAGAGAAATGTTTCATATTTCTCTACCTGTAAACCAAAGCTGCCATGAAATCAATTTTACAAGTGGAACAAAAATTCTAATTAAAAACATTTGAGCACTTCTAAAAACAATTCACTACGGTTTTTGTTTTATTGATTGTAACATTACAACTTTCAGATCGAAAATCTTGTGATATACTATGCCTATAAACTGAGGGTCAGAGCACAGTTCCTTTAAATAGTCGTGTTCTAAAGAGTCTCAACATAAAATGAAAAATCCCTAGGTGGTGCTTCAAGTACTTTGAAGAAACCTGGTTCTTCCTCCCTTGTAGAACAGTAGATGTATTAGAGAAGAGAAGTCTCTGTGTCTTTTTTGACCCAGCTTCTATTTAAGCTCTAGCCTCTGATTTGAAAGCAAATGTCTTTCTTAAAGATAAAAGCTATTCTATGCAGACTGCTTTTGTAACATCTGTTCCCTCTCCCCCCCACGCCCCCCACCCCCACTCTTCTTCTCTTGACCCTAGCAATATCAACTCGTTCAATCCTGTTCTCTAAGTTCCACAGGACTCCTGCATTTCTGTCCAAGATCAGAAAGGAGAAAGCTAACTTCTCAGTAGAGACAAGTAATGTGGAACCTTTTCTGCCTTCACTAGCAAGCAATTTCACCTCCAAATTGCCTCCTGTAGTGAATTAGGGAGGGGGTTCAAGAAACGCAGTGGGCGCTACATACACTTGAAAGCACTATGCAAAAGCAAAACCTTTTGTTTTTATTAGCTGTCTTAAAAGAACACTTAAAAGACACTTAAAAGAACCCCATTTAGTCACAGAGAGTGAGCTGTAGGAGCCACTAGCAGCTTGGGAATTAAGAAATTTCAAAAAATCTCATGCATTTATACCAGCTTTAAAAAGGCAAAATGAAGTATTTTCATTGGGGAAAATAGTCTACTCTCTTTTGGTCTCTTTAGGATTATTGATTTGACTTTATAGATGATTTTAACCCAGTATTAACCTTTTTCCCCATTCCAGTACACAGTAATTTATGTTCTAAATAAAAAGACCAAATCATAAATTGGCTTCCATCATTCACTAATAGAATTTGTATCTGTAACTCTGGGCCAGATTCCCAGCTTGCATAAATCAATATTATTCAATTGATTTTAATGGAGCTATACCATTTTATACTAGTTGAGAATCTAGTCCATTAATGGTAAGTTTTAAAAAGATTATTATATTGCATAAAAAATTACCTTGTACTGTACACTTTAGAGTCTAGCCTTTCACTTTTCAACTGATTTTTTATTTAAAGAAAAGTTCTACTTCCTTCTTCTCTTATATTTGTCTCCCTCACTTAATATTTTGTGAGGAGGTTAATTTGCAGCCGTTACATTTTTGGCAGCCAATGCAAAATGTGTAGGAATAGCCAATTCTGACCTTTGATCACTTCCTTTTCCATAGCTCTAATGTAAAGATGCAGCAGAAATGTATGTCTGCTCAATTAAAGTGGACTAATGCTAAATATCCGGGGTGTCTACACATGAGTTCTGGGAAGTGGAGAGGGTCATTTTAAATAGAGCATATCTGAGAGGAGCTCTAATTAAAGCACATGAGTGCCTCATGTATCAGTGTGCCTGCACTTCAAAATGGCAGCAGGGACGCTTTAGCTACATTTCAGCACATCGGAGCAGCCTCCACATTCATGTATAAGCACGCCTGGTGACATGACTCAAAAAAAAAAGAATAACAATTTGATTCCTACGCTGTGCTATACTGTCTGTTCATTTTAAGTGAGAATTAAAGTTATTTTAAAATAATAAGAGCTTTATAATGAAAATTGCTTCCGTGCTGATAAGATTCATATACCTAACTATATGTATTCATATAATCTACTAGAACACACCCTCACCAGTACATAAAAAGTAAACTGCTGATTAAAGTGGTTTTCAAAAAAGCATTCCAGATAAGCCAGGTACAGACATTACACTTTTACCAGTGTAAGTGATCAGAAACTGATCTAACCCGTAGCAGAACAGAAGTCTGGTACACACAGACTGGCTTTAAAATGGCAGAACCCAATCTAACATTGCCTCCCCACTCCCACAAAGGGCAAATGTGTGTTCTCTTCACTACCAATCTAAGCTACGCCACTTACAGGAAACAGCATAACTTAAATCAATTCCACTTCAGGCTTTTTGAATGTCTATACCTAGCCTCAATGTTAATTTTTTTCCCCTTGTGCTCTCAATGTTATTTTCACACTTTCAAGTTGGTCCTACTTATTTTGTTACTATTTGGCTCAACACTTTGGGAGCCCAATTATGTAGTTCTTTCTCAGGTAAAAGTCTACTTAGGTAAGCACTGTTTGATGGGACACCTTTTAATATGATTTAATAATTGAATAACTTCATCTTGCAATAAAAATATTTCTGCTTTCTGGTACAGCACAGAATTATGGTTTTATGCTACATTTTTCTCTTGTTCAAAACCTGAGAGAATTGTGTCCTTTAAGAATAACAGTGAGGATTTATGCTGAAGGTAAAAATACAAGTATATGTCTTTCCAGCTGTACTCAAATCAATACACTTTTAAATCAGTTTGGTTCAGCCTAGCTTTACACTGAGAATGATTAAAAAAGGGAAATGGGACTAGACTGGTCTTCTCTATGAACATGCATTTGCTAATGGCATGGTGATATCTTTGCTTTCATAATCATCCTAAATAAAAACATGTAAAATGTTTGGCATATCATTGTAGGAAGAATTCTCCCACAGTGCTATCTTCTTAATGGTAGTAATCCTGCAGAGAGACTTTGCTTTGTTGCAAACAAGTCACAGCATGCACATCTATATTTGACATTGCCAAGATCTCTCTAAGTTGAATGAATGTGCAACCTTGACTATTTAAGAGCATGTTTATCCACATTTGTCTCTATAAGAGACAGTTTCATTTGAAAAGTCGATTTTTAAATATGAAGTTGACGCCTACTTTGTATTTTCAGGTTTTATAACAGTTTTTGCTTGCAATGTCCTCAGAGGCTTTCTTCCTACTTTCATTGCTTGCTTGCTAACTAAAAATGTTTTCTTGCACAATCTGAATACTATAAATATATATGTAAAGAGCATATATGGATTTGTGCTATCATGCTTGCTTTAAATGGCTTTACAGTAGAATGGAGAACACAGTGTCCATTTTGGGGTAATGCCAAAGAGCTACTCATTTTTATTATTGTTGCCTTTCTTTCCTGAAGGCTCTCAAGGATGATGATGCTGAGACTGGACTAACTGATGGGGAAGATAAAGAAGAACCCAAAGAAGTGGAGAAACTGGGGAAAATCCAATATTCTTTGGATTATGACTTCCAGAATAATCAGGTTTGGAACAAACAACCTCTGATAATGTTTTTTTTCTGTGTTAACAGGAGAAAATGGAATACTGTATTCATACCCAGTAGATATTTTTAAAAGATATCTAGTTAGGTTGGGTGAAAGGGAAAAGTGAGTCTGAAAACATATGAAGTAATTGCTTCCGCATTGGTTTCCATTCAAAATATATACTGCACTTCCAGAGTATATATTTGCCTCTTGCTTACTGAGCCAGGGAGTATCTTGCTGAAACATAGTGCTCTTCCCCATGCATCCTACCTCCTGTACAGTTGGATTTATATAACACTGCACCAAAGCTAATTAGCCCTGTTCTAAGGTAGAGCCAGAGGGTGGCTATACTACAGGGGCAGGCAAAATATGGCCTGTGGCTCCAGCCTGCCAGGCCATTCTATTTGGCCCACAGGGCCCCTAAAAATTTTAGAAAATTAATATTTATGTGTTCCTGGCTGCCTGTCAAAGCTGACAGGAGCCAGGGGCAGTAGGACTCAGGGGGAGCCAACAGGAGCCAGCAACAAGGTCAGCCCAGCCCCGCTCCCCTCCAAAGCCCCCTCCAACTCCCACCCCACAACCTCTGCCTGCTGCAGCTTTCACTGCTTCCCTGCACGCCTGCTTCAGCACTATGTGACCCCCGGCTGCATTGCCAAACCATGGGAGCAAGGGGCCCATGCTGGTACCCCAGGGCTAGGAGCAGAAGGGTGTGTGTGCAATGATGGAGGGAGAGAGACAGCTAGAGTAAAGAGGGAGAGAGAGAGAGAGAGTGTAGTAAGGGAGGAACTCTGTGTGTGTGTGTAGTGGGGGAGGCAAAGTGTGGGTGTGTGCAGTGAGGGAGGGAAGGGGAGAGAGAGAGAGAGAGTGTGTGTGTAGCGAAGGGGGCACAGAACGTGAGTGTGTTTGTGTGTGTGTGCAGTGAGGGAGGGGGAGAGAGAGAGAGAGTAAGTGTGTGTTCATAGGGCAAGTCCCCCAAGCATTCCCCATCATACACATGCACCCACACCCCCTCACACATCCCAGCCACCATGCCCCTATACACAGCCCCCCAAAACCCCATGCCAAAACTCGCTAAGTGATCCTCCAGCTGAAATAATTGCCTGCCCCTGCTGTCCTACTTCCAGTATGGAAGATAGCACAAGCTGGGCAGTACAGCATATATAAGCACAGTGCAGCCTGGAGTGGTACCCTTTCAATCACAATTCTCTCTAATTATTATTAATTATTTGCATTTTAGCAATGGCAATCACAATCAGCTCCCACTGTACTAGGGAGTCTTTATCCAGTTTTGCCCCCGCTCCCTTCTATAGAAAGGATGTGGACAAGTTGGAGAGAGTCCAATGGAGGCCAACAAAAATGGTTCAGGGGCTGGGACACATGACTTATGAGGAGAGGCTGAGGGAACCAGGCTTATGTAGTCTGCAGAAGAGAAGACTAAGGTGAAATTTGATTTGAGGGGTGATTCCAGAGGATGGAGCTAGACTGTTGTCAGTGGTGACAGATGACCAGGGCTCCTGGTTTTCTCTGATTTAAAAAAATCCCCAATTTTTGGTTTAAAAAAATTAAACCCAAATCCACATTTCCATGATTAAAATGAAGCATCTCTCTCTTTCTCTCTCTATACATATAAAGACACATATATATATATAAGTGGTGTTTGATTTAAATCACAGAAGAATGTGGATTTGGATTTACTTTCTTTAACTGAAAATTATGGATTTTTTTTAATCAGAGAAAACCAGGATCCCTGCAGGTGACGGCACAAGGAGCAATGGTCTCAAGTTGCAGCAAGGGATGTTTAGGTTGGATATTAGGAAAAACTTTCTTACTAGGAGGGTGGTGAAGCACTGGAACAGGTTACCTAGGGAGGTGGTGGAATCTCCTTCCTTGGAGGTTTTTAAGGCCCAACTCAGCAAATCCCTGGCTGGAATGATCTAGTTGGGGATGGTCTTGCATTAAGCAGGGCGTTGGACTAGATAACCTCCTGATATCCCTTCCAACCCTAATGGTCTATGATTCTATGAATGTACACTGTAAGAGACTGTCACTACTCAAAGGAACTTACAGTTTAAATAGAAAAGAGGGAGAGGAAATAGGTGAAGCAGTTAATTCAAGGTCACACACCTGGTCAATGGAGCAGCTACAAGAAGTCTCCTGATCACTATACCCTCCTCCCCCTCCCACCCAGTCAAATGCTCTATCCATTGGCCCACACTACCTCTTTAATTACCTTCATTGCCAGTGTTTCTTTTTGCTTTTGATTCATGCCCTGCTAAAAACTGAATCACTAATCTTTAAGGAAAATTCAAATAAGAGAATGCTACCACTTAAAAATTCTGATGGGCAGAAAGAATTCCTCCTTTCCTTCAATAGCAGCCCCTAGAATTTGCAAAGGAACTGTACTTTTCAGCCACCCCCACTTATATGCACAAGCCTACACATGAATCAAAAAGACTGTGCTTCCTTAGGGCAGGGCACACCAAAAAATGTTTCAATTCTGAGCAAATCGTAGCTTTCATTTTAAAAGTGCCTTAATCAGATCTTGAAGTCTCTATTTAGGAAAACAAATATATATTGGAGTTGTGGTCCCTGTGAGTTTGTACTCTTCATTGGCACTGACTTCCATATTTACTTTGTGATTTATTTCCACTAATATAAATTCAGAATTTCTTCAGATGCTTTTCATGGTATAAAATAAATTTGTTGCAGGAAGAACAGCTGAAAAAGTGAAGTAAACTTCCTGCATCAATGACAGAATATTTGCATAAGGCTATAATTTTGCATAATACACTGTACTCTCCGAGTCTTTTCAACTAACTTTGAACCACCACTGCTTCAAAGCAAAAGGCAGAAAGAATTCTGCAATCTTTCAAGAGTCTATGAATAAAGGAGCTTTTCCTCAACTCCCAAAGTAAATACAAGTCATCTGACCTATCATTCTTTACCTGACCACTCCTCATCACCACAGTTTTTTGAAATCAGTAGGAAACCTTAAAATCTTCAAAGGGCAGAAGATCTAAAGGGGAAAAAAGAAAAGCTGCAAATCTTTTGTGATAAATAGTTCTGAGCTCCCATAGAAGATGAAAATAAACTTACTTTGTGAATTTTATTAAAGGAAATGTCATGTTGATTTTGAGAGTAAGATTTTCCAAAAGCAAACAGAATGTGATAGAAACCATTTATTTATTTCCCAACACCAAAGCTTTGATAGTGTGCAGTGTTTAATTAAGGTGCTAAATTGTATTTGTTGTGGATTCCTATTTTATTCTGCTGCCCTAACTCTACTGTTAAATTTCCCTGCTGAGCTCTGGTACTTCCTTGGGACTGAATGATGTGGTTGTATGCCAAGACAGCACAGTTGCATGGAGGAATAAACTAGAAACCCAATTACCATTCAGTATATTGCACTGGGTTAAAAATCTGGACGCGATAACCAAAATACTCTCTAGAGCATGGTGTTTCAGTTTTAGAGAGAGAGCTTTTAAAAGGACTGAATTACTTTTCCACTCTTAAATAAAAGTCATAAACTGCTTTTTTACTCCTTGACGTGAAAGACTTGACATAGATCCTGAGCCTAGCATTGTTTTTATGGACTATTCTGCACTTTAAAATAACAGTAAGGGGGGAAAAAGGAAAAGTTGCATACAACTGAAAGAAAAAAATTGGTTCATGGAGCTTAAGGTGGGAAGCACTTGGGTCACACAATGCTTTTAAAACAGGCAAAAAATTAATCCCATTCTTAAGACTCTCTCTGAAGACTGTACTAGATTGCAGTTATTTTGGTTCCAATTTGTTGGGCTCATATTTCTAATTGTATACAACTGGTCAAGGAAAGGAAAGAACATCAAAGCACAGGATTGGGGTGTAGAAACACTTGGCTTTAGTTCCTAGTTTTGCCTTATGTTTCCTGGGACTTCCAAGAAATTTGTGAAAGGACCTTCATCAGTTCCCCTTCTATAAAATGGGGGTGATGCTTTCTTTTTCCTAGCCTATCTGTTTAGTTAGTAAGTGCTTCACTGTGTGAGTGTCTTACCACAAATATGTACAATGCCTTGTACATGGCCCTAATTTGATGGGGGTCTCTAAGTACTATTCATCATGATGGTGAGTAGCACAGAGCAGGCTTATTCAGCCATCTGGAAGCTAAGGATAAATTTTCAGAAGTGCCTGATTCCCATTTCAGAAGTGACTTATGCATTTAGGAGCTTAAATATTATTGATTTGAAGCGAGGCAGGCTTCTAAATTCCTAAGTCACTTTTGAAAATATAACTTTTGCATAAGCTATTAGCCAGAACTGGAAAAAAAATTATCATTAGGAATGTAAGCCCCATTTGTGCCCAGAGAAGTGAAGGTGAAATGTCAGGATAAGGGCAAGATCCATTTGATTTCAACAAAATCCCCATCCTTCTGCCAAAGCTATGGCACAGAGGGGCTGGTTTTAAATACAAGTTTCATGGTCAAAATTATGCATTCATGATTGTTTAACAATATATTTTCTATTCACAGAGCTCTGCATAGAAAAATGAGGCACAAGAGGCTATAGCAATTTGGAATTTATTTGATTGCAGTCTTAAAAAAATGATTTTGTAGTTAGCTGCAATCAGCTGCCCTCTTTTCTGCTTTAAAAACAGCCTTCCTAAAGTCTGCATCTTCCTTAATTGGCTTTGTGAAGTCTATAGCCTGGCTTACCTTTCTGCAGAGAAATTCCTGAGAGGATGGTAGATTTATTTTTTAGGAGAACAAAAAGGGGAAAAAAGACAGAAAAAAAAATGGCATTTTTGAATAGATAAATCTTTCCATAAGCAACTGTTTAATATTCCATTCTTCTGTTTCTGTTTCTCTCTCTCTCTGTCTTTCAGCTTCTGGTAGGGATTATTCAAGCAGCTGAGCTGCCTGCATTAGATATGGGTGGTACATCTGATCCCTACGTGAAAGTTTTCCTGCTGCCTGATAAGAAGAAGAAATATGAAACTAAAGTCCACAGAAAGACCCTTAACCCTGTCTTCAATGAGCAATTTACATTCAAGGTAGTCTTTTGCTAATTACTTAAAACTTTTTTTTTTTTGGTGTTTCTTATGTATACTAAAGGTTCATCTCATGCTTAGCTGCAGAATGGCACATCTTAGTTAATTGGTGACCTGAGGCACAGAAGATTTTTCTGCTGCAGAAATCTTTGAGATTCAGTTTTATGATGAAAGCTGTAATCACAGTGGGCCACATCTTCAGTAGGCATAAATAGGCTGGGCTTGATTGTAATCAATGAAGCTAGGCCTATTTCTGGCAACTGGAGATCTGGCCTGTGAGAGCTGGAGATTATTTTGAAGAGTAACAACAGAGGGTGACATTTGGACAAAGGTATGAATATGAATTTCACTATACCAGCATTTCCTTAAAAACATATTTTGTCTGATTTATATATTTCAGTAAATTATTCCTTTTTCTCTCCAAAATAAATTGAAGTACAATAATAGAACAAGTGAAAGATCAGTCTTGTTGGGTTTGCCCATAATCTGACCTAGCAATCCTTTACCATACTACTTTACATATGAAAAGAAATCAAAACTGTAGTTTACATTATGAACAACATCAAGTAAATTTAGTTAAGGCCTGAATTTTAAATTACAGGCAGCTCTTTTAGTGGCATGTTTCTAATCAACCTAATCTGCAGTTATATGGAATAGAGAAGTTCTATTAAACATATTTCAAAGATTTTTCCAATACACATCTCACTTCTGTTACTGTAGGCATTTCCCTCTCTATATGCTCTGTCTTACAATGACAGCTGTAGATTGAAAACAAGAACAGTAACAAAAAACTCAGGCTATGTAATCACTCAGTGAGGAAGATATCCCCAAAGGTCACAGCCACTACTGCATACCTAAGTCTATTTTTCCCTTGAAGATGTTCATAAAAATAATCCTTTCTGGGGTATTCCTTTACTGAACTTTCCTATGAGAGCATTTAAAGGGAACCAGAGCTATAAATGACAGATTCCAGTGTAACACACAAGAGAAAGGATACATCAAATAATATTGTCATTTAACAGGAAGACACTTACTCACAGGCAGATAAGGGCTACGTGTTCTAAGTCACATCTTAAATACTGACATTTAAAGAATGAGAGAAGAATGTGTCCTTTGCTTAGCAAGCAGTGACTGAGAGATTTAGGTGCATCCCAATATGATGCTGATAATGGACTGAATCCTGAAATTTTACTCAAGCAAAACTGATGGAGGTTTTGCCTGACTAAGAACTGCAAGTGCAGGTCAGTGCCAAAGTTGCTTTACTCTAAACAACATCAGTACTTTCTGTTTGTGTGGCTGCATATGTGCATTACTTTGGGGTAGGTCAACAAAACATGATTTTATCTCTATTTCACTGCTTTGAGGGAAAAAAACAACAGCTGTGCCCTGAGATAACAGTTCTTTGAAAGATTATAGATTTTCAAATTAACATATTTGTGGTCATAAATACTAAGAGGCAAAATTATCGGGTATTGTCAGGAATTTCACCTGTAAGTTTACAACTCACTCAGAACTCATGAAAACTTGAATCTACTTGAACAGGATTAATTCTGTTAGTATCTACAGCTGAGTGCTGCTGAGATAGAAGTGTTTCCCCAATGAGAAACTTCAGATAAAGAATTTCTTTGTGCGTGTGGGTGTTGAAATCTTTTATGAAGAGAAAAATATCTGTAATTTCTGTGTGTTCCCAAAGCAGGAGGTTCACTTCAATGTCTCTATCTCAATGCCCAAGTTAATTGTACCCTTTGGAAAAATTCTGGCTCTACAGTGTTCAGTGAGAGCTCTGCCACTGCCTTCAGGAGAGCCAGGACTTCAGCTTTTGTACTACACATGAGGAAGGGGACCTGGAGCTAAGTCGAGGGCTGGCAGTGCACAAAAGAAAAAAAAATGGAAAATGAGATTTATGACAACATGATGAGTTTGCCAGATATAGCCATTGTCCTGGAGGGTACCGGGAGGAAGGGCTGGATGCCAGAAATGCAGTTTATCTAGGTCAATCTTTAAGTAACACATCTAGGAACTGTCTGGCAAAAGCTTGACCAATGCAGATCATCCTTCTATAATTGTTTCCATCTGATGTGTTACTGATATTTCAGCCTTCTGTTCATGACCCCTGAGGGCTACCCTCAGTGGTACCCTTTACACACACAGGCTTAGTCTTCATTATGTATCTGCTATCAAAATAGCTACCATGACAGAACCTGCAGGTGTAGACACAGCTCTGCAGCAGAAGGTTTTCTGCCACCAGAGAAAGCAGCTCTCTTGAATGACTGAAGCTCTGCTGAAAGAGGCCTTCTCCAACTCTCCTCCAGCTGCAAAGGCTACAGGAGGATTAACCTTTTTATATCATTAACAAACATAGCTATGCCAACAGAACTTTGTAACATAGACAAGGCCATGGTTAACCTAGTCTCAGCATAAAAACTGACACCATTCTGCCACCCATATGGGAAGACTAAAGTTGGGAGGAAGAGAATGTTGCCCCCTTACTAGTCCAGACATTAGGACCCCCAAACCCACTCCTCCCTTCTTTGGATATCTTGTCCTAATCTACTTTCAAATCCAGCCTCTATATAATTAACTGCACAAGGGATCTTCCGACCTGTGACAAGATAGATTTTGCACCTCCCCTGAGATGCTCAGAGGAAGATGAAAAATCCAAAGTCCCCAGATCCAGGCTGTCCGAGAATGGAGCAGTCGTCAGGTCTCCAAGATGGTAACTAGCAAGGAACTCTCATCCTGGTCTAATCCCACAAGGAGAAGGAGAGAGCAGTTCTTCAGAAAAGCAGTTCCTGGGCAGTGGGAGTTGTTGAAAAACTCTCCCTATGGATATAGAGGAGCATAGAGCAAGGTTTGTACTGTGCCATTGGCCCTTCTGCCAAAGTTCCTTCCTCCCTTCTCTTTGTCTCAAGACATGGAAAAGCTGAGTGCTCACAGTCAAAGGAGGAAACAAAGGGCCAAAAGTTTGCTTTCGCTTGATAGCCCAAACAAAGCCTTTCCACTGGTGAAGCTGATGGAGGGGTGATAGGCGGTTCTGGCATTATTGCCAGACATTAGCGACATGTAAGGGGGCATGCAAGTGCACATGTACTCCCTGAGCATGGCAGTGCATCCCTTGCAAAAAGGCACCACTAACACTGCCAGCGGTGCCCGTGGGCGGTTGCTGCTTGCCACCTCCCCCTCCCCCTTCTAGCACCCCTGGCAGCATCTGTGAGCAGTCTATGATTGCCACTGGCCGCTGTCGGCAGTGTCTGCTGGTGGTGGCCGACCACCGGTCGGTGCTCGCCACACCTCAACCCCCACCACTGACAGCACTGCGGCCACCTGTGGGAGTTCCCCACTTGCTGCCACCATGTTCCCGCCACCAGCAGTGCCTCTGCCACCTTTGGGAGCTCACTGTGCCCCCCCAGCCACCAGGGCACGTGGCGTTCATGTTGTCAGAGCTCCTTAAAAATGTATTTAAGTAAAATAGTTGTACATAACGTTAAGTTAGTGATGAAAATATAAACATGGTAAATTATTTACCATTTCATATTTTCAAAATTGTCAGGGGGGGATTAAGTCTAGCACATGGCAACATAAATTTATGGAAAGGGAGGCTTTAAGAAATGTTTGTCCTCAGGAATATGAGTGTAATATTGTCATAAAGACGCATATAAACTGACTTAGTCCTTTGCGTGTTGCAAATCCAAAACCTACTGCACCTTTTTTAAATGGTTACCTAAGTAACACACAACATTTACATATATTTTGTTATTGTACTTCTACATTGTGAATGCACAGCCCTATGCCCACTGAAATTACCATGGTTGTTAGTGGAAACAGGATTAGGTCCTTAACTTGTAAAGCTCTGTAGTGTTATAGCCCAAATTGTAAAGGAAGAGAAGGGGGAAGTACCATATGGTCAGTCAGTAATTTTAAAAGCTGGCAAATGTCAGTAACAAAATATCTGAAGACCCAGAGCTTAAATAGACTGGAACATATTAAGATGTTGATATGGCCAAATATTCTGCCATGCTTTGACATCCCTTTTTATATAGACAGTTAATAGAAAAATGCTTACTGAAGCATAAGGTAACCATTATACTTCCAAAATAACAAAAAAAAATTTAAAATTGACCAAGCCTTCGATGCAAGTCCAAACAATTTTTTAATTAGGCTTTTACAGCCAGCTACTCAAGTGTGGTTTACCTAAACTGCATTACTTCCCCTGAATATTAAAAATGTGACTAATAAACATCCTAACCTGCAACAGCTGTCCCAAACACATCAGAACAGCTGGAGAATTAGTCAGGACTTGGCCTTCTGCTGCTACAATTTCTAACTACATACTAAGACTTTGAATGAACCTCAGAGTCTATGTCATATAAGGTACCATGTTGAAAAATATGCCTGGCTAAATAATAGATAGTTGCACTGTAAGGAAACTATTTAATCTCTAGTTCTTTATGTCAGAAGCAGTAACCTAGGTCTGTACTTTCTCATCAGTCTGTAGGCTGTCCTCTTCTGACTGTTGACAGCATGATTTATTGAGGGAAAGATAGTAGAGGATTAGAAGCTCATGTATTTTGGGGCAAATAATTGGCCTCCAGTGTCAGTTTCACCACCCACAAAATAATTTTGAGGACAGAGGACAGACAATAACAGTGATGAGTGAGCTGCCACATTACACTATTAAGTGCCCTATTCTAGTCTCAGAAAACACTGCATCAGGTGACTAAAAAACTATACCTCATAATTTCCCCCAGTTCAGTTTACCCAAGATGACAGCTGATAAACCACAGAAATAGATTTGCGTTGCAGTAACCCCAGCTTTATTCTTTCCATTATGAAGTTTGTCATTTTCTTTTCTTTGTAGGTGCCGTACTCTGAACTGGGTGGAAAAACCTTAGTGATGGCAGTATATGACTTTGATCGCTTCTCCAAACATGATATTATTGGGGAATATAAGGTTGCCATGAACACGGTGGACTTCGGTCATGTGACTGAGGAGTGGCGAGATTTGCAAAGTGCTGAGAAGGAAGAGGTAGGAAAACATAGCTGTTTGTTTTGTGTGGCATACTTTCATCATCTGTTGAAGAAATGGTTAAACTATTAATTGAGAACTGATTTATAGCCACAAAAGTAATACCAACCTTGTGTTAGCCTGATTAATTTTCTATTAATCATGAAACAAACCTTCTTGTAAACATGTATAAGATCAGAAAGTGTTCATGCTGCATTATGGCTTGTTACCTCTTCTTCCAATGGTTTTTGACACTTCATTCACTTTGATCTCAGGGAAAAAAGCTTAACAGAGGGTGAAATTTTACTTGAGTGAATGCACTGTGTACCCACAAAATGTGTGTCTGTATTTGCTGTTAAATTGTGGGATCAGTTTGCCCCTATACTTAATTGTGACCATAGATCTGAATACATCTATCTCTGAGTATCTGATTGTAAGAAGGTATTGATCTTTTTGTTAACATGCTATACTGACTACTACTCAGTGGGTACTTCTACATGTTCATTAATGCATCTTTGCCACTGTGCATTAAATTTAGTACCTCTAGAAGGCATTTAGGCATTTATACATATGCTCTGGGAGTAGAGGGAGGGGGCGCTTTAATTAAAGCAGCTCTGAGAGCTGCTCTAATTAAAGAGCCCAGAGCATCTCATATATCAGCATCCCCACACTTTAAAATGACAGCGGGGGCACTAACCTAAAGTTCGTTCAATGAGCTTTATATAAAGCACCCCCGTTGCCATTTTGAAGCTTGGGGACGCTGATAAATTAGATGTGGGAAGTTCCTGCAGCACAGTAATTGCCACACTCCAGCAGACTCAATTAATCGAGACTGGAATTACTGAACTTCAGAGCAACCTCCCTGCTCATGTATAGCCACCCTCTGATATGAGGTACTAGATAAAGGTGCAGAAGCTGCACTAATGCGCAGTAGCAAAGGTGAACATTATTTTGTGACTCTTAATGTGCAGTAAATTAATTCTACTGCACATTAGAACATTAGCATGTTTTTTTTCCATGATGCACTAATGTGCAGTAGAACAGTCCACTGCTCATTAAAGCATCTTGTCTAGATGTGCCCAATAACAATGAATTATGTTAGATGATTAAAATGATGCATTAAAGCACACTTGGAATGAAGTGTACTGAACTATTTGATTATTTTTCCATTTCCTGTTTCTATGGTTCCCAGTTTTTTGCACCCTCTTTGGAACAGGACTCTTGTTGTTTTCCATGTAAAGTAATATTCTCCAGGCACCCATGGTACTTTTTAGAAATGTTAAATAACTAAATTGTGCATTCTGTAGAGTTGTTCATACCAGCTTATCCACTTTTTACTTAAGAAAATAATGTTTTTTTAATAAACTTTATATTATTATTCCTTTTGATGGCTAGATAATAGCTGCCCACTCATGGCAGTAAGAATGCACAGCATGTTTCACTTTTCTGGTGAGAGCAGAATAAATTTGAGGCTGACTTCTTTATTGTCTAATTTAGCCAGTACATTTCCTTACATTCTGACCTGGATTCCTATAATTAAAGGGATAACCTTTGGATGAAATCCATCCTTAATACATGTGAAGAAAAGCTGAATGTTGGATTTAGATTTGTAGTTGGTAGCAATGTGTTGAATTAAATTTTCATTCTTCCCTGTTGGCAGAGAAGTCCCTATGTCTTCTCAGATTTTCTAAAATGATAGGTTTTACTAACTGATTCTTCCATGCTAAGTTCTGATGGCTATATCATCTAACAGGGCATTAGACTATATTAGGTGGCATTTTCTTGGTCACAACATCTCTTCTAGGATTCATTTATTGAAAATGTTTTTGACATTAGTGTCCTTGTAATAAGGCATATTTCTTTTCCACTCTTAAAGCAAAAGGTCAAAAGAGATGTGTCAATCAGATTAGAACAAGAGGCCTGATGCTGGGCAACAATTCTTTAGTTTGTGCAAATTGGAATGTCAGAAAGTATTAAATCAAGGCATGTTTGATCCTTCCAAACTTTATTATATGATGAAAGTTCACAGTTCCAAAGAACTGGACTTTTACCCTATTACCCTTTGTGGCATCGAGTATTTCACATCCCTGTATTACAGACAGCATGAAATCAAGTCAATTGAGGAATGAAAAAGATTTAAAACAAAACTATTATTTTCCAGTGCAGACAGCCAATACAATAATACAGGTTAGTGCTGGGTTTCATTTGTAATGTGATGGATAACAATCTCTGTTGAGCATTCATTCATTCATTTGTTTTCTATGCCATCTTCCCAGCAAAGGCTCAGGGCGGCTTACAGTGAGAGCAGGAATACCTTACAAAATATGAGGAAAAAAAGAGAACCAAAAAACCTAAAAGAGATCTAGAATATTGGCAGAAAACAGACCTCCCACTAAACAGTATCTCAGCCTAGCTTTGGTCTGCTAAATGCCTGCCCAGATAGGAAGGTCTTACAGCCCCCCCACCCCCCCCAGAAGAGGCCTAGGCTCAGCCTCTAGTGAGCCTAAGAGTTTTCAGAGCTGAGGACAAACTACACACTGAAGGTGCGCAGGACGTTCCTTTTGGCTAATCTTAGTGATGGGACAAAAGGGAGAAGGCAACCCTTTAGACAAACAGAGACCAGACTGTTTAGGACCTTACAGCATCCAGAAACCTACTGGAAGCCAGTACAGCCTCTGGAGCACCAGCGTTATGTGCTCCTGGCAACCCATCCATCAGAAGGCAGGCTGCCATTTTCTGCACCAAATTCAGCTTCGTGGTAGTCTCCAAGGGTAGCCCTATATAGAGTGTATTATAATAGTCTAGCAATAAGGTGAAAAAGGCATGGATAGTGGAAAGAAAAGGTCACACACTTCTCACCAGATTGAGCTGGTTAAAGGCATTCCTACCCATCAGCTCCACCTGGAGATTCAGGTGCAGTGCAGCAGTGATTCTCAATCTTTTTTTTTACCAAGACCATTTGTAAACATGAATGGCCAGTTCCAACCCAGTGCCCCTCATTCCCGACCCACTACCCCCTGCCCCCAGGTCCAGCCCCTCTATGTGTGAGACATGGGGGTGCCCCAAGCAGCCCCTTGCAGGCTGGAACTCTTCCAGTCTACAAGGGAAAAGCCATTGTTTCCCACATTTTACTACTTTAAAGGAGAACCCATTTTTTAATGTTTGTTGATCCATTTTTAAAGTGTGTTCGTGACCCTTTCATATACTCTTGCAACCTACTTTTGGGTCATGACACAGGTTGAGAAACGCTGCAGTAGAGGATTCAGGGGCACCTCTTGGCTGTTAACTTGGCTGAAGCCCATCAATAATTCCCCACCTCCCCAAGTCACTGGTCTGCCCACCACCTCTGTCTTGTCTGGATTCAGTGTCATTTGGTTCAACTTCATCCAATACCCAAAAGCAACCGAGCACTGGGAGAGGATCAAAATTACTAGGCCAGGGTCAAGTCTGAAAGAGAGGTAGTGCTGGGTGTCATCTGGATATTGATGGCACCTCATTCCAAATCTCTGTACAATCTCACCTAATGGACTCATATACATATTGAGGAGGAAAGAAGATGAGATGAAGCCTTTGGAGACCCCACAGGAAAGGTCCTGAGGGAGAATGAGGACTCACCTAACACCACCTTCTAGGGGTGTAGTTACAATTGTAGTTACATGTTACAATTTAACACCGACCTAACATTCCTGAAAGCTAGCAGATGTTAAGATAGCACATGCTGCAAGCAGTTGCACATTTGAGATTAATACCCTCCACAATGGGCATAGCTCTTATCTGTCACTAGAGAGGCCTGGTGAGCAGGGGTTTGGCTAGTGTCCTGCTTACTGGCTCCCAAGCAGCAACACACACAAGCACACTGGCCCTAGATTTACCAGCAACTGTTACAGGTTACAGCTTACTGGTGCTGTTACAGGTTACTTCTAAAGCATTTTAAATGAGTCATAAAGTTAGAACAGTTTCAGAGCAGTCAAAAGTTAAAGCTTAATCCTGTCTCAGACCTGCACAACTGGGACTTGCCATTAGAGGGCCCAGCGAGCAGGGATGTGCACAGGAACCAGGACTCTATCCCTTCTCTGGGATGGGAGTGGAGGTGAGAGGATGTCATGTAGTTCAGAGGTGGAGAAATCACCATAGGGGCTGTGGGATGGGGGATCCCAGGATGATGGGACAATGCAAATAGAATATTTTATCTCCCCAGAGAAGACTAACAGTACCCTGGAACAACCTGATAATAATAGAACAAAGATAGCCCTTGCCTCTAAATGGTTTAGAGCAGGGCTGGGCAATTATTTGGCTGACGGGCCACTTAAGGAGTTTTCATAGATTTCATAGATTTCATAGATTTCATAGACATTTGGGCTGGAAGGGACCCTGGACGATCATCGAGTCCAGCCCCCTGCCCCAGGGGCAGGGGGTCAGCAGGGATCATAGGATCCCAGCAAGATAAGCATCTGAACACTTTGAAGGTATTCAAAGTGGGTGCTTGAACCACCTCTAGTGGCAGTCTATTCCAAATCTTGGGGGCTCGGACAATAAAGAAGTATTTTCTTATGTCCACCCTGAATCAGTCATGATGGAGTTTGTGAAAATTCGATCTTATCATCCCTTGGGGCACTCTGGTGAACAGTCGTTCCCCCAGATCCTGATGAGCACCCCTGATAAACTTATAGGTGGCCACCAGATCACCCCTGAGCCTGCACTTTTCCAGGCTGAAGAGTCCCATGGCTCTCAGCCTCTCATCATGTGTGTGGCTCTCCTGTGCACTCTCTCAAGCTTCTCCATATCCTCTTTGAATTGTGGAGCCCAAAACTGGACGCAGTACTCTAGCTGCAGCCTCACCAAGGCCAAATACAGTGGGAGAATGACATCCTGGGATTTGCTTGAGAAGCATCTATGGATGCAAGTCAGCATTTTGCTCACTTTACTAGCTTCAGCATCACATTGAAGGCTCATGTTCATCTTGTGGTCAGTCATGACCCCCAAGTCCCTTTCATCCATAGTGTTAACCAGCGTAGCACTGCCGAGCCTATAAGCATGCTGCAGGTTTTTCCTCCCATGGTGGAGAACCTTGCATTTTGGGGGGTTGAACACCATCAGGTTCTCATCCACCCATTTCATGAGCCTGTCAAGATCTGCCTGGATCACCCTCCTGTCCTCAGGTGTGAACACTTTACCCCAGAGTTTGGTGTCATTGGCAAACTTGGCCAGTCTGCTTCTGACACAAGTGTTCACATAATTTATGAAGATGTTAAACAGTATAGGCCCAAGGACAGAGCCTTGAGGGACCCCACTGGTGACAGCACACCAAGACAATTGGCTCCCATTGACCACCACCCTCTGGGTCCTACCGCGGAGCCAATTTCCCATCCAGCAGACTATGGTGAGGTCAACACCACAGTTAGCCAGTGTAGCCAAGAGGTGATCATGGGATACCAGAACGAAGGCTTTTTTAAAGTCAAGATATACAACATCAATCTCTTCCCCCTTATCCAGGTGATAGGTCACCTGGTCATAAAAGGAAATGAGATTGGTCAAGCAAGACCTACCCACAACAAACCCATGCTGGGTATCCCTCAGGATATTGCCTTCAGCTAGTCTGTTAAGGATGGCCTCTATGATAATCTTTTCCAAGACCTTCCCCAGGATAGAAGTCAGGCTGATTGACCTGTAGTTTGCTGGATCTACTTTCCTCCCTTTTTTGAAGATAGGCACAACATTTCACCAGAGCACCAATAGCTCTCAAAGATCCATACCAGGGGCTGAGCTATGATGCTTACCAGCTCCTTCAGTATCCTTGGATGTAACCCGTCACGGCCGGCTGACTTGAAGGTATCCAGCCTGTCAAGGTGTTCCTTCACAAGGTCAACTTTGATGGAGGGTAAGGAATCTCCCTCACCTGGGCCTCCCTGATCCACAGTGGGCAGGGGTGTCCCATAGGAGTGGTGAAAAACTGATGCAAAGTATCCATTTAGCAAGTTCGTTTTTTCCTGGACATTGGTTGTCAGTTGCCCCATCTGGTTTAGCAGGGGTCCAATGTTGCCCTTGCTTTTCCTCTGGCTCCCCACATATCTAAAAAAAGGACTTTTTATTGTCCTTTTAGTGACCTCTTGAGGGCCAGAAGGCAGGGAGTGGTGCTGACGTGGCCTTGGCCCCCTGTCAAAGCTGTTTACACCACCTGTCATGGTGGCTGGGGGCGGGGAGGACAGGGAGATACCAATTTATGCTGTGAATGATTTGATTCTGGAGAGTTCATTGTTTATAACTATTCTTGAAACATAGAATAAAACATCCCAGGATCAAGAACATTAGCATTAGGAAATAGTTTGCAGGGTTATTTCAAGGGAAATTTCTTTCTCATTTGATATCTTACAAATACTTAACATGCAGCCATTATTGATCATGGTCTGTTCCCTTACTCTGCAGCAGTGATATGAAAAAAGATCCTACCAAACCAATTATTTTACCTGCAGACTCTTTGTCTGGGTTTACTCTAAAGACAGAGTAGCTGATGTGCGGTAGCCTTTTGCTTTCTCTAGAAATCAAAGCTACTACCCTCATAATTTGTATAGCCTTCAAGCATTCAGGCATTCAGGCCTCTAGAACAAACCCCAAAATATTATCTACTAGCAAATGGCTATGCATTTAAAATAATACTGGTCTACTCTAGCTAAAATCTGGGGGAGCCTGTATATTTTGTAATCATGAGAAAAAGAGAGAGAGAAAGTGTTAATAGGCTAAGGGTGTGTGTTCACAAATATTCATACCTTTCAGCTTGTTCCTGAGGCTCAGATATTAGAAATGCTTCTGAATAATTCCTGACTACCCAGTCTTCATTTTGGTTGGGAAATTACACAGAGTTAACAAATATAAAACTGCTGCTACAAATGGTACAACAAAGTTTACCTAAGCCAGATGTGCAGCAATAGATACATGCTTATGTCTTGTTAGCGCTCAACAGCATGGTACAACACTAATTATAAGAAGCCATGGTAAAAATAGAATTAAGACCCTAAGTGACTGGATTCCATCCAGAATTGTATGGCAAATGTAATTATCATAAATTACTGCGAAGACATTTTATAGCATATTCCACATATTATAATTGCAGAATGTAACATTCATCATTGAAAAGCAAATTTGTGTATAGTCTGCTCAGTTATAATATACTTTGCATGAGAAAGATCTTGGGGGTTAGTTGTTTGGTTTGTAGGTTTGGGTGGGGAGGGTTACTTGTATCATCAGTTGGGATTTTCACTAACAATTTGTCACTAAGTGGAATTATAAGTAAGTTGACAATTAAATGGATCTGAACTCAGACTCTGAAATATTCTTAACATTTTAATTACAGCCCTGAAGTAAGTTATATTCCAAAGAGCATTAATGGTAGTCATGACCAATCACTTTGTAAGAGTCATCTAAGTGACCTCAATCAACTTGAATACAAAAATCTTATTTTCTCCTCCTTCATGTGGGATTCAGTTGTGTCACATAATAACACATACATTTTAATGAACAGCATAATCACAAAGGAGAAATCCAGCTTCTGTGTTGTTGGTCTCCTTTCTGCTCATGAGGCTCCACCATGCTCTTCAGCCCCATTTCTGAAAGGGTCTGGAATGAAGTCAGGGGATGAGGATTTAATGAAATGTTAGATGCTTCTCTATACCTCTCATGACCCAGCCCAATTTGAATGGCATCTCGGAAAAGACTGAATAATAAATGTCGGTAACACACTTGGGAAAATAGGAGCTCTGTCTAAGCATTTGCTATGCACTGTGGGAGTCTTGCACAGATTGATGCAGGTGTGCAATGATTGCAGCGTATTGAGTAGGCCATTATGCATGAATGAAAAGCCCTGAATCCATTGTGCCTTACTGCTGATATAACAAATCCTTAACAACACAGGAAGGGTGGAAGAGAGGAAGAACTGCTCTCTTCCATCACTTCTTGTATGTAAGACTTTGGGTAGAGTGAGAAGAAAAGAGGCACTAAAAGGAGCTTGCTAACAAGTGTCATTGTCATTATCTCCATCTGAGTCCCTTGGGTGTTAGCACTGCAGTTCAGTGGGCTAGAGAGAGCTCCCTCATTGTGAGTCACATTCAATGCCATGGCCCACTTATTGCAAATTATTCATTTTTCCCCCTCCAGATATTTTGATATATTTTCACATAGGCCAAAATACTATCCTAATAATCTTGGTATTTGAATGCATAATGCAAGAAGCCTCATAACCCCCTTCTATGGATAAAAGAACTTGCTGCCTGCTGAGAGCCTGTGCACAGATTGTGCTGTGCTCCCCTTCCACACACCATAGTTCTGCTCTGCTGGGAGCCATCTGTATCTGCAGAGGATTTGGGCATAGAGCAGGTCTTTTTGTTTTAACACCAGCACACACTTCACTGAAATTAAAGCTCAGCTAAACTAATAAGCCATCTAGTTATTGAAACCCCAGTGCCAAAGCTTTGAAGGGTTAAAAAAGAAGGGCATTTATGAAAACAGCAAATCACTGTCATTTTTGTGATATAAAGGTTGGACAGAGGATCTAATAGGCCTTTTCATTCTCTTGTAATAGTACTTAGCTCTTACATAGCTCCATGGCTATCCTAGTGCTTTATAAAGAAAAGTATCAGTATCCCTGTGGGAATGCTGTCACTATGTCAGATAAATTTTAAAATTTTAGGGCTTTTAATTTAATGGAATTTTAGAATGGGTTTTTGTGTTCTCGGCTATATTGTTTAATTTCAAATTGAGACCATCTTATTGTATGTTTCTCCTAATTTTTAAGCTTTCAAGGCACTGCAGGTAGAGACTTTCAGAACCTGAGAGACAGCTTAAATTTGTGAGATTAAGGCCACATACAGGTATAATGTTTCTACCAGAAGAATCACCACTCTCCTGGTAGAAACTATGTGTACAAACCTTCATTCAGTTCCTCTTGGGAGGAAACATGCCCCTTCTGGGAGAAATATTTTCCAGAGCTGGGAGAGAATCAAGGCTTCCCACCGTTCCCCAGACTGGGAATTGCCCGGTCAAGGGAATGGGTGGGGGGCACATTGTTCTGTTCCTTCCGTCCCTGCTTTGGACTGGTCTGAGGAGTGGGCTTTACGCTGTTGCTCCCTCCACTCAGCTCTGGGCCATGTAGTCTGAGAAGTTAAGAACTCCAGTCCCCTCCCAGATCAGTCTGGGAAAGGAGAGGGGCATCTTCCACTGTTATCTGCCTTTTCCCCAAACGAAGTACTTCCTAGCTTTGGGAATGGGATGGGGTCTTTTCCTCATTGCTCCCCTCTGTTCCTGGAGATTGGGAATACAGCAGTGGACCTGGCCTACTGAGAAAGACACAGGGAGTCTTTCCCTACCACTTCGCTGCTTCCCACACCTTCCCCAGCTCAGGATCACCCTGTTCTGGTGAAGGCCAGGAGAGCAGGGGAGAAGGCACAACTGCAGGTTGAATACATGCATGCTCCCTCTCCTGGTAGGATTTCTGCTGTTTCTCAGAAACTTCCACTGGTAGAAATGAATGCCTGTTCATGGCCTAAGTATTTTAGCAGGTTGATGTAATCATCAGGAGTTAATGAGGTAGTTTACCCTAAAAAGTGCAGCGTATAATGTTATAATTTCAGAGCTAATACCCACTGAGATCAACAGAGCGTTTGACACTGCACGGCAGTATTTCTTTTTGGCTCTGTATCACCACCGATTTCAACACTTTTGCATTCATGCCCTTGATAATCCTATTATACCTCTACCTTCTTGTATTCCACCTCTGGAGGAGAAACATGTGCCTAATGGTCACAGACATTTTTGTTTCATAATGAGGGGCATAATGGACTCACTTGAAAACAAAAGAAAAAAAGACTATTGTGTCTTGCCTGGATATATGGAAATTAAGTGCAGCTGGGCAACATGCTATCCAGCGTGTGTTTGGAGGTTAGAAAACCTTATGCTACTTATTTGTTAGAAACAAGTGAATTACCAATTTAACTTTCACATGTGGATATGCATTGTGAGCTAATGTGGTGAAGAGTGCTTCCCTGTGTCCATAGATTTACAGCAACAGTTTAAACATCTCCCTAGGAATCTATATGCAAAAAGAATAATACCAAACAGAGGAACTTCCTGATAGCTCTGCTGGAGGTATGCAAAGAATAGTAAAATTACAAGGACAAAGGTAGAAATAAAAGAGTGAGGATCTCCTTTTTTTTTTTAAGATTTTTTTTAATGTTCAAAATCAGGAAAGACAATAAAGAGAATGGCAAAGCCAGTTAAAGTCAAGTGCATTAAACCTGACAGTTTCACATTCTAGATCACTTGAAAAATGATGTTATGCCTGTTTTTCCATAAGCTTCTTAGAAACAAGGCGAGAGAGGTTAAAATGTTCTCAACTAATTCTTTCTAAAAGGTTTAAGGAGAGCCTGGACTGCACAGGTGTTGGAAGTGTTACGCCAGTCATTTACACAGAGGTCATTAGTTCACATTGTTATGTGAATCACTGACATTGGCTGAAATCCAGTGAAAATGGAAGATTCTTTCCTCCATGCTGGAGATACGCCTAGAAAGTTGTCTTGCAGTGGAGAGGCAAAGAGATTCCTAGCATCTCTTCTGCAGCATGCCAGTTATAACAGTAATTCTGACAACTTGGCAGTGGTTGCAGCATATTCCCTGCTCTACTAAATCTGCTGGCTGCAGTGGAAGGGCAGGGATCAGGATATTAGTCCATGCTTTAAATTAGTGCGAAGAGGCAAGGGAAATGCTTTGCATTCTCCCTGCACTCTTTGCAAATCCACAGAGCCTGGCCAGTATATGGCCCTGACTCACTGGGCCCATCTACATGTGTGCTTTAATGCACATTATCTATTTTAACGTATATTAAAGCACATTAAAGCATTAAAATAGGCCAAAGCGCATCAACCATCACTAAAAAACCATGGGTGCCTATACATGGTTACTCTCATGTACTGGAATCCCAGTGTATCACAGAAGACTTGATTAATAGCCTGCTGGAGTGTGGCAATTGCCACACTCCAGCAGCCTGCTGCATCTCGTGGATCAGTGTCCTTAAGCTTAAAAATAATGGCAGGAGTGCTTAAACTGAAACCTGTTGAATGAGCTTTAGCTCAAGCACCCCCACCATCATGTTTAACTTGGGGACACTGGTACAGGAGATACAGTAGTGCTTTAATTAGAGTGCCTTTCAGAGGTGCTCTAATTAAAGTGCCACCCTCCCCACACCCAGAGCACATGTAAAAGTGCTACATGCTCTTTAATTAATGCGCACTAAGGCAAGCTAATGCACATTTTCTTAGTACCTCACAATAGAGGGCTCCTACAAGAGTGTGCCAGCAGCCTGCTCAAATGTGCTGGAAAGCCAGTGCATTGGAGCAGACTCAGTTAATCAAGTCTGCTGAAGTGCAGAAGTTGATGTGCTCTGGCAGCCTTCTGCATTACATGTATCAGCATCCCCGTGCATTCCCACCCTGATGGTAGCCTGTTTTGAAATAAAACACATTTAATGAGCTTCAGTTCAAAGTGGCCCACTGCCATTTTTTCAACCTGGGGACACTGATACACACGGCACGCGGGCACGTTTAACCAGCACAGCTCGCTAACTAAAGCACCTGGTGCGGTGTCCCAAAGCACATGCAAAAATGCCGAGAGGTACTAGATTTAATGGGCATTAACTAAAGCGCATTGCATGTGTAGAGGTGCCCAGCATAACCGACATTTTAACAGGCAGAAAGGAAGTGCAAATCTCAACTGAGAAATTGGTCCATTCAATAAAAAGTTGAGGCAGGTTATAAAAGTGGAACAGTGTTACTTCTATGCACATTGTACCATCTCTATGAATAACTAAGGGACTTTAGTTTCCGGAAGCATCAGTATAAGATGCACTTTGAAAAAGTTAAAGCAAAGGTATGGAAATTGTCATCTAGGAAAGAAAGAGATTAATCATTTTTTTTCATCTTTCCCCCACAAGTTCTTAAACATCAATTTAAACCATGTCAAGGATTACCATAGTAACCATTTAGCCTCTTTGCAAAGCTTGTTGCATTTCACTTTAACTTAACAGTTTGCTGAACTGACATTTGAAGTGCTTTATAGTGTAGCCATGATAGGAATCAATACCCTGAATTCCTTTATTTAAAAAAAATTGTGGTTGAACTCTAAAACATGGCCTAGTATTATCATTTGTACCTTCTGTGCTAGTTTATAGCAATATCTTTTAAAGGGTTAGATTATAAGGCAGTGCATGATGTTGCTGTGTTTCTGCCTGTTTCTCCCTGTGTACTTTCCTTGAGAAATAGTAGCAAGTATTTAAACTAAAGGAAAACCCTGTCTCTAATCCAACTAATTATGCACATAGCTTGTTTATGTAAGTATGTGTCCTTCCTGCTGTTAATACGGACATCTCCTTTATTACAGTTATATGTAGTTATCATTGCACCTACAAAGACTAGTTGGGATTAGTTGCATCCTTAAACTATTTATATTAGATTAGAACATAATTTTCTTTGGGGAGGGATCACTTTTTTCTGTGTTTATGAAGTCCTAATCCTGATTGGAAAGTACTTTGCTACACAAAACAAGAATGGGGATATGTGTAGAAAAATCCCCTTTATGGAATGTCTTGGTTTTTGGGTTTTATGCTTTTCTTCCTTCAAAGTTAAAAGGAGACTGACATCTTGAGATTGTAAGACCTTGCTGTCTGCAAGCTTCACAGTCTCCACCTGACGGACTGATTATAGCTAGGCTTTAGCTTTAGTCATACAGATCAAAGCAAATAGTATGCATCATTTGAAGATATTCACAAGTAACTGATAAGTGGCGAACAGCAAAAATATTTAAGAGAAAAAATCTATATAAATGCTCTTCTAGATTAGATAGTCTAGTTCATACAGTTATAAAGGTAGTACTTTTCTGACAGCTTTTCTTGTCATCTAGAATTCTGACACTACGGAATCTCAGCCCCAGAACTAGGCCACTTGCTAAAGATCAAACCAACTCCCTTCTTGCCTTTCTTTCTCTCTGTATACACTGAAGTCATTGCCACCCACTGCTCATGAGAAAACTCAGTAAGAGTAACTGATCCCCTAGCTGCTCATCCTTCCTGGCCATTTTTGAAGTATAGTCATTCTGGAAACATGAATGGTTTAATGACAATTTACCTTCATTTTCTATCCTATGTATGCTTAGGCTGCTATTGCTATTGCTTCTGCTTAGACAAGAGGTGAAACTTATGTGAATCATTCTTCCGTCTCCTTTGCTCACAGGATTCTTGTTGTGCCTATGTAAAAAATGAAGACCATGTATGGCATAGAAACATTTATCCTTTTTTTTAATCCTCTGCCAGTAGTGATGGAAACTAATGAAGCATCCATGATGATTGTATTAGTTCCATCAGCAGTCTTTAATACCATTAACAAAGACATTTTGTTGACTTGGTTGTGATGCTTTGACAGGATAAAATTGTACTGCAGTAGTACTGCCATGAGACTCCATCTAATCACCTTGGCTAGCTGCTGGGTGACAGTGCAAAGCCATCACCAGTATATAGATAACACCAAACTCTCATTTCCTTCTAAACTGAGAATCAGCTGTACCCATATTTTTCACTGTTTAGTCATGGTTTGGATCTAGAGGTGAGAGAACTGGCTGCTATTGAACTTCATGATACTGTCATCTTAAAGATTCCTCTTGGGGATTGTATCTGCATTTACAACCATATTAGTGCCAGAGAGCTCAGGGTCAGAGTCAGAGTTACAGCAGCTGCCTACTCCCCACTTTACTTCATATGCAAATATAAGATGAGGGGCCTTTTTCCCCATCCTGATTGGGGTGGGGAGGCTTTTTCCCCTATGGTGATTGGGGGAGTGGGCAGACTCAATTCATATTCAAGTATATACTGTATTTCAATTCTGCCTCTCTTTCTCTTCCATTGTAACTTTGAAGATCCACTAGAGAATCTCTGTTGTTGATGTCTGGGTTCAGGTTTCTAAAACTGACAGCAGTTCATCATCATCGTATCTTGAATGTACTTATTAATGTCCAAGCCAGAGATTACTTAGCTCTAGTATATGCTACATAAGTTTGTTCATTTAGGCTTTTATATTAATCAGTCATACTGAACGTTAATTTCCTCTGATGCTTTAAAGGAGGCACATGTGCTATAAAGAGCATGCCATTTTAGTTGTTTCTTATTAATTTTGCCTGTATAAACATACAGAAACAAAATACAACTGTTATAGATGCTGTAGCACAGGAGATAAAAGTTGTAAATTGATGCACGCTAGGAAATTTCTTCCTGTAAATTTTCTTCATTTTCTGCATTTTTAGGCTCGTTTTCTCTTGCTTTTTATTATCTTAATTATTAACCTACATATTTCACTATCAGAACCTTCTAAAAGAAAGCATAATATGTTACTGCATAATCTAAGTCAGTGACAAATCTAAGCTTGTTATCCCCTTTCAGTAATAGGAGATCTTTTGTTTCATGGACATTTGGCATAACTATGTATAATATTTCAATGTTTCTCTCAGCTTGGGAACATTCCTTACAAAAAGCTCATGAATACTGCAGAATAAATTAGAAAATATAATATACTACATGGAACAGATTTCAATGCCACTAAAGCTACCTTAAACTTTTATCTTACTGCTTTATCAAGAGTCGTATGTTTGTGTTTTTATCTGCCAGAGGGAAAATAAATGCATGTTTAATTGTAAGGTATAGTACATTTCCATTAAGAAAAAATGAAAACATAAATAATTAACACTTTCTAATGTCCAATAGATGAAAATACAGGCCAATTTAAATTTAAGTCTGGTTTATTTTCAGCAGTAACAATATGCCTCAAAATAAATAAATAATGTTGTTTCTTCTTCATGGATTTCCACTTCAGAGCTTCACAATTGGCACCATTGCTTACAAACTTAAATAGCAGCACAGTGCATCAGAGTTAAAGATTCAGAAGCTTTCCTGTTTACTTCTTCTCTGTCTTGAAAACTAGATGTGCATCAGTCCCAAGCTTGGTCATCAATTATACCATTCTAGATTTGGATGTTACTTTTTTTTTTTTTACATGTAAACAGAGATAAACTCCTTATACTTTTCTGTCCAACTTTTCATAGATTCACAGGTTAAAAAATTAGGAGGTACTAAATGTAATGTGCATTACCTGAAGTGCATTAATGAATGTGTAAACACCCCCTTTAGAATACACTTTGGCATGCAGAGAGGTCTTTGGCATGAATTCTGACTTCTCGTATGTCTCAGGCCTTTAATTTCAGCAGATACTCCTGTTCAAACTCAGCTGAAGCTGTTCAAACTGGGAATTTCTAATATTTTGAAAAAGTGTTTTGTTCTGATTAGAAATTCAAAATTGCATGTGGAAGTGAAATTCCAAAACCCTTTCTCCTTCTTTTGATAAAAAGAAAAAAATCAAAATGTTTCCAAATATATTTCAAAACAGAATGAAGCGGCTGTTTCCCCCATCTCCAAGGGACTGCTGCAGCTGCTCCAAACTGTCTGAGAGCAGCCCAGGAGGCCACCAGGGCCCTGAGTAACTTGGGATATTGGGCCAGACTTTACAGAACAGGGAGCATAGAAGATCTCATCCAAACTGAGATTCTGTGAGAGTGGGCCTTTAGCCCAGCTTTGTGGTAAGAAGCCTAGAAGCCTTAGGGTCTTTGGAACCAGGGGAATTCACACAGATGCTTTGGCTCCAAAAGTTTAGACTTCCAGGTTCATCAAGTGAGCTGCTAGGAAGTCCAGCAAGTTGCCACAGAAGTTCATCAAAACCAAAAAGTTCTTGAAACTTTTTTATTTTTATTTTTTCCAGAGAAACACTGCTTCATTGGAAATTCTGAACCATGTCTAATTAAGACTAATAGCTTATACGTCATTAAAGCATAACTCACGGCAGCTTTAAATTAAAAGCACTCACTAATAAAAGCCCCTCACCCCCCAGCACACCTCCTGGAGCACATGTAAAAATGACCAGGGATTTTAATTTCTCTCTCTACTTATTAATTTAGGAGTTGGACTGTAGATGATTAACTGAGGGATAGCATTTTGGTGTGGGAGTGTACAAGTAATGAAAGAGTAAGGCCACCACTGGGTATTTTCATGGGCTAAACTGCCAGACAGACTATATAAATACATTTCAATAAGCCTCTCTCACACATTCACCTACGTCAGCTTTCTGTGACTTTGCTATTTCTATTTCCCATTCCTGTTTGTGGTGGGGGGGACCAGCGTAATCCTGTCATTGGCAATGGAAGGCCATTGCACTGTTACTTTATTGTATAAGAAAGGAAATGGCAATGCACATATTACAGCTTACTTGTGGATAATTTAGATGCTTTTGCAAATCAAATAGGTAGCTATTATTTGCACTGCACAGTGCCACTTAGGGTTTGAGTTTCATTGTTAAAAGACACACAAGAGTGTAACACGTGTGCCTCTGTGTCACTGTGCCTTATTAAAGATTTGAAAGTAGCAATAGAATCAAAGAAAGCAAAGTGAAAAATAACTTGAGTTGGATTATTCAGTCCATGTGTTTTACTCTATTTCATTGGTCCCTTTTATATCTTTCCTAGTATTTTGTATTATTTATGTATGTATGTCCATAACTTCCATAACTCACTGTAGAATTATATTCCATTGCCTTAATTCATTTCTAATGGGATGTTTTTAGCTGGTAATTTATGATCAGAAAAGCCAAAACAAGTGTAATTATTAAGGTTGTAGAGGTAAACATACGAAGTGGCAGAAACTGGAAATTTTCCATTGCACAAAGTATGTATTTTGTAGCATAGGCTAATAGCATATATGAATGTAGATGTTTAGTGAGGAATATAAGAATGGAAGAAACTACCTATAGATATTGCTAATGGAGTATATGATGCTCTTGGAAATGTTGACTAATGATTTTACCTGTGTAATCTTAATCGGGTTCAAGCTCTCTATATTAATATTTGCATTTAATACTGTTCCAGCCTGAAGGCAAACAATATTGTTCTTCAGACTAAATTATATTTGCCCCAAGAGTAGGCTGACTGGCTTGAATGTTTTATCAGTAGCCAGAAAGGAGGAGCACTATTGTACATTCACGGAAATCATCCATGCCTTTCCAATCATTTTAATGATGAATTTTCTACAAGAAGCTTCTGGAAAATGCCCTAAAACAGTATTTCTCAATCTGTTCAGATTGAATGCACCCCTTGATAGACTCCAGGTTCATCAGGTGAATAGACTCAAGGTCCTGTGACATGCCCCAACCCCAGATGTGGCCTGGGTGCTCTCCTGAGGCACTCCCAGGGTATTCACACCTTCAGGGTTTCCTTCCTGCCCCAAACCGCTCTTTGATGTCTGCTGCTTGACCACTGAGAAGCAGTTGAGACGTGAGATGTGCCAGGAATTAACTCATTGACCTGTGGTGCCTCAGTCTTACCTGTCTCACCTAGGCTTTGCCAGCAGTTAACAGTAATATTTTGCAGGTTAGAAGAATCACACCATTGTCTGGTCATGTGCTCAGAAAAGATGGATTCCCGGTCCATAGGTGGGGCTTGCCTATATGGTTATGTGATCTGGAATTAGAGATAGCACTGGCAATAACTGGATTTAAAAGATAACAAACTGATTTATTATATAACAAGAACAAGCACAAGAAATCAGTAACCACATGTTGAGATACAAACAGAAATATAATAACACACAAACAAAAGAAAACATCAAAATGATGTTTTGACCTGTTCTTACCCTGTACCTTAAATCAAACAATACCATTTTGACTCCATCTCCAGTGTCTCCCCATGCCCTGGGAAAAAGTGAAGACCAAACCGTGCTCCTGAGGCAGGCTTAAGCATAGGTGCTTATCTGGCTATTCACATGCCTCCCCCATTGGATTCTGGAGGTGGGGACTACACTATGCATCTGACTTCCTGTCCCCAACAAAGGTGTATGTTTACCCCACTAAATGTTTTTCCTGATCTAGTTAAGACCAAGACAATATGTGCATCCTTTCAGACATGGAGAATATTATCAGTAATCCATTATCCCTAGGATTCTGTCTCTCACTTAATTTCCTACCACAGTGAGAAATGTTCTTCCTGTTCCTAGGTATTTCAGCTGTTAGGCTTTCTCCTTTTAAAATGTAAATTTGTCATTGTCTGGGAGGGCCTCTTTGTGAGTAAACACGCTCCTGTCAGATGCTGATTACTGCTTTTCAGCCTCTCCTTAGGTGCCAAAGAAACTCATTTATCACTTAAAAGTCTTTATCATATTGTGCAATCCTGGCCCTATTATAATAGATAAGAAATAAATTTTATATGAAAAACCACAATGTATCTAAAAATAAGGATGATAAGGCTAAGTACAGCTTGAAGTTAGCTATGCATGGAGACTACATATGCCATATCAGTAAACCAAACTCCTGAAATCATGCAAGACACACTATGAATCCCCAGACCAGAATGGGGTTCATGACAGGTACCCATCAGAAAATGTCAGCTCTTAGTTTTCACTCAATTTCCCACTACACAAAAATAATATAGCAATTCTTCTGTTGCAAAGACCACTACTGGTCAGAATGCTTTTAAGTTCTGGGTTTATCTTATGAATCATGTTTGCACACCTAGCAGTGCTAACATTGCCTGACATCCTGTGGCACCCTTGAAAGGATCTCAAAACACCCAAGAGTGCTGAAAGTCACTGCCCTAAGGACATTTCTGCTAGTGAACTTGTATAGTTTGCAAGTTCTCCCAGCTCTGCAATGCACCCATGTTATGAACACCTAGACACTTCCTTTGCTAGTGCACCAGAATCCACTGGTTACTAGTATGTTTTTAAAAATGAAAACCCTACAGCACTTACAACCCAGTGTGCACTGTGTTGTTGTGACATTCTGCTCACCATACCTCTACGAGTCAACAAGCACTGCTTAATTTTCTGTTCTAAAAAGATAAAGCAGTACTCTTTCATTAAATTGTAGAAACAGGAAAATTGTCCACCTTATGTGGGACAAAGCTGCAGTCAAACAGAAGAAATATGTACAGGGAAAGACATTCAGGACAGTAGTAAATAATAATTCCATTGTAGATTAAATGGGATTGAAGTTATGCATTAGTTTATAATGTGTTTACAAAGTGTAGTCTCTGAGATATATGTTCATTGCCAGGGAATGTACTCCAGTTTTAAGATAACCCAACATCAAATGAGAGTAGGGTTACCATATGTCCAGGTTTTCCTGGACATGTCCTTTTTTGAGTCCCCCCCCATCTCCATCCAGGCAGTTTTTTAAAATATCAACAAATGTCTGGGGTTTTGTTCTGCCTGGGCCCAGCATCAAATTTTCCCAGCAGTACTTTCCCAGCTTGCCCTAGGAAGCATCTGCTTGGTGCTAGGAGGAACAGGGGTGGGGGGGAGGCAATTGGAAGCAGGGTGCACACAGCGCTGGGGCTCCAGTAGGGGAGGGGAGGCACCTGCCCCTCCAGTGGGGGAAGAGGGCAGCTGAGGGCCTTTAGGGGCAACAGGGAGCTGTGTGGCTGAGCTGGTGGCACCAACAGTGCCTGTGCATGCAGGGAGGGGACAGCTGGGAGACACTGTAAGGCTGGGGAGAGCAGGCGCTGTGGATCAGGAGGGAGGGACACCAGCAGGGCTGCAGGGGTAGGGGGCTGTGAGTCAGGAGTGAGGGACACTGGTAGGCCTGGGGGGGCAGAGGGCTGTGGGTCGGGAGTGAGGGGCACCAGCAGGATTGGGGAGGGCTGTGATTTGGGAGTGAGGGGCAACGGGGGTGGGAGGACTGTGGGTCAGGAGCACGTGGCACAGGCAGTTCCAGGGGGCTGCAAGTTGGGAGTGAGGAGTATCAACAGAGATGGGGGGTGGCGTACTCTGGGTCAGGAGTGAGAGGCAGCAGCAGGGCTGGGGGGGCTGTAGCTTTGGTGTGAGGGGCAGAGCAGGGGACAGGCATATCACTGCCCACTCCCCAGAATCATATTACGCCTCCCCTCCCTGACAGGTCTCCTCTTTTTTGAATCTCGAAATGTGGTAACTTTAAATGAGAGTTAATTCCTACAAAAAATGACAAAACACACCCCTTGAGATAAATTTACCAAACAAGGATTTTCAAACAAGAGAAGTGAGAGTGATAAAGGTACCCATATTAATGTCAGCCTGAATTGCACCAGCAGCAAAGGCAGCCACAGAGGGACTTCCATAACTAGATGGATGTAGTCTCTGGCAGTGAGAAAGCTCCTGTTTTCTCATCCTTGGAACTTCAGGGCAGAGAGCATCTCAGTGACCACAGTAAGCTTGGAAGGCCACAGAAAAGAGATGGTTGCTTAAATACCTTGATTGGGCTTTATAGACTTTTAAGAAAACTGTAGGTGAACACCTGAGCAGAATGCATAGAGCTTGAAGTGTCCTATCATCTGAGGAAGAGCTGTGGCCAAATCCATAATAACTCCTTCACCTGCTGAGCTGACCCTTTTGTGTTTTCTTCATCAAAGCAACTTTTGTTCTTTTCAGGCAGCTTGCTACAAGTGAGCTTCTGGAGCACTAAAAGTCTCTTAATTTTTCTTTGTGCTTATTTTCATGCTTTCTCACTCCTCTTGACACCATTTTGCGTTTGGGCCTCTTTGTTGTTACTTTTTTGCTTTTCATGTTCTTGTATTTTCTTGCTTTTTGCTGGCTCTTGAGTTATTCTTTATTAAGTGTTAAAGGGGTTGAGGTACTGGTACGTACTGGTTGCAGATAGACGCTCTTAAGACTGCAAAACTTACTGAGGCGGGTACTGGTCCTTTAAACATCTAACACTGAAAAGGAGCTTCTTTGTCAGAAGTTAGGCAGAATACACTGGGTGCATCTACACATGCAATTAAGTCAAAGTAATAAACTCTGCAGCAGTTTGAGCCAAAGTACTCCTAAGTGCAGCCTCTACATGTGTGCCTATTATAGCAGCAGTTTGATTCAGGGCAGAGCAGTTCATGCCAAGGCCAGAGCCACAGGGGGTCAGTCCAGGGCTCTGGGTGTTTGCACTGGGTAGCAGAGGGGCTGCCTAGGGCACAAGGGTGTTGAAAGTGTCAAGCTGTGCGGCTAGGCAGAAGTTTGGCCCCCAGCTGGCTGAGCTGACCAGGCACAATTTACTCCTGTGGTCAGCATCTACATGTGTGTTTAATCACTGTTAATTACCTTCATTACCCCACCATAAAAATAGTACTATCCCACAAAGTATTATCAATGGTGCTTTACTCCAAAGCTAATTAGTCTACTCCACAGTTGTGCGCATGTGTAGATAAGCATACGTGATGCCTAGGGGAGGCACAGGGGGAGGGGCATGTGCCCCCCCCCCCGGAGATTGGCCACTGCCAGCATCTGTGGGCAATCGCCACTTGCTAACCCCACCCCCAGCCATCAACACCGCTGTGGCCACCTGCAGGCAGTCCCCACTCAGCCCACCTTCACTGCTGATGTCACCGCAGCCACCTGCACATGGTCACCACTTGGCCCACCCTCGCCACTGATGTCACCACGGCCTCCTGCAGGTGGTCCCCACTCACCGTTGCCACGCCCCCACCAACAACGCCACCACCACCACCTGCGGGTGGTCACTGTGCCCCACCCCCAGCCTCAGGAGGCATGAGTCATTCATGTAAATAAGGCTACTGTGTTGGTTGTGGGCACAGTCTTACTGATTGATTTTGATCTACCTCCTGAAACTGGGGGCTTGTTGATTATGAAATCTCAATAGCCTTTTAAAGGTATCTTCACAGCTGGAGGAGTGAAGGCTGCCAGAGGTTCGGGAACATTTTGCAGAGTTTACTGGCAATAATAAATAGTGTTACTGCTACCCCCTGTCCACCCTCCCCTTCATCTCCACCCACTAAGGCTGTAAGGCTATGATGAATGTTACATGTTTGTACAGCCCCTAGCACAATTGAGTTCTGGTCACTGACTTAGATCTTACCTGTTACTGTAAAACAAAGAGTAAATAGTAGCATACACAGTGTCAATTTGGGTGTGTGCAAAGGAAAACTTTGATCACATGAGTTCTTAGGCTTTTAGAACCAAAAAAAAAAATTAATTACAGTCCTCTGATACCGCCTGACCCTGTACATTTTCCTCTAATGCAGTGTAATTTCAATCTGTATTTTAAAATCTCTGATTCAATCACTTTTTGAATCCAAGACAATCTTTGGTAGTAAGAACTGCATTAACTAAGCATTAAAGAGGACATACTTATTACAACTGATGTTTTTAAATCAAGCAAGAGCACTGTAGCTTCTCTTGTCCTGTTACAATAGGACTAAGATTATCATTGGAGTGGCTACAATGCACACACAGTTTTGCTATAATTATGGAATAGCTTTGCAATTTGACTTCTAAGAAAGGGGGAAAAAATCCTTTGAATGTATTACACTTCCTCTTAATGTTGTACTTGGACTGTTCACTTGGAGAGGGGCCTTGTGACATGCTATAGTTAATAAGTTTTCCATGCTGTCAAAAGTAATAATATTAATGTGCCATTCAGTTAAATTAATTTCGTTTTGTGCACTGGCCTGCATAAACGTGAGTGACATTTAGAAATATGATCAGGCAGAAGCTGAGGAGAAGCCAAGTGGCAAAACAGAATGAGATGCAATCATTAGAGCATAAAAGCCAGCTGCATGCTTTTGGGGCAGGCAAAGAGTTACACAACTCCACTCCATCACGCTTTTGAGGTATTAGTTTAGTTGTTCTAACTCATTTCCCTTTCTCCCTTCCATCACCTCCATCTCTTGTTTAGCAACTACATTTTCCCTGTTTAATTAGGAGCTCAGGATGTTTGGTAGCACAGCCCCCTGTTTTGAAATGGAAGTGCCTATTCCTGCTAATCTCTGATTTCAAGTGCCTTGCCTCGAGCCACAGTCTGCAAGAGGCAGTTGATTGTAATAGCTTTTAAAATGATGACCGTGAAGTGGTATTTTCAACTCATAATGACAGTGTTTACTTGTTATATTTCTTCTGCTTTAAAAAACCATCAATAAAAGGGCTTTCTATAAACAGTTAAAAATGTAGTGAAGAGTATTAAAAGGAGGTGACTGATAGAGCATGACTCATAAATATTATGAGGAAAATGACTGGTCCATGTTGTTGCCAGACTTGTTCAGCTCTGATTTAGCAGTACACTAGAGAGTATTACATTATTGGGATATTTTAAGAAAAAGGAATATATTAGTCTTCTATATATTTTTCACTGGTTTTGATATTGTAGTAAGAAGAAGGGAGCCATGGAACCAGGTCACAGTAAATTATGATATAAATTAGTGAAGTCAGATTTTAAAAAGATGCTGTGTCTGTACAAAGAAGCTGCCACACATGGAGTTCATTTCTGATCTTTCTAACCTAGGGCAAATTGGGATGCAAGTAATAGCACAGGTAGAAAGGAATAAATAGGTGCCAAAGGAGTCAGGAGAGTTAGAGTTGTAGCAGGAAAAGAAACCAGCAGGAATGCCAGGATAAAGCAGCTTCTCTTTCTTTCTTACCCACTTCTTCCCACTCACTTGGCATGTTGTCTGTGCCAGATGGATGATCTTGCTCTTTCCATTATACAGGTTTGTCATTTACACCAAAATGTACTTCCCTTTATCTCCACTCTTAATCCTGACTACTGCTTTCTCACTTATAATCCATAACTGTATCCACAAAGGTGTCATGAACCTCTTGGAGGTTCTCCCAGTCTTTGAGAATGTAGTGAGGATGTGACGACTGGACATATAGTCCAGGTGCCAGTACAATGAAGCCAGGAGGTATTGTATCCATTGAGAGTAGAATATTATTTTGGACCATAACTGGGTTACTCCCCGTAAATAAGATCTTTTCCCCTAAGTAACATGGTGCAGTGCTCTCTAAATCTTTGTGTTATTTTGAAATATAAAGAAATGTAGCTTGTGCAGTTGTGAAGAAAATGTTCAGTGCTGGTATTTGTCAGCATACTACACTGGAAGCTGATTTTTGGGCTCAGGACGCAAAATATTCTTAGCTCTGAGAGAGCTATTCCGCTTGTTGTCCTCTATGTTTCCAAAGCTTATAAATATCCATTTCTATAATCAGGCTTGTGAAAAGACTGTGGAAAAATCCGGCATCCTGATTTACTTTCACTAGTGGCCTTACCCTAGAGTTAGTTTGTGGGAGAATGAGCAAAGTAACACTTGCAGAGAACAGCATGGGGCAGAGTCTGGGCTCTGTGAATACATAGTTGTGTTGCTATTAAATCACTTCTGGCATCCTCCTGGTCCACCATGTGAACTATTATTGTTGCATGTGATTCTTTTCTTCCATCTTCCTGCAGCTCTGCCAGCACTGTTTTTGTTGCAGTTGAGTTTCTTTTGAGAAGAACATTAATACACACAGAGTGTTTCCACAGTAATGTTCAAACTGGTTCACAAACTGACATATTTAAAAAAAAAATTCAAAGGAAAGGCTGACATCCTCTCCTGCACACTTCCCATCTGAGAGGCACAGCAGCTGTCTCAGGTATTTGTGAGGGTGAGAGGAAAAAAGGACATACAGGGCCTCATGGGCCCCATCGTCCCATTTCGTAGAAAAACCCATGAGAGAGGAAAACCTGCTAAAGAAAGTCACCATGGTCATCATGGAGAATTTCCTGCTATCAGCCACTCTGGGAGAGGGGTTTGTGAGAATCCAAAAGCAAAAGTTGTGAAATCACCTCCCAGGAACATGGGGCTTGTGGAGGTGGGAAATTTTCTTTCACCCTGATAAAACTTGAGGCAATTGGGAGACTGATCCTCCACAAGCCTCCCGCTTCACTTGGAGATATGCTTTCCCAGAGAGCTTTATAAGGTGTTGATGGGAACGAATGAGCAGTATTAACTCCCACTGGAAACATTACCTTATTTCCACAGGGATACCGTTTCACAAAAGACTGACTGATCACTATTCCTCTTCTTCTGGTCACTTATGCAACCCAACCGCGCCCAAACCTACTACTGCAGGTTGGAATGGGAAAGCCACACTGCCTTTAACTGTTCTGCCCTTTGGCAGTTGTAGGATCACTCCCCTACAACTCCCCTTTCACAGTTTGGGTGAAATTCCAAGGCAATAAGTCCAGTTTTGTTTTGTGTATTCAAACATCAACTTTTTGTAATTTTCTGTAAAGGTGTGGAGAATTTCACATGCTAAAACGAGGATGGTAGTCCTAAAGATTCTGTAGTATAAACGGGAGTGACCCGCAGAGGCAGACCCAGAGGCAGTATAGTGGTGTGGCTACAGCCCCCCTTTTGGACTGGACCACACCTCGGAAATGCCTGAGGACTTTGTTAAAGTCTCCAAAACAAGTATACCGCTCCACTATTCATCCCCCTTTTCTCTCCCCACCACCCTGCCAGTATCTCACCCACTGACTCCTCAGTTTGCATCTTCACTGACTGCCTGCCTTGCATGCATACCAGCCCAGCCTCTGGCTTCTTTACTTTTCATCCCATCCAGGAAGAGCACACACCAACAGCAGAAATTTCAGCCTGACAAAGGGTTTTAAACCCAAAAGCTTGCTTAAAATTTTTTTCCGACTATTTAAGCGGGTCTTATAAAAGATATCAGATTCACCCAACGAATCTTGTCTGCCAAAGCAAGTGGGAATCCCCACTTCCACTATGTACTCAGTTACATCCCCTTCCCCCCTACCCTACCTGCTGCTGCTGCTTTCCTGTTGTTGGGGAGGATGGGAGGGGGAGATTCAGAGCCACTCCTGCCTGCTCCACCCTGCCACAATGCTACGTAGGGACAGTGAGTGGCAGCAGTGGTGACAATGGAAGTGTGGGGTTCCCCACCCCGCACACCTGCCCTCAAGGGACTGGACAGGGTCATGGAGCTAACCCCCTGCCCATTGCTGCTACCGCTGTCACTGTCCCAGCCTGGCTGGACTGGACAGGAGTGGCTCTGACGATTCTCCTACCTTGGCAATACTGGGGGAAGCAGTAGTGGGATCAGGGAAAGCGGACTTCAGGTGATATGACTGTGAGCATAGATGGGAAAGGGAGGTTTCTTACCTGCTCTGGGAACCTTAAAGAGTCCCCAGAGGCTCCCACAGCACCGTCTGCCTTCACCAGTAGGTGGGGGATGGGAAAGAGGCTGGGAGCAGGGGTGCAGCCACCTCTGCAGCACAGGTTGTTTTTCCCCCCACTTTGCCAAATCCTGGCTCTGCCCCTGGTGACCTGTACATACTCTGCTTTTCTCAGTACCTCATTAGGAATCTATTTTAAAAGGTCGAACACAACTACAGAAGAAATGAGACGAGAATCAACAGACAAGCTTGAGCCACTCAAAGACATTTCTATATCAATAGGGCTTAAAATAGCTTTTTTTTAAAAAGACAGCAAGAGTGGTCCCTGTGTTATTAAAGACATGAATTCATTTCTGTTCTGCTCAGTTGCAGTCTCTTTAAATATAATGACATTATGAAGCTGCCTAGATGGAAGGAGCCCTCTGATTGGCAGTTGGGCATACTAAGGGAATAGGTTAATGCCTGTGAACCTCACAGTTGGAAGTTTCTAACACTAACGTGCAGTTTTCATCCAGTGATCAAAGTCATTTACTAAAATAAATTATTTATACATACACCAGAAAGAAATTCGTAATAACAATAAGGCCCCTCCATGAGATAATCACCCTACCAGAAGCACTCATCTGTACCTCATAGCCCTGCAGGGGCTTGCAATTATCTCATGAAAACCACACCTCCTGTGATTGCTTTCTATTGCTTTATTGCAGTGCTGCCACTTACAGTATTTTGTCTAACGAATATTTCAAAAACTTATCAAATAAAGTACAGTGTACCTGAGGAATAGAAAATTGGATGCAATAATTTACCCCAGAGATGATTCTAAAATGTAAAAACATTCAGGGAAAGCGTCTGTACAGATTTCAGTAAAAAACCTGCATAATAAATGGTACTGAAAGGGCTTTTAAAGTAGTACCTACATCCCACCCCCAAGTTATCTGCTGCAGTGGGCCTATCTGTTAATACAATCTCCCAAATAGTGCTCTGTATAAAGCTTGCCGGTCATTGGTGGAAAACTATCTGTTCTTGTTGTGCTGGCTTCTCCTCCTTGCTTCCTGCAGCTAAATTGCACTAAAGAAGCTAAAAATGCATTAAATACCTTCCTAGAATTACTTTGCCATGTAAGCAAATGCAATACTTTCACAGAAATGTTATGCAGTTCTGAATAGAGAGAAGGTTATCCTTGTGAGAGATGACAGTCTGCTTGTCAATAATAATAATTTTAGTTGTCAAGTACTGGAAAGCCCTTGGGGTGCTGAACAACCTTCAAAATGCAATTTCTCATTAACCCTTACCCAATCCTATCACCACAAATTTACACAGAAATGGGTAAATAATCACAATCAAAGAGACAACAAGAATGGAAGTGATTTAATAATGCCCTTGGGGGGGTGGGGATGGGTTTGATATTTTTTTTTTAAGTGGAAGAGAGAAAGCGGGCTGGATTTCAAAGGGAAAAAAGTTTCATGCTGATGGAGCTACCCAAGCAAAATCTAGATCATCCACTGGACTCAGGTGCAGTGATGGACCCTCTAAAGACCAGGTGGAAGTTGGGCACAAAAATCTGTCAAGTAGAGGCTTCAGAAGGAGGTCTCAAATACAACCAGGGCCAATCCCAGTCAGGGCTTTCTACACCATTAAGCCTAATTTGACTTCAAATGTGAATTTAAAATTTGGAGAGCTAAAAACATTATTTCATTGTACAGTTAGTAAGGACTGGAATCCCCTAAGAGGCTGGCAATCTTTTCAGAGCATAGGGCAGCAATAACGCAGCCTGGTGCTTCTGACACAACTGCTGCCATTGTGCATGTGATCTAGTACCACCATAATGCCCCACTAATATCCAGGCTTTGCAGGCTGGATAAACTTGTTTGGTGAGCCAGATTTGACCTGCAGGCTGGAGGTTGTCAACCACTATCTAAACTAGCCCTCTTGATCCAGGAATTCTCTTTGATATCTATACATAATTTTGGAAATGGTTAAAAATTAAAAATATTTTGAAGTGCACCCCAGCAACCCAGTGCAGAGTGGGTAAGGCCTAATTCTGCATTGAGAATGACACAGGCAAATCCCTGCATATGTAGGGCCACTCTGGAAATAAGCCAAGCAGTTCTTTATGTATGTGCAAAGTATAAGAGTTTAGTATGACCCTGTGGGTAGCATGCCTGTTGTACAGCCAGAAGGTTCAGGTCCCACAGCTGGATGTGTGTTCATATCCAGTGTTGAATCTGAACTGATTGGTAGAGCAGTACTGTGTTCTTTGAAGCACTGAGGGAGCAGACTGAGGAGGACTGTAATATAGGATACGTAACATATAGTCTAACCACTAGGGATCACGTTTTCAAAATTGCTAAGGCCCAGATTCACAAAGGGATTTAGGAACCATTGATTCCATTGATTTCAAGAAGGGAAATGGGATTCAAGCTTCCAAGTTATTCCATTTGAACCTTTTATGTTAAAGACCAGATATTTACAGGTGTTTAGGCACCTAATGGTGCAGGCAGGCACCTGCTGAGATTTTTCTAAAGTGCCTGTAACAGGGGGCCTTCTCAGTGCCAATTTAACTGTGGCCCACCCACCTGTTTCTGGGCTGACTGCCTGCCTTCTCGCCTGCCATGCCTTGTTGTCAATTAGTTAAATGATGTAATTAAGTGGGAGGCTGCCCATTTCCTGACCCAATGCCATGGGGTGCTATCTGCAGTTCCATTCCTCCCCTACACCGCAGCCCAAGCCTCACAGATGGCATCTTGATGTTATCATCATCACCAACCCCTGCACTGGGCCCCAGAATCCTCCTAATTGAACCCCACCTGTTTTCTTTTCCTCAGGTGGTCTCATCCACCTTCATACTGGGCAGCATAGCTCCCTGAACCACTTCCCCTTCGGGTGTGGTCCCCCTAGGACCTTTGGTTACTAGTCCTGGCCCAGCTCCAAGCCAGTTGGGACCCCAGGCCCTCAGCTCTTGGGCGTTCCTTGCTGTGGGTCCCTGGCCCTTTGACCCTTCCAGTCCTGGCCCTAGCATGGACCAGTCATGGGAAGTCCAGACAGCGTGGGTCTATGACCTTTTCTATCTCTCCGGGGATCTACCCTCCAGACCCTACAAAGGGGTAACCCATCCAGTTGTGGGGGCTACAGGTTAAGGCACCCCAACCCACCTATCACTGGGGTGGTAACTGGCCTGGCATTTCCTGGGGGCTCCTGCACCACTGAGAGCCCCACCAGGCCACCCACTCCTGGCACAGTGCAGTTTTAGGTCATGCCCAGGACCAGGAGCCTCCTGACCATCCCCTACAGCTCCTCTCTTATCTCCAGATGATATCAGCAGCCCTGCAGCCAGACAATGTTGTTGCCTAGCCTCCAGTATCAAAACTGCCCTGTTTATATGGGCAGCCGTAGGTTCAAAATGGCTGCCCTCATCAGGCACCTGGCAGCTGCTAGCTCCAGGCCCTTAAAGTGGCAGGCACAAACAGTGCCCTGCCACAGTGCCTCAGCTCCTAAATTCTCTTTGAAATCAGCAGGAGTTGATCATCTAGGCACTTTTGTAAAACTCATTCTGCTCCTATTTGCTTCTTTAGGCACCTAAATAGCTTTGAAATTCTACCCAGAAAGTTTCTAAGTACAAAATACATAGGAGTATTTACATGCATCAAGATGTGCACAGGTGATTGTGGGGTTTTTTAAAGCACCTAAATAAGTTAGGTGCCCACATCCTCTTAAGGTACTGACAGAAGTGAGGTTTTGTCACACAATCAGCTCCCTGAAGCCCTCTACAGCCATGGTGTGACAAAAGTGTATGTTTAAAAGTGGCCAATTGTGTGATAATCTGAACCCAAAGTGGAGTGCCTTCATTAACTGAGGTGGGGGCAGGGGGCTCCAATGCACTCACTCCACCCTTCAGCACAGGTTAGGCAAACCCCATTCCAAGCTCCTCTCCTCCTTTCTCCACACTCCACACTAGTTGGGCAGTGCTAGCAGAGAGAGCGCAGACATGCAGCCATTCCAAACTGGAGCTCAATTCCCCAAACACCTGGACCCAACAGCGAATATCTATTGGGTCTGGGGATTCACTGTAACTTACTGCATTTCCTGTGAAGCGCTGTGAGTTATAACGGGAACCTGCACCTCTCTCAGTGCCCTTAATTTCAAGGCAACCTTAGTTCTGGTTTGTAACTAACTTCTGAGTGCTTGATCTTACAAATTTAGTAATATCCTTTAATATAACTTTTGTGCATAAAATTTAACCAGATAATCCATCAATGATTTATTTTTTTATGCAAGACTCTCCAGTGTTTCCTAGGTGGTGTTCTGTCTGCAGACAAACAGTAGGCTGTGTCTCATAGGAAGCTGAATGCAGATTTACAAAGCACAATAACTGAATACTGACTAAGAAATCAGCAAAACCCCACCCACTGTAGTTAAACATGACTGCAGCATACAAAAGGCATCCAATGGATATAAGAATAGCATAGATCAGAAGTGGATTGTAATAATGCATCCAGTATATTATATCAGATAATGTCACTGTCATTGTAAATGCATTCCTTCTGAATGTACTATAGAATTCCCTATGAAAAAGAGAAGTAAAAACTGCCCTTGCACAAGTGTGCAATTAAAATAAATAATCATCAAAAATAGATCTTGTATGATACATGTAATAGAAACAGGTAGTATCCTCTGATTATTTTGTCACCCTTGCTTTTTTTTTTTTTGCTCCCTGTCTTCCTCCCTATCTCTTTTCATTGCTTCCTATGTTATATGCATAGGCTGACCATAGGGAAATCATCCAGGACACTGCACCTAAACCAGGATGTATGGTCACCCTATATATACAACTTAGTCCAGGTCTAAAACAAGATTTGTGTATGGCAGTCTTTCTCCAATAAAGACTGACAGTGATTTTAGTGGGATCCTCCATATGAGTAAGAGGCCAGACATGCAGCTTTTTTGTGTAATTTGGTCTTTATACTCTCAGGCATGGACTTTTCCCTTTTGATATGTCTGTAAGGTGCCAAACGCATCCAGGGATCTCTAGAAATTTATTACCAGTAATGCTCCCACAACTTCTTAGCGGAGGCTCTGATCTGTCTTCCCCTTAGATTTTCAAAGCTGACCAGCTGCCATGTCCTCACTGTGTTCCAGGTTTTGGGACCAGGTGCACAGCTGTTTCAAAAATGGCCAATTTGGATAAAATTGTTTATCCACAGGTTTGGATATCCCCCAAAACTTCCAGATAAATATGCTTACACTATGCCGCAAAGGAACGTGGGGTAGGAGGGGGAGCATATCTTCTCTTTGCTTCCCAAATTAATCATGGAATTAGATTATGTGCCATAAGGAGTATGCTGCTTTTTGAAAGAGAAGCAGTAATGACTGAAATGCCTAATTGAAATTTTTAGTATAACCTGATTCTTCTCTTCTCTAAAGCAACATAGATAATTCCCTAGAGGTACCACTGTGTATGAAAGAGAGGAGACAGCAGATCTAATCCTCTTAATGATCCTTTCAGGGCAATGTTTTTGTTCATTTATCTCCCCTGTATCGTAAAGTTGAGATGCATTTGTCCTTACATTTAATACAAAGTTTCAGTAATTTTTTAGAGTAATTCAGTCTTTCCTGAAGTGCCAGCACATTCTGTACAGAATGTGTTCAACATAGAGACACAACACATTTTGGGGAGGTTCAAGGGCAAAGAATGTGCTTCCAATAGCTCAGTATGTGCAAAGGGTCCCACTGAGCCTTCCCAGAGCTGGCATCTAATCCTGGGGGTCAAAAGAGGAGACAGAACTACTTTAATGATGACTGTGTTGTTTTTATGGCAAGACATAATGTGAATTACTTCACTTTATTCTTCGACTGCCATCAAGCTCCTGATGATTGCATGTGTGTTAACTGACTAAAACACAGCATGAGCAGCTAAAAGTATAATTCTGCTGTTAGTGTTATAGGGCAAGCACAATCTCTGGCTCTACACTTGTAAGGTGAAGTGCTGAGTTTATGCAACTTGAATTGCAGCCAGTGGAAGTTAGGAACGCTCATCACTTTTCAAAATAGCTCCCAAGGGCCCTTAACAAACATGGTTGCTGCAACAGGAGTCAGCTTGTCCAGTTTTTTAAACTGAACATCTTGGGATGGGCTTCACATGGCCTTGTTGCACACTAATTTCAGGCAGCTCCTGGAGCCCTTAATCACTGGATTTTCCACACGTTAATACCTGAAACTAGTTTTAAGCACTTTAGGCAGCTCAAAGTTATACCACTCCAGGGCAGATTTATCTTTGATCCATATTTCCCAGCTCACGTTCCATTAATGTGGCCATTCCCCACAGATGAGCCACCCAAGTTGAAGTCCTCCACCATCCCAGGGTTCAGTGTCTCCTCCCTCACCCTCCTGTTCTGCATGGACAGACTTTCCACCCTCTGAACTCTACTGCTCAAGGGACAGTTCTGGCACCAAAGCCGTCTTCCCCTCCTGCCCCTGCAGGGTGTGACTTTCCCACTCCCAGGGATACAACCCCATGCAAAATAGTCTGCAAAGCACATGCCAGCTGAGCAGGTCTCAGGGCACAGATGGGTCCAGGAATGGGGTCTAGGGAGGTGAGGGGGGAACAAGATAGGAGGCTGTATTGGGTCCCTGTGATCTGGGGCTTCCTTCCCAGGACAGGGGAAGTAACTACCCCAAAAGTGCATTCCATTTTTTATCCCTAATTTGTTGAAAAAATACTGAACCTGATTAAAAATAACGTATTTCCTTCTTTGTTCTCACAGCAAGAGAAGTTGGGTGATATCTGTTTCTCCCTTCGCTATGTGCCTACTGCTGGCAAGCTGACTGTCGTCATTCTAGAAGCGAAGAATCTGAAAAAGATGGACGTTGGTGGCTTATCAGGTTAGTTTATGAAAGTCTGCCTGTAGCAGAGACTGTTCATCTGTCAGGCAGAGGAACTGCTTTTTCATAACAGCTCTCTCCCTTTGAAAGATAAGTAATCTTGCTCATATTCTAAAATGAATTTTGCACTTGCTCAGTCACTGAATGGCTGTGTGCATGAGAGCCCATGTGTAACTAAGAGTATTGCATTATGTATTGCATATGGGACCTAGACAAGAATTAAAAGACCTGAAGAATTAAATGGTCAGATGACATTGCAACTCACTGTAATTTCACCCTTTTCTGGTGCATGGAGATAAAAAATGGATTATTTAAGGGGGAAGGGGGAAAGGGGCAATATGAATGCGCTTTGTATTATCTTCTAATCTCCCAAACCTCATAAGTAAACAGCAACACTCAGCAATACACAAATACTGCATTTTTCAAGTATTTACAACAGGTCACTGTACTGAAGGTAGCAGGTGACTGTTTTATATTTCAAAGGCAGGATTGTGTCTGGCAGATGCACGAGTGCAGGAGGGACACAGGGAAATTTTTCCATTTTTTCCTCTCCTCCATGTGATGGACAATCAAAATGTTAGATTTGAACCTGTGGGAGTAGATGGATTGCTTTCTTCATGTAACTTAAGCCCACAATCTCCTAAAAAGTTTGCAAAAACTATAGACCCAACTTCCCCTCCATACCAGTCTCCAACATTTTGAGTTGCAGTCTTACATTCTCCTAACAGATAATTCAGTCTGAGCAAGGATTATGTCTCTGTGAAGCACAGTCCATCCCCAAAATGCCCTGGTGCTGCACATTGACTTCTGTGCCCAACCATGTTTAAAATACAGAATCTAGTACTTCTCAAGGAGAACAGTGTATAAATTAGAAATTAGCTTAAATCAAATTACCTGCTATTAAATAGTACATATTTTACAAGGAGATACTTGTTTTATTTACTTCATGTTTAGGAGAAACTGTTGGTGCTCATCTGTTTATACAGGTTCAATGGGAATGAGGTTGTTTCTAAAAGTAACTCCAAAAATGGAAACCTTAGTGCTATTAATAATAATAAGAGAGCACTGGAGAGTATGCCATGGGAATGATCTCTAATTTACGACAAGATGATAGACTAAATGAACTGTCAGATTTTGGGTCTGTCTTGTCTGTAAATCTGTTAGTAGGTACAAATGCCAAGACATTAATATAGAATCAGGAACTTCCTCAAAGTTTATCTGGACCAAATATTTACTGCATTTAAGGAACCTCACAAAGTGAGGAGCTGCAAGTTCCTCACAGACTACTGTACTCTTGGTTTAATCTAGGATTTTAAAAAGGGGGGGGTGCAGATGGTGTGATACATCATCAAAAAACCACAGCATATTTTTCTTCAGTTAAAAAGAAACTAGAGGCTTTACTAATATGCTAGGTGCCTAAGGTTATATTGTTCAGTTTAAGATCAAAGCAAAAACAAATATAATTTTATTAGAATGTGCATTAATTTGCTATATCATATATTATGTATTAAAAAACCACAACAAACTAGGCCAAAATAATCAAAAGATGTTGCTTCATTAGTCCTGTTGTCATTAGAGTGAAATGTTTATCTCTTTCATAAAACAAAATGTAGCCTTCTTCAGCATCTTGACAGTGCAGCCAGTGCTTCACTAAAAGTTATTTCCACACCTCAGTTAATGTTCATCGGAGTTAACATTTCCATACCTGAGTTTAAAGGCAATTCTTGGACTTATGACAAAATTGGTTCCTGAAAACTGTGTCTTAAGTCAAAATGTTGCAACTCGGCACCTATTTTATAACAATGTTATAAATAGGGGATTGGTTCCTGAAACAAGGCTCTATACCCTATTTTCACCAAAAATAACCCAGAATTTTGTAGTCAGTCAATTATAAATGAGTAATAAAGCTACATTAATGTATTTATAATGTAAATAGCAATCATATTGATTTGGAAGGACTTCTTTGAGGTGACTTTACTGAACTTTTTGAAGGGCTTTTGGCTGGAGTCTTCTTAGGAGTCTTGACTGCAGGTTTTTCTACAGTCTTGTCTGCTTTCTTAAAGAAAGTGTCCAAGGAAGTTTGGACAAATGTTCTCCAGGGAGTTGGGTGACACAGCAAACTTGTTCGCTGGTGTGGTATCACATCAGATCATGTGTTGTAAAATTGAAACTGACATCAGAAAGTTGGAACAGGGTGTCAATTTATAAATGTTGTAAGTGCAAAATGTTGTAACTCAAAACGTTGCAAGTTGAGGACTGCCTGTATGTTTTTAGCTAGATTTAAAACAAATCTGAAGAGCTGTAAAATAGGAACTGGATTACAGAAGAAAAGATAGCTTGATTAGTGGAACATTAAGACCATTATAATGGAGAGAGAGTCATTAACACTTGTGGAATGAAGAGTTTAGAAGAATCAGGTATTTTATAATGAGACATCACTTTAATTGACTCTCTCACTACTGCCTGAAATAGAAATTCTGATGGTACCTCCAGGCAATTTGTTTTAAACTTCAGGTGGACCAGGAATGAAAGGAGGGTGCAATTGTTCAACTGCAGTTGCACCCTCATTGTACTACTTTTTTACTTTTGGTAAGCTTAGTTGCTTGAGTTTCCAAAGTCTTTTGGTACAAGGCAATTGATATCCAATCATTCTTGTCAGTCTCTTCTGAATAAATTTCTAGTCTTTTAGCATCTGATTTGAAATGTGAAGACAGAGCTAGGAATGGTCTTTCCAATGTGTTCTTCAGTACTAATTGCAAGTATATGCTATCAAGCATCTTCTTTAAATCTTATGTTGTTGTGTTCTAATGGATGATCAGATTCATATCATGGGTGGGGTGGGGGCAAGTTGTAGCATAGTCTTCTGATTAAAGCTTGGCACTGAGAGCCAGGATGTGTATTCTAGTCCAGGCTGCACAACAAATTTACTCATATTGGAGTAGGATTACTAAACTGAGTAATTGCATTGGAACAATACAATTACTCAGTTTAGTAATCCTACTCCAATATGAGTAAATAGGACAATCCATGCAAGAAGGCATGTGCCTTGGCTCCTTCATTTGTTTAAAGAGAAAAGGGGAGATGTAGGTAGAGGGGAGAACAGTGATTCCAAACAATCGTTCTGTAAATTTACACACAGTAATGAATTAAAAGCAAACTTCAAATGGAAGATATAAATAATACCTTAGAATGTGAGTATGCAGGTAACTAAAGGGACAAATGCTCAGGGCATTTAAAAACATTTGTAAGGGGAATTTAGCTTCTGCACTCTTTTTTGGGACCGTGTCCTTTAAAATACATGATAACCTCTCAGAAGCAAACAAACCCAACTGGTTCCAGCAGCTCTAGTAGGAATGTAGAAGTCACTGCTAGAAAGGATTGGCTGTGCAAATATGAATGTCTTGCTTAGCCTATTTACTTGGAGCCTTTTAGAACATGGTACTTAATTTTGGAGTGAGCTCTTTAAGGTTCTACAAAAAAATTAAATAAAAAATTATCAAGATCAAAGATGGCAGTTAATTATATTCCTCCAAGCTTTTGATTATTGTCAGTTTTCAAGCCATACTTTGAGATCTCCTACAAACAGCATTTAGTTTGGCTGATACTCATAAGTGGTAGTGAATACAAAGTTTCTGATATAAAAGAACTAGAGCTGCAATAATGTTGTTTTAAATATATCCTATCAAGCATCTTGATAGCAGGGAATCTCTCTCTCTCAAATAAATTGTGCAGGGGCAACTTCCAAAACAAGCTCCAGGTCCTACCACCATTACTCTTGTTTTTTTTTCATATCTTCCCTACTATTCTCAAAGGAAGTTATTAGTCAATGTAAGCAAGCATAGCAGGATTTGATCCCAACAAATAGAAGGTAACCTCAGTACAAGTTTAGTATTTTTCCCCCAACAGCAAAAATTGTTTTTCATTTGCTAAAACTGAAAGTTGTGCCTCACCGTGGAGGTGGAAGAATGTGAGCAATCAGTACAATTGCAAATTGAACATTACCAACGTTCTGAAAAGCACTTACTGTCATCAGGAGGAGGCCATTAACAGGAGTTGGAAATGATGTAGGTGTCACACAAGGAAAAAAAAGAATCTTAAAACTTGGTTTAAAAAAGGAAAAAATGATGCTATGATTCAAGTTAGGAACATCTTTTTGGGCGCTTCCAGATTTGGAAAAAAACAAAAAAGTGCTTTACTTTCAGCTTAGCGCGCCCCATGCCAAGCATAGTGCAGGCCCAAAAGAGGCATCAAGTTAGTTTGATCCAGCTAGCCTAATATCTGTTTAGATCAGATGTTTCAGCGGGGCTTTTTGGCACTTTTATCTAATAGCTGATTAAACAGCTTTAGATTAAAGTGTCAAAAAGACCCGCTGAAGCACCCAATTTATGCAGACAGTGGGGAGCCGGGTCAAACTAATGCACTGCCTCTTCTGGTAAAGCACTGGTTTGGGTTTTTTATCCACATCTGTCAGTGCTTTCCAGTGGCGATGCTTAGGGGTGCACAGGGGTGTATGTGCACCCTCTGAAAGTGCCGGTGCACCCCCTGAGCAGCCATGCTTGCCACTTAAATGATGGGTGGGGGGGGCAGGCAGGAACACCAGTGACCCCCCTGCAAGCACTGACCGTGGAACGGAGCACCATGGCACTCCCAGAACCAGCCACAGCCACTTCCGGAAGCAGCCGCATTGATCGGCTCTCTCAGGATCAGCCACACGACAGGGGGGACTCCCCTGGTCAATGGGCTTGGCCACGGGGGGGGAGGGCACCTCCCTGGTCACTGACTGATCACAGGGGGGGCATCCCCAACTAAGGCAGCACCAGTTATCCATGGTGCCTTCTGTTATCCCTTCCTGTTTGGGAAAGGGGGCCAGCAAAGGAGAATGTAGGAAAGGGATGCAGCATTATTTTACACCTGATCTTTTCTAGAAGAGTTTAACTGCATTGCATCCACAAAGAAGAAGGAGAGAAACCCCTGAAGGAATTCTGACATAGGCCTTCTGGGCTACCTTTACTACATGGAGAAATTAGGCAGTCTGTTTTCTCCCAGTGCTGCCCCACACCTCTTGGGCACTCCTGCTATTCTTGGTATTCAGCAGGCAACCCCTATACTGAAGCACTATTGTTCCCCAGCCAGCCCCATCAGCATCTACCCATACATGGTAAATAATGCCGCCACAGTATAGTACTTGTATTTACAAGTATTAGCCTACAGCGGCATTTATTAGTTTACTGCAACCTAATAGGGCCTTACCTGTAGATACTTGTACTTGTAGAGACTTTACTGCAAAGCTAATTAAGCAGCTCGTCAAACAAATGTCTCATGTAGATGCGCCCAGTTAAGCTTCCTGTTGTAGTTAGTAGGATTTGAACGTACTATAATTTAAACATATGCTTAAGTGTGAATTTGGCTGGGGCTTAAATAGCATTCTTAGTACATTTCCTTATAGTTCTGGATTGTAATACTAGTGATATTTTATACTTCATAGTCAATTTGAACATTTAATTATTACTGTAGTTGCAAAAACGAGCCTCTTAAGTCCAGTGTTTTGAAGTTCTCCACAAATTGTAGGCAAACTAAAAGCAGGCAGAAATTACTTCAGAAACAGACAATAAAAGACAACACCCTAATCATCAGATTCATTAGATTCCTTGTAACAAGCCCACATCATGCATTTAAGCAGTAAACTTCCAGGTCTTGAACTTAATCACATAATCAGGCAGCAACTAAAGTAAACTTTGGCTTGAAAACTTGAGCTGCTCAGCCTGAGCTCATCAAGTCAGCAGAACAAGTGTGAATTACTACCCTTGGTAAACAAGGGCCTCTGGCAAACAACTAAGCACGTTTTAAAATGACATTTTAATTATTTAAATTATTTTCAAATGCATGTTTAATGAATCCAACATCTGGCAGGTGTTAGGTGGACACATTGGCTATGGAAAGATTTTCTTTGTTCAGTATGGCTTCGCTTCAGGGTTTTATAGGTAAAAATGCCAAAAGTGCTTCTTTGTGCTAATGAAGGTCAATGAGATTCAGGCTCCTATGTTGCCTCGAAACACCTAAAATCTGCACATATGTTTGACAAGTAGGAAAGATTTCGAAACTGCCTTGCCATTCAGTACTGCCCTGCAGATCATAATATGACCTGTGGTTTATAAACATGGACCCAAATTTACAATTCTCTCCATTCCCATACAAAAGCAGGAACTACCTACAGTCCTCCAGTATAGATTTCCTAGCAGCAGGATGGATTCCTTTAAATCAAAGTGATCTAAATCACTAATTTTTAATCCTGATTTCAAATCAGCAAGCAGGATCCCTTGTCTCAAATGGTCTATTTAATCTTGTTTTGCAGAGGATTTTATTTTCTCTCTGTTAGGTAGCCATTAAAGCATGCTAATTTGCAACTAAAACAGCCCTTACACTAAATTTAGCATTTCATATTCCTAACTAAAAGGATTCACTATACCTGTATGCATGTAGTTAAACAATTCCGTAATTTAACCCAAATTCATTCACAATCTAAATGTTTATTCTCTTTTGTGTTTTAGATTTGAATGAAAGGACACTTTCCTCCTTTTTTAACTCCCAACTTTAAAAGAACAAGGCATTGATGAATTGAATCTGTTGAGTAATTGAAATGAAGACAATATTCTCTCTGAACTTTCAGAAGAGACTACTGCTGTTTAGCCCTCAGCAAATCCTGATGACAGATGTTTAGCCAGTGTCTTCCACTTGTTCAACAATCTGAATTTCTTTCAGGCTTTGGCAGCAAATGCATGCTTCCAGCACAGGGCTTTTTATGATTACAATTATTGTAATCATTTATAGTAAGTATAGCCCATAACATAGCTTGTTATCATCTTAAATAGGTTCATTTTTAAGGGGAAAAAATGCACTTCATGGAGATGAAAAAATATTTTAGTTAAAAAAGGTTTTATAAATCTTATTCTTTAAAAAAACAACTTTATGCACTCCACCTAGCAAAAGTAAAGTCTGTGTGGCAAGTTTCTCTGACACCCCTGTCGTCTGAGTATACTTACTGGCTGCAGCATGCTGCATTAAGTACTCCCTTGGAAACTGTTGCTGGGTGATATAAATTATGGTAGACCCTAAAGTGTTGTCATCTATACTAGGATCAAGGCTTGCAGAGGAATTGGAAAGAAAACAAAGTTGTAATTGGATCCCTGATGGACGTATGCTTCCCCTCTGCTAAAGCAAACAGATCCTGGCATAGCAGAGAATAGTCCATAAGCCAGTCCATTGTATTTGAAAGCTAATCTCAATATTTATGGATTATAAATAGAAAATGCACTTAGATTTTCAGTACCTTTTTGTCTGGAAAGCAAATATTATAAACCAAAGGCATCCCCAGGGACCAAATTATATTACAGCAGACATAAAGCAACAGTTTTCTGCAATTAGAAATCTATTTTAAACAACACATTCACATTCAGAAATGCTTTGTGTTATGTCTTATAAAAGAATGTCACTGAAAAGAAAAGAATAGAGGGAGAATTTTTAAAGAGATAGTGAATGCTCATGAATTATGCAAGTTAGAACTTTCATTTTAATAACTTCATTAAGGCATAAGAAACCTTAAAAGCCAGCTAAACATGAATATAATATTATGGAAAGGGAAATACATTATGAATGCGCTGACCTTGCTACAAGCCATACTGAAAGAATAATTCAATAAACATTGTGGGGAAAGAACAGCTTTATTAAAGGGCAGAATAAACAATAAATGGCAAGCACCACAACAGCTACATACCCAATTATTCTAATCTCCTAAAATCACCTCCTCTGATCAGTGCCAGAAGGTATAGAAGCAACCCAGCTATCCTGGGTTTTACTAACACCCACCATATTGGACTCTATGCTGTAACTCACTGTTTGGCAGAAACCCAGGTAAAATATGAATACAGCCGAAACAATTATCTCAATCTCCCTTAGTTGCTTGATGTCTGGTAAATGCTGTTTGAATCTGAGCACTTGCACTGGAGATAGGATCAAATGAAAATGGCCAGGTGTGTCACTTTTTCAGCACCTTATTGAAGTTCTCTCTCCTGCAGTCATCAGGATATCACCTGATGATGTCTTCCCTGCCATTATGTAGGCAGGAATTTTGTCTGATCCAGGACTTTCCCTGATCTGCCACAGCTGAGTTAGTGCTATTACCAAGTGCTAGCGGGGTCTAACAGAACTGGTCCCTCCAATCCTACTTAGTTCCATTACTTTCAACTGATCATCTTCCCCAGGTGGAGAATTGAGAAAGCTTAAAAAGATTCAACATTTGTACAGCTAATGACATCCACACTGCAACACAATTAGAAATCTGAAATTAGCCCTGGGAATGCCTCACAATTAAAAACCTCATTATTTCAGGGGCTGTGGCACCTAAGGTTTCAAAGATGTTTTCCTCCTGGGTACATTATTTTACAATTGCCCATACTGGAGTATTTTTGTACTGTTAATGGAGCCATCATCTGCTACAGGCTACTGTTCACAACAGCATATGAATCAATATGGACCATCAAATACAGTAATTCTTATGAGGAAGAAACATTATTTCAGCAAAGTCAAATAGTTCTGCTGTTTCTTCGACTATGCTTAGGGTGAGAAAAGATGCAAGAATGCTCTGACACCTGTAACCATTGCTCTCAGAAGTTTGAAACAAGCTCTTTTGTACAAAAAATATGTATATGTGAATTCAGAATTCATATACAGTAGCCATTTGAACAGCTCCTTGATTTGAGAAGAGGAAGAGAGTTAATTATGTAGGAAAATCCCCTTACTAATACACTTTGAGCAAGGGTAGATTGGATCAGCAATCAACGAAGTGAGTCCTGTCAGCAATTAATAATCGACTAACTGTTCGCTGACAGGACTCACCATGTTGATTGCTGATCCAATGTTACTTAGACCCTACTAAAATTGGAGAGCAGGAAGATATATTTCCTCTTCCAGGCGCTAATTCAACCATCTTTCCAATACCCATTTTCAAAAATTACCTTAAAGCATTTTCTAAACTTTGTATTTTTGCTTAAATTGTATTTTTTTTATTTAAAAATTCAGTGCCCTGGACATGTATGAAGGCTATATAAATATAACATATAACTTTTTATGGAAAATGAGGTGGTTAATTCCCAGGGTTTTGTGAACTCTACAAGAGCATCATAACAACAGAAGCAGCTGGGAAATAGATTTACAAATGCTGCAGATTCAAAAATACTGTAGCTAGTGCTGCAGTCCTGGAGTCCTTGGGGCAATTAGTCAAACAGAGTTGCACACAGGCTCTCCAGCAGGTTTAATTTATTTTTAATAATGTTGAAAGCTGTTGCACTTGAAATGCTGACTGAAAAGCTGCTGCCTGTTTGTTTTATTACAGTCAAGAAGAAACAGTTTAAAAATGGGAGCCTAAATTTAGAAAAGAACCAGCATAAAAAACATCTGCTTAAAGAGATCTTTCAGACCTACACTTAAATTTTAACAGAAGCTTGAAACATTTAGGATTTTTTTAGAATCCTTTAAATTCCTGATAAGTAGAGCAGCACAAAACAATTATTAATATTTCTGTGCAAATGAAGTTCTGGGGAACCTATTATTTTCTGGTAGAGGAAGACAGAAAACCTGACCATTTATTACATGCATTTCACATGCATCTTTTCTTGACTAAACCCTGAGTAGGCAGGGCAGGTGATTAGTGTCTTTTCTTTTGTGCATGGTTGCAATGTATTGGTTTCTTGTTCTGTTTCCAGGAGGGTAACTACTGTGTGTGTGTGTGTGTGTGTGTGTGTGTGTGTGTGTGTGTGCGCGCGCGCACGCGCGCGTGCATGCATGTGCATATGTGCATGCGTGGGCACATGTGTGTGCATCTCAAAAAGAAAAAAAACATAAATTTAGATCCTTTATTCTGAATCCCCATTGTAGTTAGTGGGAGTTTACTGTGACAGCAACTACATGATAATACACTTACAGCTTATAAAAATTAATGGTTTTTCACCCATTCATTGCTAGTTTGTATAAAAATGATAGGAAATCAGGTTAAATATTCCTGTTTCTCTGCCACTATTACTAGTTTAGACACATACTCAATCAGAATGATGGTTGTTTATCGGTTGAGTGACTGGTATAAAGTCATCTTTCAAGCAATGCAGGGAAAATGTGCACCTGTCACATGGCAGGTTCTCCCTCAATAGCTGTGAGATTAGATCACTAAACAAATATAAAACAGCATTGTCCCTCATTTCAAGACATAGATAAGTCCAAATCACAGCTCTCTGTTTCCAAGGTTAAACAAAGATATACATGACATCCTTTGCTTCTTTTTTTTTTTCCTTACTATAAATGTCCCCTTTTGGGGGACATTAAGAGAGCTACACAATGTCTTCTTTGTTGAGTCCAGGCACCCTTCCTGCAGTTCCCCTATGAATATCAGCTGGATTCTGTAAAGTATCAAACCTCATTGGCATTCTCTTAGCAACTTCACTTCTCCTGGCTTGATTCCGTAACAATCCAGACATGACAAGGAAACAAAAATGTTGTGAGTCTTAGGAAGCCAAAATATAAAATTGTTGTTTGCTTCATCCCAAGTAGGTTGCTGGTAGAGATGAAACAACAAAGGATATCATTAACTCACAGTATGACTTGATTACTCTTCTTCTAATATAGCTGAAAAATCTCAGGCTCTTCTTCCAGATGTTCTCAACCTAAATCTTATGTGTGGTAGGGGGGGAAAAACTTAGCATAGCTCATCAAGGAAGTAAGTTACTTTATGTGCATTCACCTGGACTTCCTCAGCACTTAAAAGAGGAACACTGGGGGCTGGGCCAGAGGTTACTAACCAATGGAAATAAAAATATCTCTATGTTGAATTTGAAGATCTGGTATTTGTTTAGAGCATGATTAGTGGACTATCAAAATGGACTGGGTAATGTCTATGGCTGGCTGCTCCATTGGGGCTAGTTTTCAGTTGCTTGGCTTCTTATGTAAAGCTAAGAAGTTTTCTATGAAACAACAAATATTTTGGTACCTTGTAATTTGAACATTAACTATTGGGTCTACTACTTCATATAAGCCATACAGCATTAAGTAAATGTAAAACTCCAAGACATTTAGCCTCTTCCAAGAATCTCATGTTTGCCTTTAGCAACTGGGAAACATTTGCACAAGCAAGTGCAGTGGAAAGATGGCAAAAAGGGTTAAATTAAAATAAATTATAGTCATTCTCCCTGTTCTGATTAGAAAAACTAGGACTCTTTAGATACTTTAAAAAGAAAAATAGCACAAGAAAATATCCAGTTTTCATATGCAGATATATCTTTCAAGCAATGCAATGGTGATGAAATATTTTATAGTCATTTGAATAATCACTTGGTATAAACAAATCTGGACTAAGATTTTTAAACTGCAAGGCCTAAGATAGTCACAAACTGGGGTAATATACCCAGTAAGTGGCAGATTCCCCCCAGGATGAATCAAGGCTAAATCAACATTGATTTAGATACATTGGCATATGGCTTATTAATCCTGATGATCTTTCTAGATCTTTCAGCAGCTTTTCATACAGTTGACCATGAAGTGTTGATAAAGTGTTTACATGACCTGAATCTGTTCCTTGCATGGAGGACCTAGAGGGTGGTGATGGGTGAGTACTCATGCCTGCTCAGGAACTTGTTTTCTGTTCTTCTACTGTGGAGTCTCCCCAGGCTCCACCTTCTCACCATTCTGTTCAATGCATATACAGTAGAACCCCGTTTTACGCAAATTCAACTTGCCCAAATCTTGCATTTACACAAATTAATATTAACAGCTAAGCAGAAAAATGCACCCTGAGATGCGCGTCATTCGTGTATATACATGAGATGCGCAGACTGAGTCAAATGAAGTTACACACAGCTTGGGTTCCCAAGCAGGATTCTGGATTCAGGATTCAGCCTCAGTGTTGCCAGTGTGTTCAAGATGAGTGCTTCTAATACTGATTCTAATACTGATTCTACAAGTGCTTCCACCTCTACAAGGAAAAGAAAAGCTATAACTTTGGAAAAAAAACTTGAAGTTGTGAAGAGGTACAAAAGAGATGAGAAGACAAAGGAAATTAGGTGTGCTACAGGGCTCAGTGAGTCAACTCTCCATACAATTAGGGACAATGCAGAGAAAAGGGGTCCTGTAAGACTGCTACATGTTTATCTACTGCCCATGTTTCATTGACAAGGTCGGCTATTGTGGAGAAAATGGAATGCATATTGACAACATGGATTGAGCACAAGAATCAAGAACATGTGCTGCTTTCGACCCAGGTGATTCAAGCAAAGGCACGCAGCATTTATGAAGTGTTAAAACATGATGATCCTGAAGCCAAGCCATTAAATGCAAGTGCCAGTTGGTTTGATAGCTTTTATCATGGATTTCATAATCTGAAACTGACAGACGAAGCAGCAACTGCTGATAAAAATGCTGAAGATACATTTCCTTCAATCCTACAGGCTGCCACTGACAAAGGAAGCTACTATCCAAGGCAAGTTTTCAACTTGGATGAAAGCGGACTCTTCTGGAAATGGATGCTAAGTTGCACGTTTATCTCAGTCAAGGAGAGAACTGCCCCTGGGTTCAAGGCCATGAAGGATCGCTGCACACTGCTGCTCGGAGTGAATGTAGCTGGCAACTTCAAGCTCAAACCCTCGATGGTTTACCATGCCGAAAACCCTCAGGCTTAAGGGTTATGCAAAGGGACACCTGCCTGTTTCTTGGAGAGCCAACCAGAAAGGATGGGTTACTGGATCATTGTTTGAAGATTATTTTTCCAGTCTGGTGCATTTGGAATTGAGGGCTTATTGTGACAGGCAAAATCTGCCTTTCAGAATTCTACTGGTTCTTGATAATGCTCCAGGACACCTACAAGCCTTGACGACCTCAATGAGAACATTAAGGTGCTGTTCTTGCCACCAAACAGAATGTCGCTCATCCAGCCCATGGATCAGGGCATTATTCGAGCTTTCAAAAGCTATTACCTACAGAGGACCTTCAAGAAGCTTATCAATGAGACAGAGTCAAAAGAAAAGTCAAAGGTCAAAGAATTTTAAAAGGCAGTTAACATCAAGATAGCCATAGACATCATCAGAGATTCCTGGAATGCCTTAATGGAGTCTGGAAAAACATCTGGCCTGCTGTTGTTAATGATTTCTGAGGCTTTGCTGCTGATGAATTTATCAGTGATGTAAGGCACGAGATCATTGAGAGGCTAAGAGTGTGAGCTTTGAGCAGGTTGATGAGAAAAACATGGCTGAGCTAGCTGCTTGATTCCCATAGGAAGGAACTCTCAAACGAGGATCTTCTTGAGCTGGATAGGGAGCACCATGAAGAGGAAGAGCCCATGGAGGAAAATGAAAGGCCCTCCCCACAAGTTCTCATGATGAAAGGCATGGCTGATGCATTCAAACTTTTGGATGGTTACCTAGCCTTCTTTGACAAAAATGACCCCAATCGTGAAAGGAGTGCTAAGGTTGCCAGGCTGATGAAGGAAGCTAATGCCTGCTACACAGAGCTTTACAAGGAGAAGTGGCGCTGCAGTCTTCCTTGGACAAGTTCTTCAGGAAGTGGGACAGCACTACCTTGACTCAATCAACTGACTCTCAGCCCTCCACTTCTTGGGGAGAACCAGCCACTTCTGGGGGACAGATATCACCGCCATCTTCTGATGTGTTCAACCTGGATAAAGACTTGGTTCCCCATTGATGGATGGATTGAAGATTGTTGCATGTCCATTTTGTATTATTTTATTATTTTACTTATAATGTAAATAAATAAATATGTTTACAATGTGTTTTTGTAACATTTTTTGTAAAAAAAGCATTGGTTGAAAAATGTTGTATTTGGTGCCTTTGGTGTCATAAATGTGAGGTCCAAGAAACGCAACCCCTCACTTTTCTATTATTTCCTATGGAAAATTCACCTCGAGTTGCATGAATTTACAATACATGAGGTTTCTCAGGAATGCAATATATGCATAAGTTGGGGTTCTACTGTATGAGGGCCACCTCCTGGGCAAATCTATGCAGAAATTTGGAGAGAGGTGACATCAGCATACTGATGGCTCTGTCTTTCCTTCTCACCTGATTCAGGACCCACAGTCTTGATCCCTTCCCAGTGCCTGGTTGCAGTTGGGGTTTGGGTGTGGGTAAACCATGAGCTGAAACCAGACAAGACAGAAGTGATGGGAAGTGGACAGACCACTGAAATGATTGGGACATTTATAATTGATGGGGTTCAGCCTTCTCTTGCCACTGAGGTATATAACCTTGGGGTATTTCTGGACCTTCTACAGCACCTGGATCCTCAGGTGGCAGTGGTGCCTAGAAGCACCTTTCACCAATTCCATCAGTTGAGAAGGCAGTGACCTTTTCTTTCGGATTCAGATCTGGCCACTATCATCCATGCCTTTGTCACCTCAAGGCTATCACCATCAAAGCTCATCCAGAAGCTGCAGCTGTTGCAGAACATGGCAGTCTATCTTCTGATTCAGTGGATTGCCATGAGCATATATCTCTAACTCTCCAGACTCTGCACTGGTTTCTGTGTGAACTTGGAGGTGCTGATTTGGACCTGTAAGGCACTAAACAGTCTGTGCTATATTTACATGAAGGACTCCCTTCCCTCTTATGTTCCATCACGATCCATAAAGTCTGTCAAAAGCAACTTCTTGCACCAAGTCTGCCTGCTGAAAATGCATGGGAGGTTATTCTTGTCAGCTGCCCTTCAACACTGGAATATCCTCTCCTCCCAGAAGTCTGCCAGAGTGTGAACCCTGCACCACTGGAAGCACTGTAAGATCTTCTATTTAGCAGGCATTTAGCAAGCAATCCAGTAAGCTAGGTTGGGATAGTGTTTGGGGGATTCTGTTTTATGTTGATACTCTGTTTGCTTCTATAAATTGCTTTGGTCTCTTGCTTTGTTCTTTTGTGCATTCTCCTGTGTTATGCATTGCTTTGTTCTCTTACTGATCCTTTCTTGGGAAGGGCAGCATATAAATCTATTAAGTAAATAGGGCTGTTGTCACCTGTAGAAAGTAGAAAGGTTGACAAAGATCAGATAGATTGAAATGAGCATTAAAATCATTGTCTGTATTTATTCCATAGTGTTTAATGTCTAGTTTTTTTGTTCTCAGACCCAACTTCTGAAGGTGTTTTGTAAATTTTCCTTGAGCATGGAGATTGTGAGGTTGAAAAGGGAGTGACTGTTCTGTGAAAAGTTTTCTTCTACCAGTGCTTGTGTGCATGTGTCTCTTTTTTTCTGTGAGAATTCCTTCTGGCATTTAGTTTCAGCTACATTGTTTCCATGAGGCGTTTGGTGTGCTGGATAAGAAATATCAGGTTTTGTGATAGACATATATAGGATCCCTGGATCCTGATGGTTTTATTGTAGAAAGAGTTTATCATCGTGGCAGTGGAAATGTATTGATAGTTTTTTCAGGATTGTGTCCCATTTGGGTCTAATGAGCACTGGGGTGTGCTTAAAATGATGTGTGGGGTGAGGTTTGGTCCAATATAAGACATCACCAAAAGAATCCCTGTCTCTTGCATATTTCTGGGACCATCATTGCTATAACAAGACTCTCAGCCCAATTTGAACATTTAAAGTAATGGATAATTATTTTGCTACAGTTAAAGAGGAATGAAGCATACAATATCTTTTGTGTACTCTATAAAAATATTATATATTGAGGACTGGAAGAGGGCCAACGTGGTCCCCATCTTCAAAAAAGGCAGGAAGAAGGACCCGGGAAACTATAGGCTGGTTAGTCTCACCTCGATCCTAGGCAAGCTGTTCGAGAAAATTATGCTGGCACACATCCAGGAGGGGCCAGCAGGAGACTGCATGCTTAGGGGCA
>NW_017728931.1:72929613-72968913 GCF_001723895.1 Crocodylus porosus | reverse complement strand
CAGACTTAAAAACGCTTCTTATTTTTTAATTCTTATTTCTTTACTAGTATATTTCTGCTTCTTGATAAGGTGATACAGAAAGAGAGAATGGAGAGCAAAAACTTATTTTTGATATGTTGCAGTTGTCATCCTGATTACTTTATTCCTTAGAAAGAGATAAGGATTTTCTTCCCTTTTTGTTTATTATGCTATCTTTTTCCTGTCCTGTTGATGAATATGCTATCAAGAAACTGCATGAATTCCTTTCTCTTCTGCTGAGCTGCCTTCTGGTGTATAAATGACAGTATTTTCTACTCACCTTAAATCAAAATATTTGTGTGCAGTGTTTTCTTGTGGCATCCAATCACATTTTATACTGATTAGCTAAACTCTGTATAGTAAAAACACAATCCACATTAAACAAAGCCCCAAACCACAACTAGAACATAGAACATCTGCCCGGTGTATATGTATTTGACTTAAAAATTAGACTACTACTTAGCCCAGATGGCTGATGCAGAAGGAGTAATATTTAGATTTTACTTGTATTTGATGGCCAAAAACAAATCTAACCTATAAAACCCTACCTGTAATAAAAGTCAGGGGTTTCTTACCTACCTATGAACTCAACCCAAAACACCAGATATGAAGTCTTCTTCAGTTTGGATTCCTCAAAATCCAAATCTAGATTTAATCTATATGTTCCCAACAGCTCCACAATTTATTATGGGAAGGATCAAACTTCAGATCCTATCCTACCAGAACCTAGACATAATGGCCTCAAGACAGGGAGTCTGCAGTCCGGGGACATCTCTGTGTAGATAACAGACGCAGAGGTCTGTAAGCTTCAAGCTACTCTTTGCGTGTCAGTACCTAAAACATTTCTTTGAATGTTGTTTTATGGGTTTTCTCAGATTTCTGTCAATATCACCATTGATACTTGAAGCTGTAAGGGTTAGAGTGAACTCCAGGGATGCAACAAGTATTCACATGGTATAATTTAACCCTAAGGGAATGTCTTAAATTATGGCAGGGTCTGTATGGAAACCTACTAGCACCACTGGCTCTACAGGCACTAAAAATTAGGTAGAAGATAAAGTCATAGTTGGATAGGTTATATGGATGATTATAGGCTTGGTGGTTAGTTCCATGGAGTGGTGTTTGGGTACCTGGCTACAACAACCATTCTCTAGGAGTAATTGCAATATGTTAGCCAAGACTTGAAGGATGCAGTTGCAAGATTGAGATTAGAGGTCCCCAAGAACTGGTGATTCTGAAGGCCAGCAAGATGCAGCTTTTTTTAAAACTCTGAAACCAAGGGAAACCAAGGCTGTGTGGGAGATTAAGGTTCCTTTGACTCTACAACAGTATCATCAAAGATTGCTCAATAAAGCTGTTCCAGCTGGTGGACAGCTGTGCTATTTTGAGCTGCCGCCTCTTACAAAGTGTATGATATTTTTGACTAGGAGGAAGTTTCATACTCCTTTGTTAATAGAAATATTTTGAGACCTGAACAAAACTGTTTACTGTTGGGGAAACAAAGTATGGTTTTCAGGGAAGGTCTCTTCCTGTTGTCACTCAGGTCGCTCATGCTAAAACTGTGCCAAGCTAAATGGATCCAAAGGGAATTACACCGATGTCTTTTCTGGATGGTAAAGGTAAACAGAGAAGTACCATCAATAGAGGCTGTCCATGATTCTCTGCTGTTGGGAGTGGCATATAGCTGATATTAGAGTAGTACAAATGAGGGGAAAAGTCAAGTGTCAATACTGACACTTAGCTCTATTAGCAGTTTTTGTTATCACTGTCCACATTTCTGGACAGTCATTTTGGAGCTAGTGGTGGGTGAGCACTTCCATTCTTATAAGGAGAGGAACTAGAGGGGTAAGGATGGGCAGTTGCTCCTCAACATGTAAGTTAATACAGGCAGAATTTCATCTCAGTATCTTCTACTATTCAATATGATGAGAAGGTGCTGGAAAGCTAAGTGAAGAGATAGGGACTGAAATGTATTGAGTATATTAAGGTCTCGTAATCCTTCATGCCTGGCCTGGTTAGACTTCCCCTCCCCCAGTTCTAGCTTTTATTGTCTTTTTTACATGTGCTATATATAGTTTCAAATAATTTTTAAAAAATAAAATTAAAATAATGTGTACCATAGACCACAGAGGCAGACATTCTTTACTGAATTGTATTTGACTCCACTCCAGTTTGTTCACCATATATCTGCTTTCCAGCTCCAACTAAGTGGAATTAATACAAGGTAGTTTTTTAATCTTCATACTCAGTCAAAACCATTCCTAAGCTCTATTAGATTCCTCTCTAGTTTTAAATGCATGGTATTCATAGAAGATCCTGAGCCCGGTGATTGAGTTGCAATAGTCAGACTGAATGACCTGGATCAGACACTGATTTTTTATAAAGCAGCTTTCTGCAGCCTCTGTTCACTTTTGATTCCAGCACAGAACACAGAGTCCCTAAGCATGGCTATTTGCATAAGGGTTTGCTTACGGGGAGGCATTCGTCGTATAAGCACATTGGCTTCTCTTGTTTACATTCTGTTCACTGTATTTTCCCCTTGTTTACAGTTCTAGCATATTTGAATGCTGATAGGAAATGAAAAGGAAGAACAGCTTCACCCAAAGTGCTGCTGCCTGACCTATCCAACACATGCATCTTGCTTTTAGAAAAAAAATATCTTTTTTTTACCGGTGCTTTGAGGTATATTCAAATCTGCTTTGGCATCTATCCAGCCCTGAATAATATCAAGCAGGGGACATCCTGTCTGAGAGAACAGATTGTTAGTTCAATTATATTCCTGAAATTGAGTTAAATTTCCATGAAATCTGCTTCAGAATGTGAGGAGCCCTAGGGGAATTTGTTTTTGTTTGTCTTCTATTACAGCAATCAGGCATAAGAAAATGACACACGTTGTATAAGTGTGTTTTGTATGCTGTTTGTGGTTGTTTATGTCCTGTGTTGGATAACAAGGCCAAGGTGAACTGGTATAGCTTGAGTAAATTGATAGTGCTGCCATCTAAAGTCAAAATGTAGCTATTGTCTGCATAACAGTACTGAGGAAAGAAGAGGAGACTTTTTGTATTAAATTATATAATACTTTGATTATATTGTAACAAAAAGCAAAAATGACTAATGATCTAGCATAGAATCATCGAGCCATAAAAAATCAAGGTTGGAAAGGACCTCAGGAGGACATCTAGACCAATCCCCTGCTCAAAGCAGGACCATCCCCAAGTAGATCATCCCAGCCAAGGCTTTGTCTAGCCAGGCCTTAAAAACCTCCAAGGATAGATCTTCTACCACCTCTCTGGATAACCTCTCTCAGTGTTTTACTGTCCTCCTAGTGAGAAAATTCTTCCTAATATCTAGCCTAAACTTCCCTTGCTGCAACTTGAGACTGCTGCTCCTTATTCTGTCATCTGTCACCACTGAGAACAGTCTAGCTCCACCTTCTTTGGTACCACCATTCAAGTAGTTGAAGGTTGCTATTAAATCTCCTCTCAGTCTCCTCTTCTCTAGACTAAATAAGCCCAGTTCCCCCAACCTCTCCTCATAAGTCACGTGCCCCATCCCCTTCACCATTTTTGTTGCCCTCTGCTGGACTCTCCAATTTGTCCACATCCTTTCTATAGTGGGGGGCCCAAAACTGAACACAGTTCTCCAGATGTGGCCTCACCAGTGCTGCATACAGAGGAATAATCACTTCCCTTCCCCTTTCGGCAACACTCCTACCAATGCAGCCCAATATGCTGTTAGCCTTCTTGGCAACAGGGACAGACACACTGTTGGCACATATCATGCTTATTGTCCACTGTAACCCCCAGGTCCTTTTCTGCAGAGCTGCTGCCAGCCACACAGCCCCAAACCTGTACTCGTGCATAGGATTGTTCCATCCTAAGTGCAGGACTTCACTTGTGCTTGTTGAACCTCATGAGGTTTCTTTTGGTCCAAACCTCCAGTTTGTCTAGGTCAATCTGAATCCTAGTCCTACTCTCCAGCAAATCTACTGCTCCCTCCAGCTTGGTATCATCTGCAAATTTGCTAAGGGTGCACTCTGTGCCATCTTCCAGGTCGTTGATGAAGATATTGAACAAAACCAGCCCCAGGACCAACCTCTGGGGCACTCCACTTGATACCAGCTCCAGCTAGACATCAAGCCATTGCCTTCTAGCCTCTGAGCCCAATGATCCAGCCAGTTTTCTATCCACCTTACAGTCCATTCATCCAGCCTGTACTTCCTTAGCTTGCCTGCAAGAATGCTGTGGGAGACGGTATCAAAAACCTTGCTAAAATCAAGGTACACCACATCCACTGGTCTCCCCACATCCACAGAGCCAGTCACCTCATCATAGAAAGCAATCAGATTGGCCGGGCATGACTTGCCCTTCGTGAATCGATGCTGAGTGTTCCTAATCATCTTCTCCTCCAAGTGCTTAGACATTGATTCCTTGAGGATCTGCTCCATTTTTCTGAGATGAAGTTTACTGGTCCCTAAATCCATGGATCCTCCTTTTCCCTACTGATATATATCAAACAGCAGTGGACTTTCTCAAATATGCCTGCAGGGCTACACAGTAAAAATAGTAAAAAGGATCCTTGTTTATTACTGTACCCAAAATCTTCAAGGTGGATTTGGTAGCTGTCACTGTCCCAGTATCTCTTGTTTAAGGTGGCTAGAATGATGCATACATTAGAATGCGGGGGTTTCCCTGACGTTTTTACTGCATACATTTCAATACACTTTATTTTTTTTTCCAAAGGCGCATATGGGTACAGCTTTTCTGGCAGTGACCCAAACATCCATATGGTACAAAAGAGTTCTTCATAAATTTCAGTATCGTTTTAATGAAAGATTGTTCTGGTTATATGGATACCGTCACATTTGCTTTTACGTGTTTTACTTCTCTTTTTCATTATTCATTTTTATATCCTCACAGAAGTTTGAAAATCATTTTTTTCCTGTCTGTACCAGTTTTGGTTTTTTCCTTACAGTGAACTTTTTTTCCTTCTTGCCTCCCAACTGCACACATCTCTTCCAAAGTACAAGCCAACATGGTCTTAAATTAGATAAATCAGATCCTGAAAACTGATAATATACTTTAGCAAACTGATAAACTGTCCTTCTGATTTGAGAGGGGAAAGGCATAGAAGAGAAAGAGTGGTAGAAATTCAGGTTTTTTAATATTTTTTTTAAGAAAAAGAATCACTGATGCTGAAGAATCAACCTTGGGAGAGCATCCCATAATGGTTAAATGTTGCCTCTCAGGCATCATGAAGAAACGTTGTCATATTTATTTTTAAATTTGTGGTTATCACTGATGAGCTTTAGTTTATGATGTATCACATAAGAATAGATAATAATTCATCAGTTTTAGAATATTCAGCAATTTATTTCTAAAATACTAACATACTAGTTGCAAGTTGCCTATTTTCTTTTCTGCAATTTTCCTGTCAAATTTTACATGTGAATAATGAAATTAGATGGAATAGTAGATATTCCTAAACAATATTTAAACCATATACAAATTTATGATTAGAGATTGTCTGTAAACTAATGAAAATGTAGGAAAGACAGTAGGGTGTACTAGAAACAATAAATCATTTGATGATGTAATTAGGTTATCATGACCTCCAAACAGTGATACGCTGTAGGTTTTTATTAAACCAAATCACAGTGAAAAGCATTTGAGAATATGACATGCAAATTGTCAGGAAGGCAATAAGCTTGGCTTTCCAAAGGACACTACGAGGTGCAATCTATACACCACTACAGATTATTAAAGCTGAAAATGACCACATGATGAGTTTGACACAAGCTCATAAAACACAAGTTACTGTAGAATAGCACAAGCTTCACAAATAGTGGTGTGAAATCCACATAAAAGTTGCCTGTAAAACTCTAATAAGCACAAAACATTAATGTTGGCTCAAATACATACTTTCAAACTACGTCAGTGCATTTGACAGCACAGTGCATGCTGACATCAAACATGATGTTCTACTTTTATTTTGGCTTTTACTGGAGTACGGCCTAATACACAATATGTATTAATGACATAAAAGGATTTTAATGTAGCAAAAACCTTTATTAAAATAACAAGGAGCTTTTGCAAGGCATTTTTATTTCACACAAGGACAATCCTTACATTTGAACTTGAGTGGGAGACTGGGGTTTTGGTTTTGGTTGCTATCCAAAGATGAAGAGGCCATTAACATGCTCCTACTTATTCTTTTGCATAATGCAAAAGAGGTGGCATTCAATTAAGATAAGAGACAGCTAGTTTTAAAAGAGAAGAAGAAAAATCGTATATAATTAACCTCCAGAACTCACTGTGGAAGAATACCATTAAGACAAATAATATAGTGAGTTTCAAAAAAAAAAAAGAATTGTAGGTATCTGGAACAACATTTTGGACAATGTATTGCTGCCTTACAGCAACTTTATGTGCTTAAATGCTGGTACCTTTGAGATCTAACCTTTAAGGCAGTAGTTCTCAAACTTTTTAGGATCAAGACAGCCTTCTACAACTTTTGAAAATTTCACAGCACCCCATTTAAAAAACTGATATAAATATATTATAGGTAGTATAATATAAACATAATTACAGTGTTAATTATTAATTAGTTATTAACTGATTTAATCCTTATCATTATATTCTATTCACCCATCTGCCACCCAACTCCCACGGCCAAAGGGATCTGTCCTGTACACTTCCTGCAGAGCCAGATTGGGAAGTAGCAGTGGCAGAAGCACGAGGTCTGGCTCCAGCCCTTCCCAGTCTGCCCCTGCACAGCGTCCTCTGGAAATAGAGGTACAGCAGGTGGATAGAATTGTCCTGCATGCCACTGGTTTCTAAAGGTACAAAGGAGCTCAACTAAGAAACAGCTGCAGCAGAAAGGCATGTCAGGCTGCATTACATATGCAGATAGGCACACTGTTCCTGCTGCATTTCTTCCAGTTCAGCTCCAACATAGCTCTTGAACGCGGAGGTGAATGGGGCAGTTCTACCAGTTAGCAGTGGTAATCTCCGGGTGCTGCAGGGTTTAACTGTCCCATGCTCCTTGGTTTTCAGGAGGCACATGGAGCCCACCTGAGAAGGGGCTGCAGCAGAGGCAGTCCGACTGCATTACATTATATGGGCAGGCACACTGCTTCTCCTTTAGCTCTTCCAGTTTCTGCTCATGCCATGAAGCGAGAAACAGCTAAAGCAGAAACAGCCACACAGCATCCCAGTTGACAACCACTGCTTTAAGGTCTGTTTCTGATTGAATTGAAGACAACGACACAAATCCCATTGAATCAGTAATGTAGGACCAAACCTTTATGGGCTATGAACAATTAGAGGACCTGGTTTTCAGTTTCAATAGGGCCATTTTTTACTGTTCTGACAGCACACAGGAGCCTTTAACTGTGCAGAGATGAACCCTCTGACAATACCCCTTGTTTATTAATTAGATCAAGTTTAATTCAAATAATACCTTCTAATATATGTGGCTTTGTAGGGAATCTTTTGGGCTTAAGCTAATGCCTACCTGAGCCTCTCAGATGTGCAGTCAATAGGGAAACACTTGACTACATGTGATTTTACTCATCTGTTAGCTCAGATATCCAAACTCAAAAGGAAGCATTCAGAAGAATAATGTGGATTTGTATTACACTCCCTCGAGTATTTAAGTCCACAAACTTGACGAGATTTCAATGAGACATAAATATGGTGACAGATAATAAAATGCCATTAAATTTCAGATCACTACTCTGAAATTTTCTGAGACGTGAAACAAAAAAAGCTAAAAAGTATGGTCATTTTTCAATGTGCTCCAGGGGTGGGGGGTAGTGTTTTAATTAAAGTGGCTCCAAGAGTGGCTCCCAACCCCTGGGACGTCTGTTGGATCCAGTGGATTGTTGTAACTCATTGTGCTTCCTGGGAAGTGCTATGAGTTACAACAGGGAGCTGCTCTTCTGTCTGTGCCTTATGGTTTCATGCCAAGGACAGAAGTGTAGACTCAAAAGACCTGCATTTCCTCTACATTGATACTGACTACTATTTAAGCAACAATCCATAATGCTTAAGTTAAACAAGACCCAGCTTGGGCTAAATTTTCTCCCTCCTTTTTCCTGCCCTAGCGTGACAGTCAGAAATCTTATAGATAAGCAGAAAAAATGTAGGGACATCTTATTAAAAGGCTGCAGTGGGGATTTTTTTTGTTTAGGTTTCTACTTCGTTGCTGGTAGCGTGTAAATTCAAGGAAATTTCATTACTCCCACATAATCCTTTCGGTAAAACAGCTTGAAAGAAGCATGGCTATGAAATGCATTTGAATACATTTTGATACTTTTCAAAGTTGAGTTTTGATGTTCTTAATCCAAATTTGTAACAGGTTTCATAAAACCTAATTGGAGAGCACATGTACATTCAAGAAGTGGTATGTACCTGAATGCTCTTCAACTATTTGGTACATCTGTAGTTGAAACTGTCTCAAGTTTCCATTGAATCAGATAACTCTTATCAGATATTCTTGAAGGTGATAAGAGAATTGGTGCTGTCAGCAAGTGAAAGGCAGCACAACAATAAGATGCAGTTAAATGCAACTTAATTGTAATGCCAAAAAAAATCTACCTAGACATCCTAGCAGTGTGTGGCAAGAGTTTGAATGATCTGAATACAGAATTCCTCATACAACAGCTTCACAGTGCTATGAATGGGACCTGAAATGATTACTTTTCCCTGCAGGGTAAATGGCCCAGCTCATCATGCAGGTCTTCGTAGAGATAAAATATTCACCTGTTAGGCAGATTTAATACTCCCAGTTGAAATACCAGGTCTGCAGCTCAAGGGTTAGGAGGGATGGTTAAGCTTTAAAATCACTTAGAAACAGCTGATTTTAAGTTGCCATGGCAAAGGATTTTCAGACAATGAGAAGCTTTTACATTAATATCTTTGTAAGCTTTGTTGTGATGGAATTGTCTCACTGAAGAGCAGCCTCTTTTTTCCTTCTGCCGACGCATACACTGATAAAATCATAAACTAATTATGTAGTGTTATAATGATTTCTGGGTCTCTTCTCTGAGGGCTTTGTAACTGGTTTGAAGATTACTTCTCTGATAGATCTTTATAATAGGACCCACATTATTCAATATTTTTTATCAATCAATCATCAAGATACGCCTCTGTGATTACAAAAATTTTGCTTTATGCAAATGATGGTGATTTTCAATTGTGTAAGTCTGTTAATATGGAATCATGGCAGAATGAAAATAAGCTGCTCTTTACTTGAAATAGAGGATATTTTCTGTGTTTACTGTGTTTTCCCTTTTGGTTCCTGAACCTCTGGGTTTCAGTAGCCCTGGGATTCTTCTGACATTCACTGTGCCTCTTCTCAAATCCAGTTTCTTGGGCATTTCTCCTGTCCTCATGTGTAGGCAAGATAAAGGACTTGCTAAGGGTGATCCAGCTTAGATTCAGCCCAGATATGACTGAAGCTTAATAGAAGAAAATATTTGGAAGAACTAATAGGGATTCATTTCCTCCTACTGCTGGAGAGATTGGCAGAGTTTTTCACCCTTTCCCAAAACTGTTCGGATTGGGTCTTCGATCCATAAAAAACTCCCATGATCTCAGAACCAGTAGGAAATCATGGTGCTATTTTCCATCTATGGTTACCTGAAAATATAGTACATATATTATATACATTATAAATATAGCAGCCTCTCCTCTGTAATGCAGATCTTAGGTAAAACTCTGCCTCCACTGAAGCCAGTGGGAGATGTTTTTTAATTTACTTCAATGGAAATCAGATTCTAAGAGACATATTTTCTCTCTGTGTTTCACGTACTTTGTACTTCTCAGGTGATACCAAGTGGCTAGATTCTGGCCCTAACTATTAACTGAGAAAATCATTGGTATAGGAGATTTCTAAAAATGGAATAAACTCTGATTAACTAGTTCATATGCTAGAGGCATTTCCTTGCCCAAGTGTAGAGAACATGTTGGAGGTAGGCAGGATAAGAGGGAGGCAAGACAGACTGCAGCAAGTCTGTACTTCAGCAGTTTTCAAGTATTTACCTTATTTACCCTAATAAAAGATGAGGTCCCCTCCTCATTTGGCATGGGCAAAAAATCCCCTAGCTTTATAATCATGTACAACAAATTTTCACTAAATACATTGTCTATTATTATTAAACTGCTGCCAAAAGCATGGAAACCAACTATAAAGTTGATTAAAGGCAGCCAGCACCAAGCATGATTATAAAACACATGCCCTAAATTGCCCAAATATGCTGATGGGAACGTTTTGTGTGCACGTGTGTGTGTGCAAGTGGCCCTTAAAAAAGGTGGGGAAGTTCCTCCCCCAAAATGGAATGAGCACAAGGTGTAGAAATACTGTAGTACTAGGCCAGCACTCAGAAATGCCAGAACAACACCCTTCCCTGGTACCAAAAATGATGATAGGAACCTACCACAAGAATAGGTTAATGAAACCCATACAAATAAGACATATGGTAGTGCCCATTAAGTGCTGTTTCCCTCACCACTGACTCTTTTACAAGTCATGATGAGCTATGGCATTGCATACCCAGAAGTCCTCTGTTAGCACCTCGCAGCCTGGCACATATGATTAATGTGGCCTCACCCTGAACAAGGTGAAGCTGGACTAATATGTCCTGTGCCTCTTCTGTACATATATTTTTGGAGCATCCCAGGACTTGTGACAAGAACACCCAGTTCCAATCATGAGTGGGGGCTAATTAGCACATAGATCCTTTGCAGGGGGGGTATCTGCACACATACTGAGCAGTGCTGAGCTGTGGGGTCACCATGATGGGCAGGGCTACACTGATCATATGTGCCAGGCTGAGGGAGTGGCCAACAGAGGTATTCTGGGTGAGCTGTATGCAATGTCATGGCTCACCATGGCTTGAAGTGCTGTTGCTGCTGGTGGGACCAGCCCAGTGAACCAGATGTATTTTGCATGTTGCCTTAGACTGACACCATACATAGTTTATAAAATGTTTCAAAAAAAAAAAAAAAAATTCAATCTAAGTAGGTGCTATTGTACTGCTCTCAAGTGTGTTCTTGGAGTACCTGCACTAAAACTTGCACTAGCTTCAAAAAAAGATAACATACACCAATTCTTGATGAAATACATGTATGTGTACTATATGCAAATTGCTATAGCCATGTTTAATTTTAAGGTTATTGTTTTCAAATTTGTTCCTGGCTTCCATGCTGTCAGGGGGAGCAGGGTCTGACCATAAGGAGAGGGGGAAGGGGCTGCTAGGTGAAAAAGTTGTGGGGAAGCAGAGAGCAAAGGGACTACTTGACCCTCCCTCCTCCAGACTTATTTTCCCTGCTGTAACAGTGGGAGGAGGACAAAAGTCTATGCAAACCTCTAATAATTAGATTATATACCTGGAAAAGTATAATAAGTGTATACATTTTCCATATATAGAGTCTTATTATTGGGGGGTCATCTTTTGATCAGAGTCAGCTTCTATTCAAGAAAATACAGTACTGCCCTGAGACTACAGTCTGCTGGTGTAAGATTACCTAATCTCTCATTTATTCCAATTTATATTAGGACCAGAATCAGGGAGTAGCTAAGTAGCTCTTTGATTGCTCACATACAATGACACACTGTTCCACACTGTCCTGCTATTTATTTCTGGGTAAAATTCCAGACACTGGTTACAGTTTTGAATGGTCTGGAATTGATCATTTGAAAAGCCAATTTCCCTCCTCTGTGCTGCAAAGACGGTTAGGGTTGGCTGGGGAGCCAACCAGGCCAGCAGCAGGCCTGTTGCAGCAGGAGTACAGAATCTCCGACATTCACTCCCCCTGGCACTGTGTCAGATCAAAATTTGATGGGCTTCAGGACAGTGAGGTGTATTTATTCTGACAAACTTTTAATTAAGGCTTTTATCAAACAGTTGCAATTGAATTTTTACTTGACACTGACCAGTTCCTTGTTTGGGATTCAGCAAGTCTAGGTGGTTTTTAGTTGGGGCTTTAATTGGAGGCTTCTTATTTAATTATTAGTTGCATATTCCATGGGGGTGAAACTGCTTCTTGTATGTTAGCACAGCGTGAAGACTGACTTACTGAGCTGCTGGATTAAACCACAGGACTGAAATCTGCATTGGTGCCACTGTGGGCACCTTTACAAATGCTCCGATGCATTCTGATTAGAACATGTTGGAACCAAGTCGATTAGTCGAGTCTGCTGATTAGTTCTGATTAGAACTTGCTCAATTGAGTCTGCTCAAGCATTATTATCAGAATGCTTCAGTGTGCTGCAGCGTCTTGTGTATTCACCATCCCTGCATTTCAGAATGGCAGCAGGGATGCTCTAACTGAAGTTGATCAAACTAGCTTTAGTTAAAGCACCCTGACCATCATTTTGAAATGCAGGGATGCTGGATGCACGAGACACTGGGCACTTTAATTAGAGTGGCTTCCAAGAGCCACTCCAATTAAAATGCCCCTCCCACCCTCACCTCAGAGCATGTGTGTAGGTGCCAATCTGCCTGTGGCATAGGCAACTATTTCTGTTATTTTAGTAGTAGTAGCAGCACACATGATAATCAGCAGCTGACAGCACTTTGTGGTCATTATTAATTTAATGATGTATTTAAGTCAAGTGAAGTACCAGAATGCCAGACTAATGATAAATGCACTTAAACGTTAATAGATTAATCCAGTCAATCTCAAACCCCATATTTTCAGAGTACTGTGTGCCCTTGTAGTTACTCAACTCCCATTAAAGCTAATTGCTGTGGTACAAAAAATAAAATAAAATTATCAATAAAAAGATATGCTTTTCTACAAAAGCTTTTAGTCATTAATTCTTTAAACTGGCCAAAACACTTGCCCTGGGTTAAATTAAAATGCATTAGACAACTGAAATCATTCATAAAATTACATTCAAAGATGTATTGTAGCTCCTCAAAATGATGTCAGAAGATACATTTGTAAACTAACCAAACATTACAAAATCTGCAAAACTATGTCAAGAGAAAATTCAAAACAATTGAAAACATGGTTACATGATGATGAAATGCTGAATAGCAATTAATTTTATTTATATTTTTAATGATGGTTCTGGATTATTTAGTGACTATTGTATAAAAATAGTAGTAACCATGGTCACCTAGTGTAGACCTGGTCAAAGTATGACAAATTTATCTCAAATCAACCACCAGTCTGCTTTTCTTGAGCCTTGCCAGTGGCCCCTCAATAATTCAGAGGAGCTACGGAGTTGAGCCTATTCCACTGGTTGGGGTTTGCTGACGTATAAAGTATAAAGACAACTGCAGTGGCTCCATAGCAGAATGTGCACCACTAGTACAGTACAAAGAGCCACTTGGCCTCTTTATATGTTAGAGAGGATGGTGTACACCTATGCATACTGATGTGGATCAGATAAGAAATTCATTGTTTGAAGTTTTGTGACAGAATGCTCCTCATTGTCCAAATAATAATAAAGAAGTTGAAAAGAAAAGTAAAACTGCAAGGTTGAAGCACAGAGCATGATAGAAAAAATATACAAAAAGAATGGCAAGTAGAACAAATAGCTCAAAGTTTATAATATGAGGTATTATTATGAGGTATTATGAAAGGCTTGCTGAGGCACTGCTTACAATTTGTTATAATTAGTAATGCAGCTCTATAATCTATAATGTAATGCTGTTTATCTAATAATAAAGTATAAATGCTAGTGTTCCTGACTAAATAAATCCCTCATGTGGGAGTAATAATCCCTCCAGAGCTGCCACACCTGCCCTCACATCAGGCCAAAAGCAAAACAATTTGTAATTCTCATAACCAGGGCAATCTGAAGCTAATGACTGAATACACTTCTCATACACAACATTAATGGATGCTCTACATCATTCATGTGCAGCCCTGTCAGGCATTTAGTATATGCATATTTGTGTGTCTCACAAATATCAATAAATGGGTTGCAGAGTTTTTGCTGAAAAGCAAAAAAACTATTAATTTGCACACTGGACGTTCACCTATAAAACTAGGAACTGAGAATAGATGTAGAAGAGACTGAAAAAATGTAACTTATTGTGCCAAAAATATATAATATTTAAATAAGGTCTACATCACCCTTCCTGTTCAGATTTAGAAAAATAAAGCCTCCCTCTTCAGTAGACATTAGGGAGTTTGAAAAGGAGTAAAGAAAAAGACTAAAGACAAATAATTTGAAAAGCCTACACCATATCTGTATACTAGGAATACTATGCTGTTATCCACAGGTGAATCACATACTGGATTGGAGTCAGGGCAAATCAAACTACTGTAGATGACAGTTTGGGAAACTGTATATAGCACACTGTATTATAGACAGATGGTAGAAACACACCACTGCTTTGGGCAGGAGTTACCTGTTTTTGGCAGAAACTTGCTCTTCAGAGTGGGACAGTATTGAATGCATATTGAATAATCTGCGAATGTTGTGGGATATGTGGACTGCATTCTGAGGGGGTGAAAACCTCAAATCAGAAATAATCATGGGTGTAGCAGTGCTACACTGCATTTGTTACCTGCCAAGGGACATGAGATTTTTTTGCCTTTTCTTCACTGGTTATTACTAGCATCCCCACTACCAGTTACTATAGATATTTCCTGTTATAGCTGAATGACATTCTACACATCAATTTTTGTAGCTTTTTCTCTTTTGCATATGTTTATTGCCTCTGAAATAACAAAACTGGTTTATGTGCAATTTAGTTATTTAGATTGAATCTAGTTTATCACCATTTAAATTACATTGTGAGGTCAGTAAATTTAAGAGAGGAGAATGCATAAAAATAGGTTGATCTCAAAGAACTATACTCCTCACATTCTCTATTGCCAAGTTTAATATACAGTAGCGTACTGTTGTCATCACAAGTTCTGAAGAGTCATGTCTACCTATGGCAGAGTATGTTGATTTGTTTTTTGTTTGGTTGGGGTTTTTTGGCATGTGGAAAAATTTCATTGTTTTTTACATGATAGATTTGTCTTTCTCTTGAATTACATGACCAATCTGTTTCTAAATTGGTTTGTATGTAGGGTATTTAATAACAAAGACTGAATTATTGTTTGCTTATTTACATTTTTCCAATAATGGTTATTTCTAGAGCATAATACATGGCAAACATCTGGTTTAGGGATCCTGAGGATCTTATTTGAAATAAGCTAACCATAACACTGGAGGCTATTTATAAACATCTATGTTTAAGAATGTTAAAGGTAATAATTTTCCTTCTTACACAGTTGACAGAAAATCACATGAAATGCTAATTGTGGTAGTTCAACCCCAAACTGTTCGGCCATAAATTTACTGGTGTTGTTTATTCATATTACTGCAGCATCTGGGAGCCTTGATTATGGATCAGGACCTGATGGTGCTAGACATTAAACAGGGGTGGGTAATTATTTTGGGTGGAGGGCTGCTTACCCAGTTTTGGCAAGCTGTCAAGGGCCACATGGGTAGCCTCACCTTGTGACAGGTGCCCCGCCCCTTGACAGATGCCCCACCCCCTGGTCACCGTCTTGGGACCAGTGTCCCATGTCTTGGGACCAGGGTCACAGGGCCAGCACTGGTGGGGCCCAGAGCAGGGCGCAGGCTGGCAGAGATCTGTGGAGCCAGGCTGGGCTGCACCAGCAGGGAGAGGGGGAGCTGGCCCAGCTTCATAGAGACCCTGCCAGCCAAGACCCTGTACTCCTGCCGCCCTGCTCTGGGCCCCGCCAGCGCTGGCCCCTGGACACCAGTGTAGGCCCCGTGCACCTGTGCCCACTCACTTCCAGTGTCCCCCCAGCCCTGCAGTACAGGCAGGGGGCAGTGCACAACTCCAACCCTCTGCTCCCCGGCAGGGGACGAGCTGGTGCAGAGCACAGGGAAAAGTGGCCCCTCACCCACCCCGTGTCCTGCGCTCCTTGCTGCAGCTGCTCGCATCCCATGCGGGGCTGTCCTGAGCAGTCACAGGCAGCCCCAGGTGGGCTGCAGGCAGCTGCAGTGTGGGGCAACAGCCACAGGGTGGGGGAGGGGCCACTTTTCCTGCACTGAGCACCAGCTTGTAACCTGCCCCCACTGCCAGCCTGGGCCCTGCACTGGATCCAGGCTTGCCCGTTGGGGCTGCGCCACAGCAGCAACAGCTGCAGCACCCCCACTTGCCACACTGGGCAGCATTTGCCTCTGCCACCTCTGGGCTGTCCAGTGTGCGAGCTCCAGGCAGGCAGGAGCAGCAAACACTGCCTGGCATGGCAAGTGGGGGACCACAGCTGCTGCCACCATGGCATAGCCCCAACAGGCAAGCCTGGAGCCAGCACAGGGCCCAGGCTGGCAGTGGAAGTGGGTTACAAGCTGATACTAAGCACGGGGGAGAAGTGGCCCCTCGCCCGCCCTGTGGCCCCACATTACAACCACTCGCAGCCTGCCTGGGGCTGCCTGTGCCTGCTCAGGACAGCCCCGCATGGACTGCAGGTGGCTACAACAGGGAGCGTGGGCCACAGGGTGGGCAAGGGGCTGAATTTCCCCAGGCTCCGCTTTTCTCTGGGCTCTTTCCCTGCCTGGGGTCCTCACCTGCCCTTCACCCCCCGCCTTACCTGAGGTTCCAGCATGGTGCAGTCACATGGTCACAGGCCAGAAGCCCCTGCTGGGGCTTCCAGATGGGGGGGCAGGGCTGAGGGGGCTCCGCTGTTGCGGTAGCCCACCAGACTTCCCCTGGGTCCAGGTTTCTGTCATTTTTTACAGGAACCAAGGACAGATCAATATTAATTTTCTAAATTTTTTAGGTGCCCCACGGGCCAAATAAAATGGCCTCATGGGCCGGATCTGGCCCGTGAGCTATATTTTGCCCAGCCCTGCTCTAAACAAACACATATAACCTAAACAGTTTATAATATATGGGCAGGAGTTGCTAGGGTTGTGCAAAGCTTTGGTTCCTGATTTGATTCGACGGAGATTCAGACAGATTCAGTGGCTGAATCTCTGAATCCGAATGGAATTAAAGGACCCTTTAAGCTCTCCAAATTGAATCAGAACCCTCTGAATCGATTCAGAAAGATTCAGTGATTCAGACATAGACACAGCTTTAAATGTTTTTTCTACATACCTCTGGGTCGCAGGCAGCTCATGAATGCTGCGATGCTGGGGTGCATGGAGTGTCCCACAGGAGGGGGGGGGGGGGCTGCCAGTGCACTCAGCAGCAGACCCAGAAGTGGACCAGAAGCACTTCCTGTACACTTCTGGGACCGCCAGAGAGCACGTTGGGGGCCCCCCTGGCTCAGTGACTGGTGCCTCTGGGTCTGGGGGGGCACCCAGGGTCCCCCTGTAGTTGATTTCCAAGCCTGTGGGGATCAGTAATTCCAGTCCACTTCCAGGTTCACCACCGAGCACACAGGCCCCTGCTCCCACCCTCCCATGCTCCTGTGGGATGCTCCATCTGCCCCAGAAAAAACATTTAAAGCTGTGTCTATGTCCAAATCACTGATTCTCCAAATCAACATTGAATCTTCAGATTCGGTTTTGGCAAAATCAAATTGGGGACAGTGATCTGAATCAACAAATTGAATCACTGTCCCCGATTCAGGCTGAATCTGAATCTGAATTGAATAGGACCCATTTCACTTACCCCTAGGAGTTGCATATAGGACAAGAGACAGCAGATGGATATAGAGAGGAGAGCACAAACAATGAGACAGTATTGTTCAGCATGATAAGTAATAGTGCAAGAACCCTGGCAATCTAACCAATGCCAAAATTCTTTAATCTGTTACTGAATTTTACCTGCTGAGTTTGCCTTGATATTCCTGCATATGTTGCCAAGGAAGCTACTATACCACAGACAAAAAAAGAGTGAAGTTACTTTCCATTTTGATGACTGGAATGAAGGGGACTGCTTGCCTCGTACATATTAATACCACAGGTAATTCAGTATTTATACAGTTAGTTGGGCAGAAATGAATTGTTTTACAATTTACAAACAATAATGTATCACTATAGATATCATTAAGACCAGAAATATTAAAATGTAAAACTTCCAGAATTTTAATGATTTGAAAAAAATGGTTACCCACTAGACAATCACCTGAGTATAATTTTAGATAATGTTGTGAGCTATGAAGTCTTATATCAGATGGCTCTCAACATAAACAGAAGAGCAATGACTTAGAAAACAGAAAAAACATTTTTCCAGTGCCAGAACATCTAAGAAAGGAAGCTGGTGCTTAGAATTTTGAATAGCTCATTTGGAAGACAAGAAATTAATTTTAATAAAGGAAGACACGATCCCCCTGGCCATTAGCTCTAACATGTATGTCAGGAAGACGGCCAAGAGCTAAAGTGGGTACTTTTCATTATGTTCTAGGCATGAATAAGATTGCCAAGAGCAAAGAAAGATGTTCTTCTTTAGAATTTTTGAAGAAAAATCTTTAGTTGGTCCTCCAACACTGTTGAGTACAGATAACAAGAATTGCACATGATTACACCACTAAGGGAAGTGAGAATAGGAAATAGATTAATTTTTTGTTCAAGCTGCTTTGTTTGTTGTGATCAGAAGCCAAAGAGATTCAAAAACACCTGGGAGTGCAAAATATGTGAGAAAACACAAGACAACAACCATGAGTCTACTTATGGCAACTAGTTGCAGCCATGAATGGAATAATGGAACACAAGAGTTCCTGAGAATAACAGTCTGCAAGCTGATATTCTCTAGCATTGAGAATGCTTGTGAGTATATTAGCTGTTCAAAAAAAATTATCATATTCTGCTCCACTCAAGTGTTTTAAATGGCTGTGAAAGTGCTCATGTTGCTATAACTAAAAACACTGTGGAAAGAAAGACAAAAACTACTTGTCTTTTTTAAACAATTTTTTCTTCAAATGCAAAGATTAAATCTGCTTGAATAATAATATTTGAAGCTAGGTTTTAAGAAATGAAAAGAAATAGAACTGATGTTCGTGAGCTTCTTTTTTTCTGCTTAGAATTTGTGCATGTTCACTTTACTGCTTCTGGAAGGTATTAGATTAACTCTGAAGGTATCCCTGGAAAAAGAAACCCATTTCACAGCCCAGGGAGAGGAAACCCCTTCGCATTGTTGCCCTGGCATTGTGCAACATCACCCATGTTCTAAAGGGAGCATCAGCGGTTATGAGAGCAACATTTTGGTTAATACCAGATAAACTGATTATCTTATAGTAGAAGAATCCCTAATGAGCTAGAGGTGATATTTTAGGGTTTTGAAAAGATGTTTCCAGAAATGTGTGGTGGTTGAGCTCAAGATAAAGGAATGAGAGAGGAAAGTAAGGAGCTGACTGTATTTTTCTTATTAAATACACATGCATGTATATATAATACCCACACATACTGTTTTTTTATGCATGCGCTTATACATTTGTGTCTGTGCATACATGTATATACATATATCTATATGTATATTTACATATATATGTAATGTGCATGGGTATAAGTAAGGGTATAAGACAGTCACACATACCTAAGAGGATGCTGTAATACTTGAAATGAATGCATTTTTGCAAAATCAGAATTAGCTTTATGGCCCTAAAGATCATACTGCAATGTATAGAAGTGATTCTGTCAGCCTGAGGGAGAATATAAAGTATCCATCATATGCAATACATTTAAGCAGTAGATTACTAAAAAGAATTTACAGTTTCAATGGCAAATGCCTTCACGTTCTTCAGGTAAATGCTGTGAGCAGGGACTGAACATCACAAGAAGGATAAAGAATACACAAGAAATTATGCACATAGAAATGAAGAAAATATGTTTCTAATACATTTAATATTGCTATTTAGATCTGTAATTAGAAAAATCTCATACGAGAGAAGATTGACTTTTTCTCCCAGTTGGACTGATATTACAAGCTAGGAAATCATTATTAGGACATTATGCTGGAGACCAGACCATTATTGCAATATTATTCTAAGATTTCCTAGTGAACAAATGGTTTGTTTACTCATTTTCCCCTAGACAAAGAGGTACTGTATAGCTATATCTATAGGTATATGTATGTAACACACACACATGGGTAAGGGGCAGCACATACACGAGAGGATGCTGTGATATTTAAATGACTAAACAAGTTGCAAGGTAGTGGAAGGTGGAAGTCAAGTCTAAAGTAAGTAACCCTGTTATTCTGAAGGTGGTGCATCATTTGCTCAGGAAGTATCCTTGGTACTTTAAAAGCCTAATAGTGAGTTTAAACTTTGCCTGGTACATTTTGACAAATATACTATTCCCTCCTGTGTGTGTCCTGACATTTCTAGTGGATCTAAGTAAATGCAAGTAATAGTATAGCGATTTGAATTGAAAAGGGCAGACTGATATGAATATAAAATGGGATGTCACTAAGGCTCTTGTCAAAGGGGAAAATATTACCATTGCTTTTGCTCATATGGGAAAGCAGTGAGGAGAGCAGAGCAAATCAAACAAAAAATTATAGAAAATAACATGTAGTGTGTCAGCATTATCCTAATGCATCAGGCAATTGATCTGGTCTGGTTGAAGATGTGGTGTTATAATGTCTCAGGCAGTGCCCCTGTTGTGATTCATTATCACGATATAATGCAATTCAAATGAATAACAGTAAAAGACAATAAAATGCTGATAATATAGGAGCTAGGTATTCCTCCTCAATTCTTGTAGGTAATTAGGAAGGGAGGAGGTTAATGGATCTCTGTTAACTAACTGTGATGGAGCAAGCCCCATTCTTTTAAAAAGCAAATACTCTTTCAAACAAATATACAGTTTAAGCTAATCATATATTATCAACCAAATATCTCTTCTTCTTTAAACAAATAAACTTCCTTCACAATCAGTGGAAATGTATCTGTTTACACTTCCAGAAAGCTTGACTCCATTTGTTTCCTTTAGTTTGAAATGTCCTCTTGGCTTTCTTTTGTTAGGGCCCTGCTACGTGTTCAGATTAAAGCTGGATATAAACCAGTTACAGGGCATTTATATACATACCTTTTTGTGCTGTGAGGCACTGGAAATTCAGCACATCAGAGCAGACTCAATTAATCACACGCATTAATTACACACCTTCAGTGTGTTTGGTTCAATAGCGCCCTGCTTCCATTTTCTCAGTGCTGACACACATTTCGCCGTTTATACAAATGTGTACGACGCGGCACCAGGCACTTTCAAAAGCACCAGTGCTGAGTTGCACACACATCTAAAAATGAATATTATAGATTTTAAAGCTGGTTGGCTCTTTTTATACCTGGATAGTCATTTTTATCATGTGATAATTAGTTTGCACCTGTGGCCCATCTAATTTTATTGCATGATTAACCAGTTAATTATGTAATGTATGTAACGTGTAGCAGGGAGCATAGAATCCTTTTCTGACTGCTAAACCACTGCACTTGAGGGGTTGGTTCACAGATGTCACTGAGAGATGTTCTTATAATTATTATTTGTGTTCCAGTAATCTTTGGGGGTCCTAGTTATAGACAGCCTCCCACTGCAGCAAAGTCACTATGCAAATTCATAAGAAAATATGGTCCCATCCCAGCTCAAAGGCCTTATTCTGCTTCATAGAAGCAGAAGCTGGAAGAGCTGATCCACACTTGGAACCCTTGAAGCAGTAGGGTGTAATCCCCACTGAGCGGCAGTTCCAGTCTTTGGGCATCAGGTAGAAGAGAGAAAGTTGAGCAATCCCTGTGCTTCTCTGAGCATGAGACTAACTGTGCTCAGCAATGATGTGGGTCACTGAATGAATGGCAAAAAGCAGTCTAGCCCAAATTTGTTACTGAAATAGATCTAAGTTGTTTAAGCTTAGCTTTTGTTTACTGTGGGGTAATTAAAGACACACAAAGAGTTGCTGTTCTCCTTTTTTGTGAGTACACAAAAAGTAGCTATCAGTCATGTGCTGAGGTTTGATAACTGGCCACTCCCTACTAAGTGCCTTAACCCCCTGAATGAGAGTGCCATAAGCACTAGGTATTTGGATATTTTGGGTGAGTGTTTCTTCTGTTGGAGCAGTTATTTGTATGAATAATTAAATATTCATTAGAGTAAGGACATGAGTCAGACTATCACCTTGCAGGTGAATTTTCTGACCACGGTGTTACAAAGGCCACATACAGACATTCAGTCTATCTTGGAAGAGCTACTGTTCTCTCAGGAGAAGCCACAAATGTACAGATGTCTAGGTTTTTTCTTCCAGAGGAAAGATAGCTGTTCTGAGAGAAAAATAACCCTGGACCAACCAGGGTTAAATCAGCGTAGAGGGACCACAGCTTCCAGGTCGGCACGATCAGCTGTACGGGACTCCCCAGGCAGTGTGATGAGCCACAGGGGGACCCCCACCCCCAGTTGCTGACTGACTGCTGGGGGGGCAAGTGCCCCCCACCCCAGCTCAGGAGAACCAGTTGCCCATGACCCCAACTATCTCAGTATTTCCTACAACTCCCTGTTCAGATGGCTAGTTCTGTGAATGTCATTCTTAAGTGCTTAACTCTTCCCATAAAGAACCTTGATATCTAGTTTCGAGCTGAGGATGCCAGAAGTTACAGTACTTAAGTCCCATTATGGATTAAGCCCCAAGATTTAAACTATGATTAATATTATTTATGAGTTGGTTGGCATCTTATTCCTCTACTTGCTTCAATCAACACAAAGATATAATACTGTTTGAGACTTCACTAGTACTGTCCTTTGTTTCTTCTGCTTCCCAACCATCCTTTCCCAATTTTTGCTCTCCATCCTGTTGTTTGCATCTTTTGTCCTGTCTTCCCTCTGAACGTACTCACAGCAGTCTTTCCATCTTTCTTTTTCTTTCACCCTTTCCTTTACCCCACCTGCTAACATGATCAACAGTGAATGTTGGCTGGCAAATGTTATCCTTAGAGTTAACAGTTACCATCCCAGTTAGATGGATGTGAAATGATAAAGTTTCCCATCCCTCCACAGGCTTTTTTTTAGGTAACCTGTTTGGAGACCCAGAAACACAGTTCATTTTATAGCTAGAAGGCTATTTTTGCAATCCTGATAATTAAAATATACACAGACAGAATCTGAACATGACATGAAAGCCATAAAATGCCATTTACTGTAGTTAAATCCAACCATGGGCTTGGTGTTAACATTTTCAATATTCAGATATGTGTCTCAGAGAATAGTTTTAGCTACTAATAAGGACAATTATTTGCCAATTCTGAGAAAAATCTTAATCACAAAGTCCTCGTCTACACAAGACACTGACTGCACAGTTGTTACTGCACAGTCATTTAGTACTTGCATACACGAGTACTAAATGACTGCACAGTAACTGATATTACTGCATAGTAGCATCCCTTGACCAGCTTTTTGGTAATGTTGACTGCGCAGTAGCTCATTACTAGCGCACACTATCATCACAACACACTTCATGCCATATGAAGCTACCACCCAGTAGTAATGAGCTACTGTGCAGTCAGCATCCCATGTAGACAAAACCATAAAGGATAAGTCAGAGGTCGCAAGTCACAGGATCACCATGGATCACCTCACCATGGATCACCTCTACATTAGTCACTTGCACTCATGTAGCTATACTAGTGACTAAAATCCCCATTGAAGACAAGGCTGTAAACTTGATTTTGAAATATAAAGCTTATTATTTATGGCTGAATGCAGACAACTATTGGACAGCCATCTGCAACAGAGAAAATGGACTCAAAAAAAGAGAAAGACAACATCCTAAAACATGTTGCACAGATCACCTACTCCCTAATATGGAACAGTGAAGCAAACTGGACAGTAATATGCATAAGTAATAATGGAACACTATTTGTGTGCCTGTAAGCATCAATTTATTACATGCTACTAATCAGTCTGTAGCTTTCCTCTCTTAGGAAAAAATTATTTTTATACTCAAAAAAATCATAGCTGGGCAACAACATTCTTGTTACTTGAACTGGGGATAGTAAATTAACGTGACAAATTTACAAATAACAATTTGTAAAATTCTATATTTGTTTCACCACAGCTTTTTAACCTGTCATCACACTGTATAATAATCATTGTCACCAGCCTCTACACTCACAGAGCAAGTTGTGTAAATTAAAATGCCAACCTAAAATTTAGGTTGCTCTCAGATCTAACTGTATACTTCAGAAACCTCAGGAAATTGGTTTTTTATCATAAGATGCCTAGATTTATGCAAAACAATCAGGCTACATTGTATGGTATTGTTCTTGGGCAGTCCCATTAACAATATATATTGTTTGTATGGCTCCCTCTATGTATATCTATTATGCAACTACTTCGTTAATTGTGCCATAAATTTGCTACACATGCAGATTTACTATTCTTCATCCTGGCTGTGCCTAACATGGAGCCAGGAATGAGAGTCTTGTTCGGTGCAGGGACAATTAGGCCCAACTCAGTGTGTGGTTCAGCCTGGTTCTGTGTGGTCCCTGCAGCTGGGAGTCTGCTTCTTACCAGTGCAAGGGGGAGCCCAGGATCGGGCTTCCCCTGCACCAGCAATAAGGTGTGATGGGATCTAATGCACAATCACACAATTATGCCTCCTATCATGCACATGTAGCATAGCAAGAGGCCCAATTGTGTAGATCATGCATTAGATCCCATCACACCTTTACCTGCACTTGTAGGGGGGGAGGGGTCTCACTGAAGAAAAGTAGTAGGCAAACTGACAAGTATTGAATTTGTATTGAATCTAATAAATGCTGGAGTTGTGTCAAGGGCACCTTTTCTTTATATGATAAAAAATAGGTTCTACAGGGGAATTATGGCACAAAGCGTATCTACAGAGCTCCTGCTGATCTTATGAAACATGATATTTGAAAGTAATCAACTTTTTATTGACATTAAGGACTCCATAGAAATAGGTTGCTGTACCCTGCCAATTACTTTGACAAACTGCCAGGACAAGAAATCTTGTTTTGATCTATTTTGTAAGATCACCTATAGAGGACCATAAATAGGTATAGCTATTCTCCTTTCTTGATATTTTTTCTTATTTTGAGAGAGAAGATCCAAGTCACAAATGAATTATAATTCTTTAACCATTCTTTAGAGATACTTCAATTTAAAGAATTTAAGATTTTTTAATTGTTTAATCATGACCATCACAGATGCTAGGCCATGATGCCCAATCAACTTAATCCCTTGTTATTACCTATACAGTTTCTTCTTAAAATTATGTGAACAATATTTAATTATAATCCTGTATAAATGGATGCCACTATTAATTTCATATTTTATGTTCTGCAATGACTGGTGCTGTCATGTTTCCAGTTCTTAATATGGAGTCATGAATACTGAGTGGGGAGTTTTATATGCTTATCCCACCAAAAATCAATATGGGAACAGAGAAGAAAATATATCAAAGTCAAAGGTAACTGTGACTATTAAGAGATGTTTGAGTTCATCAGGTTCCTTTCAATCCCAACAAAACTACTCAGGGGAATGAGGAGTGATTATAATGTATGTGACAGGAGCGTACCTCCCAAGAGATTCTCTGTGTGAAAGCAATCTAAAGGCAGAGAATATGAGCTAACTGAGATAAGCTGAAGTCTTTAAATCAAAATTGGATGTCTTTCTAAAAGTCACAACCTGGCTCAACCAGAAATTATGGGCTTGAAGAAAGGATCACTTGGTGAAATAGCATGGCTTAGGTACACAGAAGACCAGACTTAAAAAATGTCAACAGACTTTTTGAGTTGTTGATCCTGAGCATAGGTGGCCCATTGTGTTAGTATGGTTAAGGCAGACCCATTACTATAGCCAATGGCACAGTGGCACACAAGAGAATGATGTGGCTAGTCTCATGTCTGGCCATCTTATAGACTAAATAAGAGATACAAGGTGTTTGTACATGTGACGATGTTACCATGTACACATAACAAAAATTTCCCTTTGTGTGGCTTAATGGCATCACACTTACATGTATGTGAGTTTGGGAGGTTTAAAATGAGTTTCCATCATCACAAAGTAAACCACAACCTGATGTGGTTCAGTTTGCAATGTTGCAACTTGGAACATTGCAGCCATTAATCTGTCAACTCACCTTCCAGCTGTGGGAGAGGTGGATAGGCTCTTCCAAAAAAAAGGATTGGGCCCTTTACCACTTCTGTGTTCAGCAGGTGGCTGTGGCCACCAGGACACCTGGGGCCACCCAGAAACAGGCTAGCTTGCCTCTGGGGCAGCACAGGGAGGCAGCAGGAGGGCATCTTGGTGTGCTGGCAGCTGGAAAAGATGGCTGGGATAGTGCACAGTGACCTGGAAGCCCAAGTGGACTTGGGGAAGAATTGGATTAGGTGTCTCTGAACTGGAGCAGCACCCAGCCCACTAGCAGCCCACCCACCCGGTCCCAGGGGGGACTGCTGCCATGGAGGGAAGGACGGAGCTCTCCTGCAGCTCAGGAGCTGCTTGACCCACTGACCCACAGTACTTAAAGATGCCCTGATTTTAAACAGCATAGTTTAAAGTAAGAAGCCATAAGATAAGTGGGGTGTGCGTACCACACTTTGGAGACCGGTGTGCTAGAGGGTTTCTGGAGCTTTAAGTCTGACTTCTGCAGAAATGGGGCAAGATAAACTGGCACTTTAGTCAGAATATGCAGCTTTGTTGTGGCAGCTGCAAAAGATTTTTTTCTGATGAGGTTCTTATATTATTTTAGTTTTTAATTTTAGTAGCAAGCTAAATAATTTGGGTGGCAGTGGTGGCCAGATTCACCTACCACACTTTGAACAGAGAGGAAAATGACAGGAAATGTACTGATAAACCTAACAGTAAAGCAGCATCGAGAATTTCTGTGTGGGTTTGTCTCTCAGTGGTCTGGAAATGGTCTGGTGGTCTGGTTTTCTCATGACAACATGCTTCCATGAGTTAAGATTGTGTGTTCCAAGGGTAATGATAAAAATTGCAAGAGATAGCAGCACTGCAGTCTTCGCAAAGTTTATACATCCTCTAATGACATGATTCTTATGGCAGCTAGTGCTTGGCATGAGTATCAAAGCTGGAATTTTTTTTAGATGAACAGTATAAAATAAGTCTGAGAAAAAGATGACAACCAGGAACCTATAGCAAACAAGAAATCTCATCAGCTTCAAGCTGCTCAATATAATACAAAGGTAAATTTTAGCCTTCCTCTCTAGCTTTCTATCTTGTGAATGTTGTTATGCGGTAGTTGTCTCAGGAAGAGGTCAGGAGGAAGGGCAAGAGACTCTGCTGACATTTTGCCTTGAGACTCTTGGCTTGAAGGTCATCTATTACTCAGACAAAATGTAGGAATATAAAACAGTAGCTTTTACTCTCACCAAAGAAGCAATTTTTTAAATTGCCTGTACTTTCATGTTTTTCTTCTTAATAAGAGAGCATGGCACTGAAGATAGCTCTAAGTACCCCCAAAGCAATTTTCATCCTATTCTATAAAGTGATTTAGTGCATCTAAAAGTTTTGGTTAGATAGTAAACATGTTTACTATTGTGGTACAAAATTGGTTGTTCTTTCAAATCCCCCTGCCATTCCTCCCCAAACCGTATTAGATGGCAGAATTAGAGGGTAAAATGTTGTCTTCCTTCACTCGATCAGCCATTTCTTAAGGCAAGGAAGTTTTAGCTAAGTTTCTTAGTTGCCTGGTGCTGTATTTTGGCCTAGTCAATAACTGGAAAGGATAAAAGGTTTTCTCTCAGCCTGTGCACTCGGTGGTTGCATTAGTTAGCGAGGAAGTGAGTGAAAATATATGTGATATGACACAGCAGGCTTTTTAATTCTTTAAAGGTTGGCAAAGTCACTTCTTCACTCAGGAGTGAAATGTACGAAGTTTAAAAAAAAAACAAACCAAACCTGTCAGTCCTTTTTGTCGTTTCTTGCACTGTCACATTCTGGGGTTGGATAAAGGCCATTGCAGTCACATGAAAAGACCTGCTTATGACATGTTCGAAATTTTGTGAAGCAGACATGGATAAGTCCTCAACAGATGGAAATGCGTCATGCCTTGCAGGCAGTCTCAGGAACTTTGTTTCAGGGTCAACTCTGGGATTCCTAAGGCTACCATGAGCAGGTAAGTGGAGAGGATGTATGGGGATTCGAGAAGAGTGCTAGGATGGTGCAGTGGTAGCCACACACCATAGGTAACTTAGTATTATGGAGCTTGGTTCTCAAGAGAGCTTTCTTTAAACTTTGTTTTGTACATACTATAACGAAATGCCAAAAACCAAAACGTCATGCTCTCTTCAATTTTTTCTCATGGAAAGTTGAAGGAAAACAACCATATAGAGCAGGGGTGTCAAATATCTGATCCATGATCTAATCCGGCCTGTGGAGCCCTGTGAGGTGGCCCGGGAGACTCAGACCAACCCTGCACACCACATGCGGCATGTGGAACTGATCTGATGTGCAGGCTAGACCCAGCCTGATGGATGCTGCACACAGCACAGGGGTTTGGTCCAGGTTGTGCTGGCACCAGTGCACAGGACCAGCTCAGTAAGGCATTGTGTGCAGCATGTGCCTTGTGCCCAGCCCTGTGCACCACATGCATCATACATGGGACCAGAACAGGGAGCAAGCTGCCTGTGGCACCCTGCCAGAGCAGCCCTGCGCACTAGCTCTGCCATTCATTGACAGCCTCGGTTCCAAGCTGAATCAGCCCTGAAGCCAGCACACAGGGCCAGTTCTCTGAGCATGCCATATGCTGCTCATGCCCTGGACCCTCAGTCTGACTTGCAGTGCCCACAGTGCCACGTCCAACCTGCATGCCAGATGCAGTGCAAGCCCCAGAGTGGGGACAGTGCACACTGCATGCAGTATGTGGGGCTGGACTTGGCACATGCACTGTAGGTGCATGTGGTGCCCTGCTGTGCATGCTCACTCCAGTGCATGCTCCTGATCTGGCCCACAGACTGGCTCAATGGCCCTTGTGGCCAGACGAGTTTGTCACCCCGGGATACGTAATAATACTAGTTCCAAAATTCCCTCTTTTAGCATAATTTCAGTGAAATGTCTTATTTTTCTTCACACCCCTTGGCAAGAGAGTTTCTAAAGCATTCTGGGACCTTTGCTGTGGCTATCCTGCTGTTCCTCACTTGCACAATCCTGCAGCATCAGTTTTGCATAGCTAGTGTTTGTTACTGAGCATACTACAACTTTCTAGTCACAACAGAAAACATTTATGCCAAGCACAGTCTACCTGACTTGATGACAAACTTTCTGTAAGGCAAATGCCATCTATCTGAAGGTGAGAATGAGGGGTCAGCTAGCCAGCTCATCTGCCTACTGATTCACTTGTTAACTGAATATATAGGGTAAGGGTCCCTGATCTGGAAATAAAGGTCAGGAGTTCAAATTGCATCTATTTTATGGGCTCTTTAAATTCCCACAAATACAACCTAGAAACACATTAGGAAAGAGCCACTGAACACTATCAACCCACTCCCCATCCCCCCAACACATACATACACATTTTTTTAAATATATTGGCAAGGAGCTTATGCCAGGTCACACTCGACACAAAGCCCAAATTTTGTCTCATGACAAATCTTAATCATATCCACCACCCCACATTGTCTTTGAGCGACTCAAAAAGTTTGGCTTGTTTGACTGAGTCTAACTGCTGTAAGCCATGCTTCTCTCTTTGAGCCAAGGACAGAATCCAGGATTCTCAGTCAACGGTATTACACTGCTCACTCCTGAATAGTTGTGTAACATACTGGGAAAGTGTGTGTCACATTCACCAGGAGTGATCAGCCTGCAAATGAGGCAGCACTTACTCAAGTAGCAAGACTCTTATTTAGGGATCTGAAGGTCAACACATTCAAACCTTGGTGCAGGTATACATACAAGAGGTATATTTGCTTGTGATTCACAAAGCAATGTCATTCTCAAATGGGTTTTAGCTACCAAAAAGTTATGAAAATCTGTGAATGAAGGTGTGAATCTCCAAAACACATTTCACTGATCAGTGTGTCTTTCATGTTCTGCTTCTGCCACAGCTGCAGGACCTACAGGTCTATGACCACTCTGACCTGAAGATATTCTTTAGCACAGGCTATACAGACGTATGCTTTTAGCTCTGGAGGTCACTTTTCCACTCTTGACACTAGCTAATATGGCAGCTGTCTAACCTGCTTGTGTCCCACGCTGAGGTATTTATAGGTTGAGAGCAAAGTGTCAAGGTGACATGGAAGCCATAGTACAATAGGCAAATATGATGGTGTCATGAAGACATAATGCCACATATGGCTGAAACGTGTTTCAGGAAGTGAGTTGTGATGCAGAGTCGTTCTTGTAAGTCACTTCTAAATGAAGAGAGATCTTGACAGTTGCAGGGCAGAGTAACTTTCCAAATACATAGAAAATGCAACAGTCTAATGTTCTTGTGCCATGATGCCACAAATATAAAAGCATATGAGGTCACTGGTAAGTATAAGCTTGGCTGTAGATGGAAGGGACAGCCTTATGAAGTATTGGAGTGTTATCAGCAACTGTTGAAGACAATATGAAGATGGAAATAAAGGCACAAGTCTTTAACCTTAACTTATTTACTTTCTCTTAAGGTGTGGGATAGATGGGGAGTGTCCTGCCACAACCTTCACTGACACTATCTGCAGTTTTTGCTCACTAATGTTTACAAAGTGGGGGGGGAGGGCTGTTTGTCTGACTTTTCGAAAGTCAGCATAAACTAAGAGCTGAAAGTACAGCTGACTTTTTGAAAGTCAGCATAAACTAAGAGCTGAAACAACAGCCTCCAAAACTACTGCAAGAAAGGAGAAAGTTAACAATAGAACTGGTATGCCTGAGCTGAGAAGAAGCTTACTCTAGGAAGCAGCAGTTCCCTTCTACCTCAAAGTCCAAAGAAAAGTGGCCCAAATTATTACTAAAAGGCAATCAGGACTCATAGTAGAGATGATGTCTTTTATTAAACCAACAAAATTTTTGCAAAAACATTTCTTTAATTTTTTTTTTTTTTTTTTGCAAAAATCTCGTTGATTTAAAAAAAGATATCTGCTCTACTATGAGTCCTGATTGCCTTTTCCTAGACCAATATGGGTACAATCTGGATACCAAATTATTACTTACTTGCTCTTTAACCACTGCTTATTTCTATAATAAGGAACTGATAGAAGTCCCCTTTACTAAATATGGCACCCAAACTTCTTTTTTTTATTGTTGCTGCTGTATTCCCTTCTGCAGTTCACGTCCCCTTTGGAAGCTGTCCCTGTGAAATCAGATCCCCCTGGTGGGCCACTCTGCTGGCTCCCAGCCTGTCAGGTACATAGGACATGAGCCAGAACAAAGCCACAGAAGCTGATGATACTAAAGTTGGTCTAGACGCATATACAGCAATTTTCTTGCTTCCCACCTGAGCAAAAGCAACTATAACCAGTACTGTTATGGCCTACTTAGATGGCTGGAGTACTGCTGTTGCTTAGCAATGAATCATTTTCAATCTGCTCCCTTCACTGTCTTATCCTGTTGATAGGTTTACAGCTGCAAAAAGCTAAGCTGACATAGATTCCAGAATAAAAATGCCTACCTGTAGCATACTAAGAAAAAGAAAAGCTGCCATGCAAATGGAATATTAGTTAACATGAGGTACAGTCAGATGGGGATATTTTCTGAGGTTGCCAGTAACATGCTTAAGATGACAGGCCATCTGAAGTCCTTGGAAGCTAGAGTCCTTCCATCCTAAATGTTGGCTTCCTCCCTGTTCAGATGAGAGCTGGAAAGCGTGTCCATTCTGAACACTTCTGCTATAGGAATTTGGCCTGAAGTGAAATTGGTATTTTTACAGAAGCCTTTTGCCTCTTCCCCCCCCCCCCAAAGAGTTTGACTATGAACTTCTGAAATGCCAATGAGATGGAATAAGGATTTTCTAAGTTTTAATGATTTTTTTATAGCCTATTTTGGTATGTTGTGCACTTCACTCACTCTTGTATACTATTACATTCAAGTTTTGAATATATAGAGTATTTCTCCTATAGAAATCCCCAGACTTCAAAATACTTATGCATATGTTTAACATGTAACTTAGTAGTTGCATTGGAGTCCATAGTTACACTAGCTCATGCAAGGTCACTGTAATACTGGATGCTTAACTTGTAATTGTTATTTCTTTGAACAGTATTCTACATTGTGTCATGTTATCCTAGTATATAACTGCAAGAGGATGTATGTGAGACTTCCTGAGTTTAATTATAAAAGCTGTTTCACTTTGCCATCTCACTGTCTTTGTTTCAGTCAGGTTATTCATTTCCTATAAATCATTAGCTTGGTCGAGGCCTAAGGTAGGGTAAGGTGACGCTTTAACAACTAACTGGCTCAGAGTGGCTTGAGCTTTCCTCAAAAACAATCGTCTTTGTCAGATGCATATTCTAATGAAAAATATTGTTGCTCATACAAGCTAATGAAAAGCTGATGATAAACCAGTTAAGTCTCAATGGGCTTTTATACACATGCACACATGCTCCAGGAATGGTGGGGAGGGAGGGTGTTTTAATTACCCTAATTAAATTAATTTAATTACCACCCTAATTAAAGCATCCAGAGCATCTTGTGTATCAGCATCCCTGCACTTCTAAATGGCAGTGGAGGTACTTTATCTAAAGCTTACTTGATGAGCTTTAGATAGTGTCCCCACTGCCATTTTGAAATGAGCTTTACATAAAGTGCCCCCACTGCCATTTTGAAGCATGGGGACGCTAACACATGAGACACAGGAGGCTGGTGGAGCACAATAATTGCCACACGCAGTTCCAGTGCATCAAAGCAGCCTCCCTGCCCATGTATAGGCACATTAAGGTGTCAACAGCTTGCCATACCTTCTGTCTGACTTCAGACCAACACAGCTAACACTGTCTGGTACTTGGTCCAGTGTCTTCAGCTAATGTGATCTTTGTTTTTATACTTGGCCTGCCTGTAATGTTTCAGTATTTGGGGCCAGATCCACACGAGGACAAAAACGCTTTCTGTGTGTTTCTAATCCAGTAAGCGCAGTCAGAGATCATGCTCCACTGAGCTCCTGCCTAATCCTGGGAGTGCCTCAATTCCCTTGGGGCGAATAGCAAAGTTTCCTAAGTGCATTTCCTCTGGATTTGTGCACAGGCATCTAACAGTGCCAAATTGATCTTAAGGAAGATTTGCAAACTTGTGTCACGTGCAGGGCTTGATCTGGTAGGTATCCTCAGAATGTACCTAATGGGATCAGGGCTCACACAGAACACAGTGAAAGCAATAAGATGTCACCTGAGAGGTGGAAAACTCAGTTTCAAACCATTAGGCTAGACAAACAGAATGACTTGGTGGTCAGGGCACTTTCCTGTGTGACCTGAGTTCCTGTCCCTGCTCCAGTGAATATTTAACAATATATTTTACCCAAAGTGAAACAGCTTCAGCAAGAGAAAGAGATCTGCCACCTAAGCACCCTTTACTGGTCAGTGGTTAGGGAATCTTCATGGCAGATGGTAGTTCTCATTTTGAATCTGTGCTCCAAAACAGACATAAAAGAGAGTGGAATCTGGATCTCACACCTTTCAAAACTAACAATTAAGCTAGTGGGCATAAGATGGAGCACCAGTCTCAGCATTGCCTGAAAGAGAAAGACACTTGTAAACATTTGGGTTTCTCAGCTGAAGAGTTGGGTGGCCAAGTCAAGTCTTCTTCTTAGGTAGGGGGAAAGAAAGAATTAACAAGCAGGATATGAGCATGCCAGGCTCAAGTACCTGCTCTGACTGACTTGGAGCAAGGACTTGAACTAGGGTTACCATACATCCAGGTTTTCCCAGACATGTCCTCTTTTTAGATCCTCCAATCTCCATCCAGGTGGGGGTGTTTTTAAATATGATCAAATGTCTGGGATTTTGCTCAGCTCAGCTTCAAAGTTTTCTTGGCACTTCCAAGCTTAGCCTAGCAAGGAGCTGCTTGGGGCTGGGAACGGGGCAATTGGAGGCAGGGTACATATACGTGGTCAACATGTAGCCAAGCAGGGGGTGGGAGCAGCCTGGCATCTGGATACAAATAAGTCTGTGGGGGGTGGGGGTTGGAAGGCTAGGGCTTGGGGACTATTGGGGGGAGTGTGGGTGCATGTGTGGTGAGGGCGGGTCTGGGGAAGGTGGGGTGCCCCTCCAGCAGGGGAAGGGGATGAGGGGTCCTTCGGGGCAGCAGGGAGATGCATGGCGGGGCAGGGCTGGGAGCAGGGGCCTATGGGTAAGGAGTGAGGAATACCAGCAGGGCTGAGAGGACTGTGGCTTGGGAGTGAGGGGCATCAGGGGAGACGGGGGCCTGTGCGTCAGGATGGCAGGGCACTGGCAGCACCAGGGAGTTGCAGGTTGGGAGTGAGTGGCACTAGCAGGGACAGGGAGGCTGTGGGTTGGGAGTGAGGGGCACCAGCCTGGCCCAGGGGGGCAGGATACTGTGCTTTAGGAGTGAAAGGCACTGGCAGGGCTGGGGGGGGCAACAGAATAGGCAGGGGCAGAGCACTGGCATATCACTGGCCCTTCCCCCACCACCAACAATCATATACTTCCTCCCTCCCCCTGCATGACAGCTGTCCTCTTTTTGGAACTGGAAATATAGTAACCCTACTTGAATGCACAGACTAGCCTATAGGAGTGTGCAAAATCGGCCGTATTCGATTCAGATTCGGCCCAAATCGGGAGACAGTGATTTGATTCATTGATTTGGATCACTGTCCCAATTCAGTTTGGCCAAATCCAAATCTGAAGATCTGACACTGATTCAGAGAATCAGCAATTCAGCTATAGATACAGTTTTATATGTTTTTTCTACATATCTCAAGGTACCAGGTGCAGCTCATGAATGCTGCAATGGTGGGGTGGATGGAGCATCCCACAGGAGTGCACTCCCTCCCTCCCCTCTCCCCCCCGTGCTTGGTGGCAGACCCAGAAGTGGACCAGAAATAGTTCTGGTCCACTTCCAGATCTGCCATTGAGCATGCGGGGTCCCCCAGCTCAGTGATTGGCCATGGGGGGACCCCAGGTGTCCCCCCTGACACAGGAGGCATCAGTCACCAAGCAAACCCAGAAGTGGACGGGAAGTGTTTCTGGTTCACTTCTGGGTCTGCTGCCGAGTGCACTGGGGACCCACCTGCACTTCCATGGGATGCTCCATCTGCCCCACCATCGCAGCATTCATGAACCACCTGGTACCTTGAGGTATGTAGAAAAAACATTTAAAGCTGCACCTGTGTCCGAATCATTGAATCTCTCTGAATGAGTTCACAGGGTTCTGATTTGATTCAGAGAAATTAAAGGGTCTCCTGATACAATTTGGATTTGGAAATTCAGCCACCAAATCAGGCCTAATCGCCGCTGAATCGAATCAGTGACCAAAGCTTCATACAGCCCTACTAGCCAAGTTCCTTAACAACCTAGCTATTCAGTTATCTTGTTTAATCTCTCCTGCTTCCATTCCATGTCATATAAATGGTGAGCTACATCTTCACAGAGAAAGCAAGACTGAATCTCTAGCCCAATAATCAAGGCACTTACCTTGAAGTGAAGTAGATTAGAGTTCCTGCGAGCCACACAGAGCAGTGATTTGAACTAAATCCTTGGATGATGGTGTCGCCGTGGACATAGTCTTTCTAGACTCTAAGAAGGCCTTTGACACTGCCTCTCACCCCATCCTCATCAATAAATTAAGCAACTGTGGCATTGATGCCTACACAGTTGGATGGGTAAAAAGTTGACTGATGGCACGCACCCAGAGAGTGGTGGTGGACGGGTTGTACTCAACCTGGTGAGATGTGAGCAGTGGGGTACCCCAGGGCTCAGTCCTCGGGCCCACACTGTTTAACATCTTCATCAGCAACTTGGACAAGGGGGTGGAAAGCACGCTATCCAAGTTTGCCAATGACACTAAGATGTCAGGCGAGGTAGACACAGCTAAGGGAGAGAGAGGCTGCGAATAGATTTAGACAGGCTACAAAAGTGGGCAGACGAGAATAGGATGGGGTTCAACATAGACAAATGCAGGGTGCTGCACCTTGGGAGAAGGAATCCACAGCATACATACAGGCTGGGGAGTTCCCCTCTTGAAAGCACAGAGGTTCTTATTGACTCCAAGATGAACATGAGCTGCCAATGCCAGACTGCAGCCAGCAAGGCCAGTCATACCTTGTCATGCATCCAAAGGTGCATCTCAAGCCAGTCTAGAGAGGTGATACTCCCCCTCTATGCGACTTTGGTCAGGCTGCAGTTGGAGTACTATGTCCAGTACTGGGCACCACACTTCAAAAGGGATGTGGCCAGCCTGGAGACAGTTCAGATGAGGGCCACCTGCTTGGTGAGAGGGCAGCAGGACAGGCCCTATGAGGACAGACTGATGGACCTGAACCTGTTCAGCCTCAGCAAGAGGAGGCTGAGGGGGAACCTGGTGGCTGCCTACAAACTCATCAGGGGAGACCAACAGCAAATAAGTAGAGCCCTTTTCTCCCCAGCACCCCCTGGGGGGATGAGGAACAATAGTAATAAGCTGATGGAGAATAGGTTTAGGTTAGAGATCAGAAGGCAATATTTTACAGTTAGGGTGGCCAAAATCTGGAACCAGCTTCCCAGGGAAGTGGTCCTCGCCCCTACCTTGAGCAAATTTAAGAGGAGGTTGGATGATCACCTGTCTGGGGTCTTGTGAACCCAGCATTCATTCCTGCCTGTGGCAGGGGGTCAGGCTACATGATCTGTTCAGGTCCCTCCTGACCCTAGCTACCATGAAACTACAAAACTATGAACCCCTCCACGTTCTCCGTGAGTGTCCTTTCCACCTTCACTGGGTCTGCCCCTGTCTGCGCAAATTCTGTACCATCTCTTTACCTGCTGGTGTCCTATATCCAGCCTTCCTGCTGTGAGGTCTTACAGGTATCATGGTTTCAGGCATGCCCACAAAAATATTTAGGGATTTGGGCCCCACTTGCAAGATATCCCCCGTCAATTTGAGAATCCTACTTTGGGGTCTGTGAGGCTTCTGCTTGAACTAGGGCTATAAGCAGCTTGTTAGCTGTGTGGGATACTTAGATGCTTTTGTGAACACTATGTGGTGGACAGTTAGGCACTGAACACATGTGTACACCACAGTGGTTTTGAGCTCCTCCCCAGATGAGCTCTAATCTGCTCCATTAATCCCTCTCCTGCTGACATGTTTTAAATCAATTATGCTGGTGAAGAGACTCTGTGGTATCCATTTGTAGTTTCCTTGGCATTCAATGGTTTCGGGAGCAGCCATTGGAGCTGACCCCATAGTATCTGCACCAGCCTGTTTCTGGGTTTAAAATGTGCAGGCAGGAGCTGGTGTGTAGGCTCAAAAATGTTTCAGAGTAGGCTGCCACTATGGTGTATACCTGCCCTTAAAGGGTTAAGCAGTAGCTTTGACAATGTCACTAGCACCAATATTGTGGACTTAGGTGCCCATAGAGGTTCTGGGTCTTGTTTAGGTACAGCTGTAGCAAAATCTGTAGATTTCAATCACTTCCACGTGGGATTTCTGCTTTTCACTGATGTCACAATGTGTTAAATACCCAACACGCTCTGTGTTATTGAAGACAGTGCAAAAAGCATCCATAGATATGCTTAGAAGTACTGAAGCTCTGCTTTCATGCACAAAGCCCTGAGTCATTTAAAAAGCTTGTACTTAAAATGAGATTTTCTATGAGGTACAAGCCTATTTACCAATGAAGGAATTACTACATTTGCCGTCACAAGAAATCCCAGAAGTTGAAAGGCCAAACTGCCAGCTGGTGTAAAGTGATATTTACTTCAATAGAGCTACACTATTTTACATGGGTTCAGGCTCAATATAGAGTATACAGAGTAAAGCAATATAGAGTATGGCTCTGGCGCCAAAGGATTTATTAAAAATACTAGCAAGGTTTTGAAATTAAATGTTGGTATGTGACGGTCAGGTATTTCATACAGTGGCAAACAAGAAAAGCAAGTAACAAGGTTTTCTCGTGATCTCCAGCTATTCTGTAGTAGAAAGCATTCTGAATACAACTGCTCAGTTTGCACTGTTGTTTGTTTTGTTTCCTCAATCATTTTGCTTTACTCATTTGGCTGGAAGGCAAGCACATTCCCTGTTGATAATCCTCATTCAGCCATGGGCTTCGGCTACCCAATTTGATTCCTAATATGGTAGCAAGAGAGGTTTCTGTACAAGTTCCAGGGAGCTCCTGGAATGCAGCAAGAAAGGAGTCCTGTGGACACAAAGATACTTGTTATACTAGTACTAATAAAGAACAGAAAATGAGCTTCAACACAGAGGCCCACTGGAAGTTGTTGCTTTCTTCGCTCTTAAAATCATTACTTTGTCCTAATGTATACCAAGGCTACGAATTGGTTCTGGTACATTTCTGAACAAACTTTCTTGGCCATTTCAAATACCGTAACTTTGAGGTGTGTTTCAGCAAGTCGACTCTATCAAAATGAAGTTTTTATTATTCTAGTGTATAGCCTGAAAGCATGCTGTCACAGTACCAGGAGATTAGTCACAGCACAAGAGGATACAGTGTTACAGAATTTAGAAAGAGAGTTGTGTGTTGTTGTTTTTTTGAAAAAGGTAACACTAAACTCTTCAAATACCTGCTGCCTACTCACAGGGTCAGGGGAAGACCAGTTTTCTATAATCCATCTTTTGTAACTTTTATAAAGTACTTTCCAGATAATTTCCTAGCCAGCTCATCAACTCCAGAAATGTTCTCTGTTTGAACAATATCAGGACAAAAAGGATTAAATTATTTCAATAAGCAGGGATCCCCACAGTGTGGAGTTAGGAGTTAATTTTTCTCAGGATACATAACAACAGTGTGCAGCAGCCTGGCTTTTGCAATAAGCATTTTTTAAGCTAAATTCTCTTTAAGCCCCATAGTTATTATCCTCTTCTTACTGTCAGGCCAGAGGAGGGTGGAGAAGGTAGAGAAGATGTGGTCTTTGTTAAATCGTGTTACTTTCTGCCTAAGTAGTAGTTCTCTTGGTGCTTTGTGAGTTTCCCTTTCTTTTTGGGTTTCGGGTTTTTTTTTTGGGGGGTGGGGGGAGGTTCAGCTTTGGTAGTAAAGTGCTCTAACTGACTGGCATTCACATATTTAACATTCTTGTTGCCAATTGCCTGAACACTGGATAAACAGTAACAACAACACTTTCATGTATAATAAATTTAATGCTGACAAGTAGCCATGTCTGTTCCCAGCATTCCTAGAAGAAAAGGGCAGGAAGTCTAAGGCTCTGCCTAACTCAAATTCAAAAAGGATGTGGAGAAGCTTGAGAGAGTCCAGAGGAGAGCCACGCGCATGATCAGAGGTCAGGAAAACAGATCTTACGATGA
>NW_017728931.1:72909184-72929602 GCF_001723895.1 Crocodylus porosus | reverse complement strand
CCAGCTGACTTCCTGCCCTTTGGGCAGGGGGCTGGACTCGATGATCTCCCGAGGTCCCTTCCAGCCCTAATGTCTATGAAATCTATGAAAAAAAAAATAAACTCCAAATGGTGCCTTCCCATTGTTTTCAGCAGGACCAGATTAGGTGCTTTTGCAAATTTCACTGCATCTTCCAAAGACCACTGAAAATCCAGCCCAACCACTTTAAATATGGCTTGAAAAATTGCTCCCACAACACAATGTCTTCTGATGCTTGTAACCTCTATCATGCACAGCAAGTCCTGCCATGAATAGGGAATGCCATCTGTCCCCTACAAGCTATTGTTTCACTTTATTGATCTTGAATGCAGACACTTATCATTTTCATTTTGTGTTCTCCTCCTCCCTCTACATGTCTAATAATCTCAAACAGATAGATACATCTTTTTGAGCAACACTGCTTTCAAGTCTGAACATTCAAAAGACTTTGAAATTCTTATGTGATTTATGGGTTGTTGGGTTTTTGTCATAGCAGATGGTCCCTTGACTAGGCAATGTCAAGATCTTGTCTCAGTAGAGTGGCAAGCAGAAATATGCTGAACTGCTCAAATTTAATCTAGCTTGTCAGTGAACCACAAGATCTGCCTGCTCAACCACTTTCATACCGAAGTGGATATCTGCTGTCTAAATTGTAACAGGTATCTGAGCTGAAAACCATCATGTACCTTCCGATTTCTGATGTTTTGTGCCACATTTCACTGGCTTTTAAGCCAAAGTGATCTGTACAGTAAGTGGCAAAATCATAACATGTCAATCAAATATCGATTCGTATCATCGAATGCCTAGGACAATTTTAAGCGTTTGAGATATATTTGGGGCCCAAGTTATTCTTCCCCGTTTTATCTAATGATGAAATTTGTCAAATCTCTTTTCTCTTGTCTTATAATAGGAATAATGTCCTTGGCACTGGTACACTGTCAACACTGTTGTTGATGCCCTTGTCCACTTGTTTTCCATTCCGCCTTGAATATTAGCACTTAAATACTCTACTGTATATAAGGCAGAGACCTTGTCATGTTGCTCCTCTTTGTAAGTTGTCTGTGGCATTATAGAAATCAATGGTAAATTGAAACTCAGTCTTCCAGTTTCAACAGTTTCAGGTATCTTTGAAGGTCTTAAGCTTAAGTTCTACTATTGTTCACAGAAGTGTACATCTTAAGTTAAAAAACTGCTGTTTTTGAAGCATACCAACCAGTAGCTTGTGCAGTAATATATGTGGTCCCCAGACCTTCCTTTGCAACTGTCTGCATTCAAAATCTGCCTTTTGTGCTTTTCAAATTTGAGTGGAGGACAGAAGGAAGTTAGATGTTATTTTGAAACTGCAAAATTGCTTTTCATTAAGACTGATGTTGTGTTGAATTTTCTGTTATCAACCTATTCCAATTTCTTGCTTGAAAGGTATTGAAGCAATGTGAAGTTCCATTTAGACATTTTAAGGAAGTTGAGAAATTATCCAGGTAGAATTTAGAAGTGGCAACCATGCCTATGGCAATACAGCAAATGGAGGCAACAAGCTCATATGTAAGTTATATGTCCCTTATTCAAGGGACAATAATATGTCCCTTATTCCATTAGTTAAATAAGGGACATATTTTGGCTGAGTCACTTAGCTGAATAAAGTCACATGAGAGGGCACTGTACCCCAACAGAATCACTTGAATACAGTGGGCCAGACAGCAGCTCATGTAAACTGATGTAACTCCATTGAAATCAATGGTAAATTGAACCTAGGCTGTAACTTGACATATTAAAATTGAGGTAAAGTAGTTTCCTAGCATGTGGGAAAGGGCGTAAGTTTGGTTTCTACAGCTTATGGTACTTAAAATCAATCCACATGTGAGAACAGTCCCTAGTCTAGACAAAGCTAGTTTGCTTCAGCTTCTGAAAAGTCTGTTTCAGCTTTTGAAAAAAATAAGAGTGCATACTCCTTTGTATGCCGGTCATGTTGCCAGTGAACCCTGACTCTTACCCTTTAAGGAAGGTCTGTGCTGCACGCCGACTCTCGTTTTCACTAGCCCTCACACAGAGGAACAAAAAGATTCTGGAAACAAGGCCTTTTCCCTAAGATCACAGGAGTGTATGTCTATATCACGGATTGTTATATGTGGGATTGATATATTCTTTGAGACCTAAAAGTGTATTTCTTCCTTCTGGGCAAAATAGTTTGTTAGCTTTGGGAAGCCGACTGCAAAACTGTTCACAACATAACCAGAAAATCTTGCTTAGTGTATATTTATTAAACAAATATTTTCTCCTTGTGTTGGGGAACCTAGTTGTCTTCACTGTATTTGCAGTTCTTTTCCATAATGCTTTAATCCATTAGGAAAAAAGCAAAACTTATAAAGAAACAAACTTACCAGAATTGACCTACGTGTAAATATAAACTTCTTAGGTAGAGAAAGTACTTGGAATTTGATTGAAATTGAGAAGAAAATATGTAAGCTAGGGGGCTCTTTTTTTATATACAACCACTGATGAATGAAATATGGCTTCAACATTGTGATATGCTCTTGAAAATAAATATCAGCTTTGATAAAGTATATCTGGGATTGGTTTCTCTCTCAGCTGTGAAGTGTAGAGATCAGGTTGCTCTGATGGTCCTCGTAGTCATAGACACTCGAAGAACAAACCTCTAGGACTTGTATTTTTTTATTCTTTTTGTACTGCAGGGTTCCTGCAGTATTAGCTGTCACTGATTTGATATTTTTGGTTTAATCATCTGAATCATAAACATGTCTCTTTCACATTGTCAGACATCAAAGACTGCATGTTTACCTAAGCTAAGAAAAATGCTGGCTATAAAATGGCAGAACAGGCATTTATGTGAAATACTTCAGTTATTTTTAAATATACAGGTTTTAATTTTTTTTCTTTATAAAATATATTAATTATATTTTTCTACCTCACATTGGAATTCCATCTCTTTCATATACAGAGCCATTTTTTTTAAAGTTAATTACATTATATCACTGCTGCATTCCTTGCTTATTTCTCCTATCTTTGCTTTTTCTCTAAAACATTATCTTTGGCTTAGTGCATGGCATATCCTGTCATAAATATGTTTGTAGAATTTGAGAAAAAATGCATATAAGTAGAGTTACCGCACAGTAGCTTGTATGTGAGGCAGCCTTTATCTCTGCTTCTGTCTTTTTTCAAAATGTGTTGCTTCTGACTCTGCATGGGAAGGAATGAAGATTATCTTTAAGCATACTGTATCATCGCTTTTCTGTATTGAAAAGCAGAACATTAGCAGCACCATGCTGATGTGCAATCAAGCTGCAAAGCTGTGGCATGATGATGTTGCCATGAGAAGACTATCACATGAAATGTAAATTCTTGCTACAGCAAATTGCTAATAAATTAGTTTGACTAGTTGCTGCTTCTGTTTGCAATGCACTTTCTTTTCATAACAGTACAGGTTACTTTCTTTTGAGAGACCATCTCTCAAATTTTCTTTTGTCATCCTGCGCATCCTCAGAGAAGGATCAGGTCTTGTTTTCTTTGCAGCTTCTGAGCTATTTTTTTTTTCTGCAGGAGATATTATTCTGTTTTCAATTACTAATTTTATGGAAACATAGCTGAAAATACAGTAGAAATTAAAGGAAAACTAGCAAAGAAACACTCAACCAAATGTAGAATTATTTCCTATAGTAATACATACTCTGATACTTTGTCTCATTTTTTTCTAATTAATTCTAGTGATAGGACCTCAATTACTTTCTGTAGAAGATGATACTGGTTTAACAAATCTGACTGAATGTTTCACTGATATTCAGCCTAAACCTTCCTTTAATTAATTAATTGTAGCCCATTTATTCTAGTTATATGGCCCTTTGAAACACCATAAACAGCTCATTTTCTCAACTTCCACTTGCTTTCAGATCACTGTCAAATCCTTAGTTTGTGTGGCCAGACTGACTGTGTTTAGTTCTTCTGATCTTTCTTCTATCAGCCACTCCAGTTGTTTTTTCCCCCAGATTTTCACATAGTGACTATCACAAACCCAGCCATGGGGGTCCTGCAGAGCCCCAGGTTTCTCCCCACTGTGCTACTTTTGCCCCAAGGAACAGACCAAGGTTTCCCTGGGATCGCTCCCTCAGGTCCTCTGACCTTGTATCAGCCCAGGGGTCGGCAACCTCAGGCACACGTGCCATTAGTGACACATGGAAACCTTTTTCCAGGCACACCAGGAGACATGCAAAGAAATTGTTTAATTTTTTTTTTAAGTTACTGCTCTGGGCTCTCCCATGCAGCCACAAAGCTATCTGTGTTCGACTGCCCCCGCCCCTTGCTCCCAGGCTGTGCCCTCCATCCCAGCTTGCCCTGGAGGGAGCTGCGGGTGGACAGGGCTGGGGCTGGGGCAGGTGCTGCGCAGAGTCACTGTCCTGGAGGCTTCCAGTGGGTGGCAGAGCCCTGGGCCCAGGCAGGCAGACACCCTGTCCCACCCAGGGCAACACTGAGGTGCCGAGTACTGGGGCTGTGCAGTTGGGACAGGGTCTGGGTGGCATGGGGGAGGCAACATGGGCAAACCAGCCCGGTTGGGCCTTTAGGAAGGCAGGGGCTGGGCAGGAAGTGAGGGTGGCCCCAGGACTCTGTGAACTCGAGCTGCGGTGAGCGGGCAGGTGGGGGTGCCCAGCGGCACCCATGGTGAGGCCCGGCCCAGCCCATGCAGCTCTGCATGGATGGGGCACAGCCACCCTACATGCAAGGGGATCCTGCCTGGCTGGGGCAGGACACCAGTCTCGGGGGGCTTCCCTCCAGGAATGACCTCCCTGCATGCTGGGCACAGTGCAAGCAGGGCAGAGCCATCCCCAGTGCAAGGGCCTGGCTGCGGGAGCCCCCATGAGCCTGGGAACAGCCACCACAGCTACCTCAGCCTGCCTGGGTCCCAGTCTTGCTCACCCGCAGCTCCCCTCAAGGGGCCAGGGCTGGGGCAGGCAGTGCACAGAGCTGCTGCACTGCAGGTTCCCGGTCAACTTGGCCCTGAGCACTGGCTGCAGTGCCTATTCCCAGAGCCCGAGGGAACAGTCTGCAGCTGCAGCTCCCACTCGCAATGTACCTGGCATGCACAGAGAGAAAGCAGGGTGCTCCCTGAGTCCAGAGTCCTGTCCCAGCCAGGCAGTGTCCCTTCATGGGCAAGCTGCCTGCACCCCATCCCTGCAGAGCTGTACAGCCCCCCCATCCCCCACCACTGTGACCTGAGTCTGCAGAGCCCTGGGGTAGCCCCCGCTCCCTGCCTGACCCCAGCTCTTCTCCGGCTGCAGCCTTCCCAAGGGCTTGGCCAGAGCAGCCTGCCCGCAGTGACTCCTCCGGTGCCTGCTGCTCCCTGCTCCTCTCTCCCTCTCTTTCCCCTCTCATCACAACATGCTTAACAAGAAAAAAAAATCACAAGTACAAAGACAGTACATGAAGTTTTATTTAGTGTCATCAGGTTTCATGTTTTTAGAAAACCTGGTATTTACTGTTAAAAAAGCAACATTTATGATTAATAACTATTAAATATGCAGTGCATATTTAATACAATTAATAATCATAAATGTTGCCCCACCCTAGTTTTGTTTTTGTGGCACCTTACAAGGTAGACATTGTGGGGTTTTCAGCACTCCAACCAAAAAACATTGCCTACCCCTGTATCAGCCCCTGCAGCTCCAGTGAGGGAATCTGTCAGCCCCAGGTGCCCCCTCACCCTGTTGGGTTGCAGGAATTTTTTCTAGGTTCACCTCTCCATAGAGAGGGCTTGCCTGGAATATCACTCACCCAGAAATCACTCTTTCCACAGGCAATCAGTAAGGAGCCAAACAACAAAAAGATGTATTACATTAAAGCAGAGGTGGCCAACCTGCAGCTCCGGAGCCACACGCCACTCTTCAGAAGCTAATATGTGTCTTCTTGAATCTTTGCACAAGCACACGGTGACCAGCTTCCATTTGGCCACCATGTGCTTGTGCAAAGATTCAAGGAGATGCATATTAACTTCTGAAGAGCCGCTTGTGGCTCTGGAGCTGCAGGTTGGCGGCCACCGCTGGATTAAAGGATTGAACACACTCAAAAATGACTATATATTTGAATACAGAAAAGCAAAACAAGAAAAGTTCCTAACCATCTCACATAGCCTTCCTGAGAGTCTTAACCAACATCACCAGAAATCACCTTCCTCCAGATTTCTTCCAGTCCTGACTGCTGGGGTCCCTCTGACCCTTCCTAGCCCACAGCTAACTAGCTCACTCCTTCCAACCAGCAATCCACACCTCCTCTCAACAGTAACCAGAACGCTTCAGTCTGTCCGATGTACCTGGCAGTCATTTGGCTGAAAAGGCCATTCCTAACCATATCTAAAACCCTAAAGATGTACGCAGAAAGCACAAGCACATCGTGAAAACAGTAACATAAATGGATACAGGATAACATTGGCTTTCCAAGAAGACCACAAATGCCATATCAGTATGACGGGCAGACAAGGTTCTTTGGGTAGATGTGATATCTTTTATTAGACCAACAAACTAGTTGAAAAAATTGTTCTTTGCAAGCTTTCTGGCACAAACACCCTTCTTCAGGCATAGGGAGAAGCTGCTGGTGTTGGTGTGCTTTCCTGGGTAGAACAGAAGCCAATATGCAAACTGCAAAACAGGAGAAAACAGTCATGACACACCACAAACCCCCAAAACATAACCAGGTTTGTGCCAGTGACAAAAGCATCTAACTTCAAAATTGAGAGCCTCAAACCCCGTCCCCCCCAGTCACATGCCATCCAGGTTCTCCAGCCCCCTAAGCTTCCCCCAGAAAAGCCACTTTATTTCTGCTGGTAGGTATACACACAGCCATGCAAGCCCTGATGCTGCAGTGCTTGGCAGCTTGGTGGTAGCGCCCCCACCCTGGGCTTCTCAGAGTAAGTGTTCCCTTGCCTATCTCACTGAGAGTGCCCAGTCCACTGAGCAGATGTTCTCAGACCAAGTCTAATAGATCAAGCCTCTCACAAAACAAAAAAAAGAGTGTGAGTATGAGAACAAGTATAGCGTAGCAAGTTAGGGCATACGCTATACCTATACATAGCATACAAAGTGCAACAGTTTCAGTAGGAGAGACATCAAGCAACCCATCTCTAGCTGCCTTATAGTCTAGATGTTAGGACACTCTTCTGGGATGTAACAGATGTTGGTTCAAGCCCATCAGTCAGAGTATCATTGCAATACAGAAAATAGATAGGTTTGTGTTTTGCTCAGTCGTTTCTGTTCTCCCTTGCTTAATGTCATATCTACCACACCTTTTTTATTACCCATGTGCCATTTATGTATATACCACAAAATATATGCTATTCCTTTTTATTATTACCCATTGCCTAAAACTAAAGGACTTCTCTCTCTTTCTACCAAAAGGTAGAAAGACATAGGAGTTTTTAAATGAATACTGTATTCTGTTCACCCCTGCCCATCCAACTACATTAAAGATTCAGCAACATCAACCCTGTCCTTTTGAACTGAGGAAGCTGGTGTCCTGGCTGATACAGCATAGAGCGGATTACGGCTTTGTAGCTGGCATTTTCAGTGTAATCACATTTACAGAGTACTTGGTTCAGCTGCCTTACTTTCCCACCAGAGTCTTCAGTTTTGGCTCAGGATAAAAACATAAGGCGTCTTTTGCTGCTGGGTTCAACGCAAAATTACTGTGCTTTGTAAAACAGTTGGTTTTGCTTATGGGTAGCTAGGTTGAAATGGGCTGCCTGTATGCCGGGGAGACAGATCAACTGCCCTTTCTTTGGCAGTAAACTTTTATCTCAAGCTCATAAACCCTAATTTGTGCTGTTTTTAAATAAGGGGGTTTTTTTCTTCCAGTTTTATGCTATTCTCCCTGTCTAGAGTTGTAACACTTGTGGTTACATTCTGGTTGGAGAGTGCAATAGATACTTGCAAACTCATCTGGTGTCTGAATAGCCCTTAGGCCAATATGAACAATTCTGTTTCTACTGTTTTATATGTTTAGCAATCCCAGTCTGCAATCCTCTGAAGGGTAAATCATTGGCACTCTGTCAGTTGTATAACGCTTCCTTCTCCTCAGTGCTCCTTTATTTACTGGATTCAGCATTTTAATAACAACCTTATATATGTTTAATTGCACAACAGTAACAGAGTATTATTTTTAAACCTTGCTTTTGCTCCCTATCCCATTTTCACTTTCTATATTGCAGGAAGGCTACTGTTAATAAGCATCAATCCCCATTCCCTGTGGTATTAACGAGCCCTGGCCTTTGAAAAAGATTGCTATTTCTATAAGGAAAGAACTTGCTATTTCAGTTAGAGGAGCTTAGTCAAAGACATACAAAGAAATACTAGTCATGCAAAGAATGTGCAAAGATAGATGCAGCCAGTCAGAGGACTGTGAAGCTGTGTGACATTCTGTATACCCCTTTCAGGAGGGGTAGGGCACAGCTAAGTAAGCGCTGGGCTAGTCTTGGGCCCGACTGCTGCTGGCTCCCAAAGGCCTGATCTCTTTTTTCATTCTGTCCATGGCTCCTGTGCTATGGGGTAGCATGAAGCTAGCTTTCATGAATTCTCCTGTGCAGGATCATGAGTGTGCTGCTTAAACTTGCTTAAAAGTTACTTTTCATTGCTGGTGTGAGGCCTGCCAAGAAATTCTCTCGAGAATCAGAGAGAGGAGGCCTGCTTCTGGTACTTTTAGAGCCTACATCTCCCCAGCAAATCTACAGTCTCCTCTCCCCAGGCTTACCTAGCAAATTTCAGCTGCAATTTAAAATCTGACTCATACCTAGGGTGACTATACATCCCGGCGTGACAAGGCCACTCCCAGATTCCTTAGGCTGGTCTCAGCTGGCCGGAGCTTGGCAGGGAGGCAGAGCAGCATGGTGCACTGGGCAGGTGGGTGGGCAAGGCATTGCTTTTGCTGTTGGGGAAGATGGACGTATGGTCACTGTATCTAAGAGGCCATATCCAAAGTCCCTACATTCCTTGCTCCCACACAGTGGCAGCAGTTCAAGCCTAGGCACCCGCCTGCCTGTGCACCATGTCACCCCACCGGACTCTGGCCCAGGACTTTTGACCAACCTGCCAGGACTGGCTTATGAAATCCAGCACTGTCCCAGGCAAACTTGGACATACAGTCACCCTACTCAGTTCTGCCTTAAGTGAGTTATATCATACTTGGAACTATGGAAATTATCGTGAAATCCCACAGAAACGTTAATGGCAGCTGAGGAAAAAGCTTTAAGCAGCAAATAAACATCAAGGAAGCAATTATTTCATTTTCAAGCAAGTACTGCAGTGAGAGAGAGCCAGAAATTATTTTACACCAAGGAAACTGTTTCTAATGAGAATGTTTTTTTCAGTGTTTTCCTTGAGTCATCGGCTGCTCTTTAAAGATAAGGCACCATCTCTAAGTCATTCATTGTGGAGGAAGGTAGAAGGCACAACATGACTTAATGAGCATAAACCATAACTTGTAGACAATCTAAAAGGCAGTGCAGCATTTGTACTGATTCTTAGTAATTATACCTGATATCCTGCTGCTTCCCCAGGTTGTTCAAATTATCTTCTTCTGGCTTTCCTTCTAATTCCAAAGCTTTCTATCTCTCTAAAGAATATTGGTTTAGACAACCCATGAATGATATCCCTCCAAACTCATTAGAGGTTATTTCTGAGGCCTTAATTATTTGCTCCCTCCTACCACACACACACAGATGCAAAAAGTTAAATTAACTGTGGCTTGAAAGCCACAGGCATCATGCTGAATCATCTCCTCCAGTGGTGGAAGGATTTCTAGGCACACTGAGTAAGGGTGTCCTGAAATCTAGGAGGAAATCCAGAAGATATGATAAAGACAACTGGAGGGTTTGTCCTATTCTGCTCCTTCTCCAGGAGCCAGGCTCACCCTACAATGAAATGTCTGCTGGCTGCCATGTTCTTCCACTAGCAGAAGGAAGTACAATAATGGTTTAATATTAACCCTTGGCCCAATTGATGTAGAAAATCCAAAGGGCTGCTGTGTCATTCAGCAGTTCCTCTATGCTGGCTAGATATGGAAGAACCACACCAGATTCATGGTAAAATGGTGTAGAATTAAGTCCATCACCCTGCCCCAGCTAATGGGACTCTGGAGTAGCTCACCTCCTCCCCCGCCCATCTCTCGTGCAGCAGCAGGAAGAGAGAGTAGTTTGGGCGCTCTCCTCACTAATGTTCACGCTTAAAATCACCTTTCTGATAAAAGAGCAACTCCAGCTTTAATTTTTCTTACCTACTAGATGAATTTGCAAGCTGTTTTCAACAGTCTGTTCAAGATAGAAACTGGCTTGAACATTCTGCATTCTGCCAGGGAGTCTTGGGGCAACTTTGAATGACTTTTTCTTTCCAAAAGTGGATGTGCTAAATAGCATGCCAATACCCTGACATTTTCTAATAAAAATACAGTTAGTGGTGATTCCAGCTTATATTGTTTTCTCTATTTTATTTGCAGGTCCTTTCTTAATACATTACTGTCTCATGTGAAACTTATGCAACTGCATTTATTACTAGTTTATTCTGCCTCTGCCTTCTCTATTAATCATTGTAGACTTATTCTAGACTTGCTAGGGGTTTTGTCTGATCTCACCAACCAGGACTGGCAGATTTTTTTTTCTTTGAACAGTGATATATCCCCACAGCCTTATGAAAACAGCCAGTCTTAGAATCAATTTGCAGTGTTTTTTTCAAATTTGTCAACTTTCTGTCTGAAGGTTTTTCACACTTTGATTAGCACACCATAGAACAGAGGCCTTACAAATATTTATCAAAGATCAAACCCCCATCTTTATGCTTGTGTTCAGAATAAACCTTTGTAGTAATACCATTCCAACTTAGCTGTTTTGTTGACATTGCTGTGCTGTAAAGAGTTTGCTCCATCCAACTGGAAATTCATGTGTACTAATTGCTGCCCTATCAAAGGTAAAAAATGATTTTTCATTAACTATTCATCACTTATAATTAATTTTCATTTTAAAATCCACTGACAAACAGTGGCTCTCCAGCTCTCCTTTGTTTGTCAGGATATTTTCTTTCCACCTTATTGTGCTCTACAGACTCTTCTACTTGAATTTTAGATATTGCTTTAGCCTTGCTTTGCGTACATTTTTTTAAACAGGCTACACACACATGGGCCACAAAGTGACAATGATCAGGGTATTGGTATGAATTGAATTTTTGCTTTGTTATCTCAGTAGCCAGTTTCTAAAATGGTGAAGTGTTCACCACCAATTTTGTACAACTGCAACTTGCATTTCAGGTGAGACTCAGATAATGTGGTCTCCTTTAAATAATGTACTGACATCCTCCCTCTAAACTTCAGTAAAACAAAAGATGTCAGTTTATTACACCAATGCTTTAAAAGCTGTCTTATTAGCCTCCCTTGAGATGCACTTGTAAAACCAACAATGTGCAATTCAAGCTCTGATTTTTACAGCTTTTTTGCCTCCATGCATAGAATGCTAATGTTGGAGCAAGTAAAGTAGCAGCAACAAGCATTTAATCCCACACTTGGATTAATATGAAGTTACGGGACAAAGTGCTATGAAGCACAGCTTGTTCTATTCTCCTTGGAACCTGTGGGCTTCTACAGCTGCAATACTCCCTCTTCCATACCAGCAAACGGGAATCTGCAAACACACAGAACACCCCTCAATGGGGTGGTCTTTACTTGCAATCAGGAAATCAACAGTATTCACCCAAAGTGATTCAAAATACAACAATTCATACCCAGATGGTGGGTACATTTGGGGTGGCATTCTGTTCCCTTCTTGGACATCTAATCATCCAGATCTGCTCATCTACATGGCACTTACCTGCAGGTAGGAATTCTTTTCCTGAACACATGGTCCTACAACTGCAGGTGCATGCAGACTGGGCAAGTGTAACAGGCTAAACACTGGCAGCATATGTAGCTGGGCCATGTATGCAGTGCACACCCCTAATTGGTACAAAGTGGATTTGGAGACCTGAAAATGTTTTTGACCAAAGCCTGTGACTAATGGGTTTTAGACTTAACAATGTAAGGGAGAGAGAGAGAATGAATCTATCTTTTGTCCCCACTAGCTAGGTACTCACCTAGGAAGGAAAAGGTGAGTTCAAGCTAGAATGCAGGGCTCTTTCCCTTCCAGACCAGCAGCCACACATACCTCTGGCTTATGCTTTTCCTTCAAGCCCCACACTTACTTACTTCTTGTGGCTGCTAAGGGGGCCATGTTCAAAATGATTATCAGAGAATAGCTTGGGTAATGACTGACTTGTGGTGCAGTCATTAAAATATTGGCTAAATATTTTATTTATAATATTGCGAGGAAGTCAGAGAAATCCAGATTCAACCACCATCTGAGGAAAGGGAGGTCTAGAAGCTTAATCTATCTTCACTGCAAAATCCAGTACATTGAGATTTTATATATTAATCGTTATGTGCTTTACTAGCAATAACCCATCATATAAAATAGTTCTTAAGCTTAAATGTGTGTGAGTCTTTCCTTGCTACTAGTAAAAATTTGTAGTTCTGTATAAAAGAGATGAAGAACACAGGAACAAAGTAATAATGAAACTTTAACTAGTACCATATAGTTAAATTCTAGTAGCACAATATATTTAAAAAGTATATAGTTTGCTAAGGTGAATGGCAGCTGCAGGTTATAGGATGGTTGACACCATCATGACAATTTAAAGACCACAACCTGCCAGAGTTATAATACACTCTAAATTGAGTCACTCGAGTTTGTAGCTCTGCATTCAGTATTCTTAAGCTGTGAACTGCTTCTTTCTAATTAGCATTGTAAATATGGAAAGCCTTTTAATGCTTTCTTTATAAATTAGACAAAATTATTATGATTTCACATAGCTAGCTGACATTTAATTTGTTCTTTGCTAATAATAAATGGCACATGCAGCACGATTGGTTGTTTAATGTTCCATTATATTCAGCCTACCAATTTCTGACGTGTACTTAACTGTGATGGCTGCCAGAATAGGCTTATGTCTACCAGCAAGTACCACTTGTCTCTCTACTGCATTGGTTGACTTTCAGATTGAGCCTACTGACCCTAGAAAGGCTTTCTTGTGAGTAGGAAAACAAGATGATGCAAGATGATGCAAGAAGCTGGCATCAAAAGGAAAAAATAATTACAAAATCTAACTACTTTATCTGATATGGGGTCTTTGTACTTTCCATGCACCACCATCCATATCAGTGTGAAACTAGAAAGAAAATCAGTTTGAAGAAGAAAGTAGCATCAGTCCCAAAATGTTTTAAAGCATCAGGATAATAGATGAAGAGTAGACACATAATGCTAATATTACTTTTAAAAATGGTTTTGTTGCAGTGCAGCTTGTTTCTACACGTAACAGCATATCCACACTGTCATCAGTGTGATTGCCATAAAATTCCTCCATGAACTGAACAACCAGTCCTGTATGTATGTCATTTACTCACAGACTCACTGCAGTAGAATTCAGCATTAATTTCTACAGGTCAGGGGTTGTCCCATTGGTATAGTTGCTTAATACATGGTATAACACCATCTTAATTTACTTCCATGATTTTCTTCATATACCAATAACTTATTTAATACCTAAAGAAGAATGCAATGAATTCAAAAGATTGTGTAAGTCCAGCCCAACCATGCAGTTAGTCCAATAAAATCACCCACAAGAATCTTTGCATATTTCCTGGACCATCAGCCTACAATATCACTCCTACACAATCACTTCATTAAAACTGCATTTTTTAACTATTTACCAAAATATTATCCACATTAAAAAAGATATTTTCTTATCTCAAATTGAATTTCAACAAATTCTCAACAAAAGTAATGGTTGAGACGAGTGAGGGTCAGCCTTTTTGGCAGGTGTGCCACAAATTAGCCATACACCCTCCCTGAGTGCCACTCTGATCCCCTTCCCTTGCTTAATTGACTGTTGTTTTCAGTTTCCTGCCCAATCTATTGTTTTGCTTTCTGCTCCCCATCCTACCTGCCACCAGTGGTGACTTAAAGTTTATTGGGGCTTCGGGCAAACAGAAATTTGGAGGCCCCCTCACCTCTGTGCAAGCTGAACTCCAGCAGGGAGAGGGGCCCCTCTCCCTCCTGGTGCTGCCACAGCCAAGGGCAGAGCACAGCAGGCCGCCATGCCCCACGGGGGAGGTTGGGTGGGCCCAGCTGGGCTAGGGATGGGATGGCACATGCCTGCCTCTCCTCCCTGCTCCCCACCACGGCCAAAGCAGAGCCGAGTGGGGTGAGGGCAGAAGCCTCTGTGGGCTTGGGGCTCTCTGCTCTGTTCCGTTGCCCCAGGGGTCCCACACAGGCCACTTTCCCCCTGCCTGCCTAGCAGAGGGACGCACAACTCACCACCCCCACCACTGGTGGGCAGGCAGGGAATGCGTGGCCAGTGCAGGGCTCCCAGGGCAAAGGCAGCAGAGCAGAAAGCCCCGAGAGTGCGCAGCCCACATCCACCCCATGCACAAGTTTGGGGGCCACATGCCTCCCATGCCTCTCCTGGGAGTGTGCACAGTGGCAGGGAGCAGCTCCTCTCCCCCCCACATTCCCTGGATGAGCCACCTGTAGCTCCATCCCACTCCCCACCCTGACCCCAGGTCCCCCAGCCCCTACGCCCACCCCACTCTTTCCCTCACCATGGGGGCCTTGATCTACCCCCCCATGCCCCTTCCCTCACCCACACCCCTTCTTTTCCATTAGACTTACCTTCAAGGAGCTGCTCTCCACACTGCCTGACTGTGTTCCTGGCCATGTACAGCCACACACATGCAGGCAGCAAATCCTGGATCTTGCTCCTGCCAGCCTCAACCAGGACCCCTTGCAGGCTGGATTGCTGCCAGCCTGCAAGGAGAAACCTGTCGTTTCCCAAGGAAACCCAGGAACCTAGGGGGCTCCTGATTGGCAGGGGCTGCTGGATCCCGGCCTCACTGGCCTGTACATTAATCTTCCTATGCTTGCCACTATGTTGCCTGTCCTCTCCTCCATCTGCTACATGCCGCACACATGCTACAGACTGCCCATGCTACTTGTGGCATGCATGCTGCTTACATGGCATGCATGCTACTTGTGGCATGCATGGCTGACCCTGGTTTAGACCATTTCTTTTCATGTTTTGATTCAACTTGGCTGAGCTACAGAATCCTCTGCTTTGCACTTCTGAATTCTAGTAGCATGGGTGCTAGACCCAATTTGCAAGGTGCAGAGAAAAACAGTACTTCTGCTGAGGAAACAAAAATGGTTGTATTTAAAGTTCTTCCCACCATACTTGCTAATTCCTATATTATAAACCCAGAAGACATTCTTGGGATCTAATCTGACTTCCTGTAAAGCACAGATCATATATGTGCCCTGATTTTGGTCTGGTTTGAACTAGAGCCTAACAACTGGTCTTCATTCAGAAATTGCCAGTAATAAAGAATCAATGACCACCTTTGGTAAGATGGTTCCAGTGGTTAAGTATTCTCAGTGCTAAAAAGACTCAGAACCTCAAATTCTTTCCTGAATTTGTCTAGCTTCAATTTACAGGCCCTGAATCTTGTTGTGTGAAGAGCCCATTATCAGAGACTGAGATCATGCTCTTAAACTTCTCTGGGTTCAGCTATACATACTGAGTTCCTAGAGCCTTTCACTATAATTGCCTTGTAGCAGGAAGCAATTATTCCCAGGTATTTCAAGCATAGATTCTATTGGATACTCTTTAAAAAATCATGTGCTCATAGTAAGCATGAGGAAATTTAACTTCAAATGTTCACTTGTTCCCCACATCCAGCGCTCAGAAGGGAGGGATGAAACACCTCTCTTTGATATAAATAATTTAAAAGAACCTGCATGCAAAATATGCCAAGAGTGACTTCCAGCTGACAGGAGTTTTGCACAGATCCTGCTGGCTTGCCAGAGGGGAGGTTTCTTTGAGCGTACATCACACAACTGCTGCTCAAAGACCTGCAAGTTCCTGTTCATGTTTTGACCAGAGTATTGTATAGCAATGGTTCTCAAACTTTTTAGACTCAAAGCACCCCTTGGGAAAATGTCATCCCTTAGCTTTCACTTATTTTTTGATTACAGAAAAAAGAGCAAAACTTCTGTGGCAAAGAACTCAGACCACAACATCTCAAAATGCTTCTGACACTATAGATTCCTAGTTGAAAGCTCTAGATTTATTTTGTGAATCACGTGTAGGTATTTGTACACCATAATAGTGCTAATATTGCACAGGTGCTGTGGCATCTGGTTGAGAATCACTGAGATAATGAAAAGAAGGAAGCTGATTCTTCTCACACCATGTTATCACTGTGAAAGAGAGCATGATGATGCAATTTAATTAAATTATTCCTGATTTACGCTGGTCTAAAAAGATTGCACCCAGCAAGTCCACTGTCTGAATCAGATCAAGATTCTAATCAAGAATTAGAAGTTCACTCCTATACTTAGAGGCAAAATTCCTATTGATATTCCTGAGAGGGATACTTCAGTGTAGCAACATCAGTGGGTGTTTGCCTTGTATAAGGAATGTGATTAGAGAGATACTGAATTTCTTCAATCTTCTTAAGTAAGACCACCAGCAGTCCTACAGATGAGAATGCAGAAGTGCAGTAATGTCTATTCATACCTTACATTGGTACTGAAACCAATAATCCTCATTACTGTAAAAGAAAAAGTGCTCCTGTTTTTTTGTATAAGTTGGCTCTATGTCAGGTTGGCTGCTCCTAAAGACTAGCAAACCCAGCACATAAAGATAGTAGTGCAAGCGAGAGGAAGAGCACCCTCTCTATAGGAGACCATCATGTTACAGAATAGGACACTCCCTCCTCAGATCATCATAGCTGTTCCTAACATAGCTTAATGGCCCCAGGCAGAGAAAGGGACTTCAAGATCCTATACAGAAGAAATTATACCAGTAAGTATGTCTCTGTGGGCTCATCTACACATGCAATTAATGCACATGAATAAACTCTGGAGTTTTTTCCTCCCGTGTGTAACATTTGAATATGTGCATGAGAGCAAAAATCTCAGGAGCATATTGCTCCAGAGTTTTTTTGTGCACAGCACATGGAGCCTGGTCAGAGCAGTCCAGGCTGGCAGGGGACTGGGTCCAGGCTGCGGCATATCGGTCCTTCAACATGGGGCTAGCTGGCAGACGGCCTCCATGCTGAAGCCCCCTCATGCTGCAGCCAGCCCTCCACAGCACGTGGAGCCCTAGGGGCTCAGCCTTCCAGTCCAGGGCTATTCAGACAGACAGGGCTCCATATGCAGCAGGGAGGAGTGGCTGAAGCATAAGGGTGCTTCAGTGTGGGTGCTACCTGCCAGCTAGCCCCACACTGAAGCACTCCCATGCCGCAGCCAGCCACTTCGTAAGAGGTAGAGCAACAGGGAGCAGCCCTGGACTGGTTGCTCCCCACCTGCCACATACTGTGGCAGCACATGGAGCCTGGCAGCTTCACCTGGCACATACTGGCTGGCTGGGGCATGTGGGTGCTCCAGCATGGGGGCTGCCTGCTGGCTAGCCCTGCACTGAAGTATCCAGTGCCCCAGCCAGCCTGGGCAGCATCTACGCATGCACTACTGCACATGAAAAATCTCTGCAGCAAGGTAGTACTTGTATTTTACAAGACTACATTGCTGCAGGGTTTATTAATGTCATGCTTCCTAAGAGGGGCACATGTGTAGACCCCAAGATGTTTACTGTGCAGTTAATTAGTCAACTACACAATAAACATCTCATGTAGACATGCCCTTTGTATAGAGTAACATGTCATGGAGCAGAGAAGGTTAGAATTTATCCCCCCCAACCATAAAATTAACTGTATGTGGATATAACAGTTACTGATTTGTACCATATTCCTTTAAAATTAATCCACCACTTGGTACAGTTCATATTCCTATAGGAATAACAGTAACTGATCACATTTCAGCCTCTGCAAATATAGACTTTATAAAAATAAAAATGGTTTGCTTTGAACATGGACAGCTTCTTCATCAAATCTTCAAATCTGGAATTAAATCCTGTGCAGTAGACCCTGCACTAATCTGGACATCAATTCTTACCTTGACTTTTCATTATGATTATGCAGATCCCTATGTGAAAATCCATCTGATGCAGAATGGTAAGAGGCTGAAGAAGAAGAAGACAACAATTAAGAAAAATACTCTGAATCCCTACTACAATGAGTCTTTCAGCTTTGAAGTACCATTCGAACAAATCCAGGTAATGTCAATATTGTTTTGCCTGTCTTACGAATTCCATTTTCAGCCCTCATAAATATTTAACAGGGACCTTGTTAATTATCAAGTATGCATGCCTTCATTAGCACCTATGTGCCAGCCCTGCACTATAGCGGATGAGTGTGACTACTTCAAGAGGGAAATAATAAAATGCACAGTACCTATGAAGTGTTGATTCATCAATGTAAAAAGGATAACTGACATTTTATGTTAAGCAGCAGTGGATTCTGGAAAAAAAAAAACCCAACAGGATGACAGTGATAAGAGAAGAAATGACTGATAAAACTCATAGAGATAAAAGGACTTGTGATTTTATCACTTTTCTCCCCCACTATTTATAATGTGCCTTATCATTTTTATTATAAATGGATGGAACTGTGATGTGTAATTATAGAACTATTCTGCATTATCCATTTTAACACTTAAAAACTTTTCAAAAGTGCCTAATTCCCACTTTCAAATATCCTACAGCACCCAGGGATAGATCCACCAAAGAACTCTGCCATTATAAGACATAGGGTGTATCTACATGAGACACTTTACTGCACATTAGCATAGTTTGCTGCACAGTAAGCATGTGCATCTGCATGTGCACACACTTACTGTGCAGTAAACCTCTCTAATTGTGAGTAAATTTGCTACCTGCAAATGCAAGTAGAAAATTTACTTGTGATTAGTTACTGTGCAGTAGCACTTATGCAGACAACTGACCAGAAGCAAATCTGCTCCAAGTTAGCTGGCCACCAGTGGGAGGGAGATTGTTCCCTACCCCTGGGAGTTGCTTGCTGTGGGGGCGAGCTCTACCACCAGAGCCCAGGCAGGGACTATATCCTCCTTCCCCGGCAGCAGGCTGCTCTAAGCCTCCCTGCTCCAAAATCATGATCGGCGTAGAGGGCTGAGAGATCCTTGCCTCCTAGCCCCTTCTTCACCATCACAATCAGGGAGCAGGCAGCTGGGAGATCCAGCAATCACAGAGTGAGGCCTGAGAACTGTCCTGGTCAGAAGCTGGTCCCAGTCCTGTGCCCTCATCAGGTGATTGAGGCTTGAAAAGTAGTGAACCAGTAGTGAACCAGCTGCTAGCTGCCCCACCAGTGGATCAGGGCAGGAGACTGGGACCTGCCCCTCCCCTGCAGCTCTTTCCAAGTCCCCTGCGCTCAACTGGGAAGCTGGGGCCAGGATCTCCCTGCTGCCAGGGCATGGGGACAAGCAGGGAAAGCTGAGGTGGGAGATGTGAGTTCAAATCCTCATGAGCAGAGAAGGAATTTGAACCTTTATTATATCTTGGAAAGAGGGGATCTTGGAATCCCTCTATTCCAGCCTTATTTCATAGGACTGTTCTCATTTGGGGAGGGGGTGAATTTATGGCTATGAATCTTAAGTGGAGAAAATTGCCACAGTCTTTGCAAGGGAGAGACAAGAGACTTATGTGTCTGGCTTAGACTGTGTGTTGGATGTTATATATTCCCTTCATAACCACTGATATCTATACAGGCAGGCCCAGATTCAACTCCATTTTAATGAGTGAGCAATATTGAGGCCATTTACATAGTATTTAGATTCTGTTGCCCCCAACTTGTTCTTCTGAGCATGCTAAGAATGGATCTGCTCCAGTCACATGCCGCTGCATTCTTATTCTGACAGAGAAGGTGCATAAACCTGAACCCATGATGAAAGAGGAGAAGAGTTCTCCCATATTTTACCCCAACAAAAAATTTGTTCAGGAAAAGGGAAACTATGTGGAAGGAAAGTTATAGGCCCCCTCAGCAAAGGGATATTTAAATCTGCTTCTTAAGAAAGTGCCTTAACCACCCTCCACTAGGGGTGTGCGAAGCAGGCCCTATTCGATTCAGATTCAGATTTGGCACGAATCAGGGACAGTGATTTGATTCATTGATTCAGATCACTGTCCCTGATTCGATTTGGCTGAATCTGAAGATTCGATGCTGATTCAGAGAATCAGTGATTCGGAAACAGACACAGGTTTAAATGTTTTTTTTACATACCTCAAGGTACCAATGTGGCTTGTGAATGTTGTGATGCTGGGGTGGATGGAGCATCCCACAGGAGTGGCGGGGCAGGCCCTCCATGTGCTTGTTGGTGAACCCGGAAGTGGACCAGTCCACCAGGGAGCACACCGGGGGGGGGGG
>NW_017728931.1:72885463-72908580 GCF_001723895.1 Crocodylus porosus | reverse complement strand
GGGGGGGCCTCCACACCTCCCTGACTCAGCAATCGGCCAGGAGGCACCAGTTGCTAAGCCAGGGAGGCATGGGGCGGGGGATGGGGCCCAGTGCACTCCGCAGCAAACCCAGAAGTGGACAGGAAGTGCTTCTGGTCTATTTCTGGCTCTGCTGTTGAGTGTGCCGGGGAGCCTCCCGCACTTCTGTGGGACACTCTGTGCCCCAGCATTGCAGTATTTGCAAGCTGCCTGCTACGTAGATGTATGTAGAAAAAACATTTAAAACTGTGTCTGTGTCTGAATCACCGAATCTTTCCGAATCTCTCTGAATCAATTCAGAGAGTTCTGATTTGATTCGCAGAGCCTAAAGGGCCCTCTGATTTGATTCAGCTTTGGCCACTGAATCGGGCTGAATCTCCACCATATCAAATCGGGGACCGAAGCTTTGCACAGCCCTACCCTCCACTCCTTCTGTTGGAGGTGACCCACTAAGAAGTGAAGAGGAAAAGATATGAGGGAGAAAAATATCAATCGAGACCTAATGAGATGGAGAGCACGCTGCAAGGGTAGTGCCTTCCTCTGTTCCTTTCTCCTGCGCCTGAGTGCCACTTTTATCCAAAGACTAGTTCATGCAAAACAGAAGCAACAGTGGGGGCTGAGAACAGGGACTAGAATGCTAATTTCTCTCCCTTCTACGACCCTGCATATCACACCGAGCCACAAATTCACACTCCCTCTAATCTTTTGCTTTGCATATCTTCCTTTCTTTGTTGCCCAGTCTGTTAGCTTATACAGGAATGATTCTTAACCAGGATGAGACAGGATCGTTTTAAAGGTGCTGTGGGGTGTGATGCATTACTTAGCACTGTTAGGTATACAAATATCTATACAAGGTTTTCAAGGTAAATCAAAAGATTTCAAATGGGAATTAATGAGGTAAAAACCATTCTAACCTGTTGTGCTCTTTCTGAGTTCTTTTCAACAGAAGAATGGCTCTACTATATTTCCATAGTCCAAAAAAAAAGCATGGAAAGCTAAGGACTTGCTGGCGGGGCAGCCATGGGGTGAGGGCTAGGAGAGCAGGTGGGGGTCAGTGGGCTGGAAGAGTGGGCGGGGGTCAGGGGGCTCATGACAGAGCCCCCCACACTGTGGTGCAGTGCGGGGAAGCAGGGATCACCTCCCCCCACATCTGGTAGTGAGTAGGACCTTTTTTTTAAACAACCGAGAGCTGAGTTGGATGCTGAATACATGAGATGCTGCAGGCTCTTTAATAAGAGTGTCTCCCAAGAGCTGCTCTAATTAAATGCCCCCCACCCTTAGAGCACACATAAAGATACCCAGTGAGTTCTGGGTACACTCAAGAGCGGAGATTTGAGCACCTCAGGCATTTTACTGAGGACATTTTAAGTGCCTTTAAGAGTAGATGGCAACTGAGTAGGAAGTTTGAGGATCTAAAGTTTAGACTTGGGTACCTCAAAGGGCATTGGATTCAGAGCATGGTGCTTTTAACTGTTTCAAATTTAGCTTTCTTTGGTTTTGTTACAAAGATTTTATTGCCGTTTGCCAAAACAGAGCTTCAATTAAAAGTTAGAATTGGGGACCTAAATCAGAATCAGTATTTTGGATTTTTTTTTTAATGAAAGACTAGTTAGAGGTAGCTTATTGTTACAGGCCACTGAAGTACATTCATATATAGAAATTATGTTTAAACATTATTTAAAATGAACATTATGACCATCACTGCAACCTTTGGTATTTCAGGTTTAATAGTCACTTAGATAAACTTCCACTGATGTTTCAAGGAACAGAATAATGGTTGTACCAGATCCATGATCATTAGAGAGCACAGAGAAGAGCAAGAGCATGGAGGCCAGACAGAGCTGACAAAATGATTAAAAATAGCTCATTAGCAAACCAAATGGGGAATTTGAAAAGAGACAAGACTAAAGTCTTCCAGCAACTTAATAGCTAATACAGATTTTGTTCTAACTGAAATGTGTCTTTATGAACCCAATTCATAGCCCTACTGTAGTTTAGCACAGAACTGTGCAGAAGACTGGTGATTTTGAAGCAACAGATTTTTAAAAATGAGAATAGGGATGTGGGACCTGGAAGGGTGTTGGGTTGACACACCACATGCAAGTGAAAGCCTGTATATCCACAGAGGATATACAGCTTCTGAATGCATGACAGACAGGGGACTGGTTCTATGTGTAGGTTTTATGAATTGTAGGAAAACTTAATTTTGACAGAAAAATATTTAATTTGAAGGGTCAGTCATGGTTGTCTTTTGGGCAGAGGTAGATTCAGGTGCACTGTGGCCCTGGGCAAGCACAGAATTGGAGGCCCCCCTGACAGCTGGGCTGCAGGAGGGGAGAGGGGCCCTTTCCCATCCTAGTGCTGGCAGGGAAGGCTGGGTAGACACACACACAGACCCACAGACTCACACACACACATAAGCAGACACAGACCCACAAACAAACACACATGTAACCCCCACAGGCCCTCCCCCCTCCCCTCTGCCTACAGCTCAGTCTCACTCCCCACCTGGCCCCGTTACACTGACCTGCAGGGAGCTGCTGCGTGGCTGTCCCATGCAGCCAGGCAGATGCAGAGGGCTGGCTGGGCTGGGCTGGGCTGGTCCAGCAACACCTCACCATGTCTCTGCAGGTGGGCAGCAGCACTGGGAGGGGTGGATGTTGGGGGGGTGTTAAGATGCATTTGGGGGGCTACAGCCCCCAAGGTCCTCCCAGCACCACCGCCCACAAAGGCACAATGCAGCATGTTGCTCCTGGCCTGGCCAGCCTGGCCCCAACTGCCACGCACCCCACCAGGTGAGGCACTACCTGGCCTGCCCCCCTCCCCTAGACATGGTGCAGGTCTCACCCCAGGCCAACCCCAGCCCTGCAGGCCCCTCCTTGCAGCCCCATTGGTGGAGTGGCCCCACTTCCAGATCCCAGGGAAGGAAATGTGAAAGCCACAGTTTTCACTTCCCTGCTGATGAGGATCCCAGGGTCGGGGCCCCAAATTGGTAGGGGCTCCTGGGCTCATGCCCAGCTGGCCCATGCATTAAATCTGCCTATGTTTTATGGGGGGGGAGGGGGGTTACACAATATTCTGCTATTGTTTAACTACTAAATAACCTGGAAGGAACATTTCTGAGCATGGGAGAGTACTTAAATCTCAATGCTCTAGTCTCTCAGTGAAGTTTATTGGTGCTAATTGATGTTACTGCTGTTTACCAACTTCCATAGGCCATTTGCACTGCCAGATGGCTGTGACTTTCAATAACTAGTATTCTGTGCATATTTGAACTAGTGCCCAGAGTTTTCCATTCACTCACTCACCTGAGAGAAAAAATACCACTACGTGCATGACATCCATTATTGACTTACACTAAAATCCCTGCTAAAATTAAAGACTACCATATTTTTTAATCATCACTAGTATGGTACAAAAATTCTTAAACCAAGATAAAACCAATATACTTACTCTTCAGAACTGGGCTTGCACATTGCCTCTGACATACAAATGTCTGTTTGGGGCTAGCATTAATAATAAAAGCAAATACATTGCAAGCAACAACTTTCTGTAGTAAAATATCATTTTAGCTTCTAGAAACAGTACCATGAAGGATATAGGTTTATATCAGAATGGGTTTTGGAGGATATGGGAGAAGGAGTAGGGGAGAAACAGAGAGAGTGGGAGAAAGAGCGTGAGTGGGAGAAGGAAAGTCCAAGTTTGATGTGTACTTTTGCCATAAATAATTATGTAAATACTTAAGTGCCTGCAGCTGTCATAGCCTCCTCTGGTTCACTGATTTTTATACTCTCTCAGGGGCAGGGGCAATCTAAAGTAAGTATTATGCATCTCAACTTGTAGCCTTTACTTGCAGGTGTAATCTCATTTGTGACAACGGAACTATTCCTAAAAGTAAAGGCCAAAAGTTCAGGCCTTTTGTTATTTTAAAAAAAACACAATACAAAACCCAACAAAACCCAACCATAACTGACCCTTCAGACTAAAATATTTTCCTGTCAAAATTAAGTTTTCCAGCAATTCATAAAACCTACACATAGAACTAGCCCCCTGTCTATTATGCATTCAGAAGCTGTGTACATTTATTATAGCACGGAATCAGGGAAACAGTCATGCATTCATCTTTAAAAATGAATATCTCTGAGGAAAAGTGTTTACAGTTAAGTAAAATCAGCCCAAGGCTGTTTCATTTCAGATGCTATTGAGAAAAAGCACAATTCCACTAGAGGAATTGTTTGTGCTACTCAGACAAAGCTAAGAACCAGACTGAGAGGGTGAGTGCTTATGTGTACAAACATACACATTCAGGCACAATCGCATATTGCCTCTCAATTTGGCTCTGTCTAAACAAATCTAAGGTTGTCTAAACTGATGTAATTCACACTTCCTCCCAACCCGCTCCACATGTAGATCATATTAGTTGAACTCTTTTGAAACCCTTCTTCACTTGATTAGCAACTTGTAACTAACAGTAACTTCCACAACAACTCTGGAAGTGTTCACAGAAGTGGCTGACATCCTGAAGGGTACATGGAGTGGGCTAAAAGAAAAAGGAGTGCAGGAGGAAAAGCCCACTGGTACGTGCACGTTACAACTCAGCATAGACTCACTTTTGAGTTTGACTCTGAGAGCACATGTACATGGTCATGGAACCCAATCTACAATCACTCAGCTTTCATAGGTCAGGTCACCAATGCCAGGAACCATGCCAGAAATGTGATCTAAGTCAGGAGGAGGGAAGGGGTGGGTGGCATGGGAAGAGTCGTCCATCCAAGAGGTGGGGGGGCAGGTTCAGAGAACTAAAAATATCCCTATCAGGATGGGGGACTAGGAAAAGCACAGATCTGAGGGCTGAGGTGAGTGGCTGAACTTTCCCAGCCCTGGGGATGCACTCCCAACATGTACACACGCTTGGCTAAATTGGGCATAGGTTAGCCCAATCTACACCGTGCACTTCCTTAGATGAACTAAGTAAATTAGATTGGGACAGCCATTTTTTGCCCAGTCTAAACTCCCTAAGCATGTGTACAGTTCAGCACTTAAATCTACTGAACCCTAATTAGGTCAGGCTAAGTTTAATGTCTCCATGTATCCTGAGTTCAAACTGGTATAGCTTACACAGCAGAGGGTAAGAAGGTACTGAGTTAGATCAGTTTTAACACTATAGCTAGGGGCAGATATTCAAAATGCCTGAACCTGAATTGATTCAATCTTTTCAGGTTAATCTAACCTAGCTAGGCTGAACTGGTTTGTAACCAGACAGACAGCCCCTTTGGACTAAGAAAATGCAGGTACATGCCTGCAGTGGCTTGGGCTAGAAGCTGGGGGCACTAGAGCAGCCCTCCCTTCCCTTTCACAATGCTGAGCTGAGGGCGAGGGGGAAGGCCAGGCCCTGGCAAAATGCTCTGATCAGCGAGAGGTTCCCTCCGCTGCTCCTGACCAGTGAGGGAACCACTAGGGAGTTGATAACAGAGCATTTAGTTATGCATCAGGGAGTTACACAGGGAGTAGTTAGCATTTATCAGCCCATCAAACAAAACAAAGGCCTCTCTCATTAGTTCAAGCTCTTCTTAAATGACTTTTTCCAAGGAAGGAAGAGAAGGACATTACCATCTACCTGTTGATTAGCTCCAAAAAGTCCTAAGCCAACACAGTCCTGTCTGCCTTTGTCCTGTCTCCCACAGCACAGACCATAGCTAGCATGTGGCATGCTATCTAATGGTGAGAGGTGCCTGTGTAAGGCAGAGGGGAAAGGGGAATTCCTTCAGTGGGTAGGGGGCAAGGGGAAGCCAAGCAAATGCCACTGGAGCTGCAGTCTCCGCTGGAGCTCCAGCCATGGAGCAGAGAGGCAGGGCCAGCCCTGCTGGGCTGGAGCAAAGAGCAGAGCCCCACGCAGGGTTTCAAAGCATCTGGGATGCTGGGCAACTCTGGTTTAACTCAAATCAGGAAGCAGTCTGGAACAGACATTGCATAAACTGATTTTACCCAAATCAGTTAAGTCTGATACTGCATTCAACCAGGGTTCTCAAACTGGCTTCAGCCATTTTCAAACTGGCTTATGTGCAGTGAACATCTGTTCTGTTACAGGTTTAAACCAGTTTCTGATCACTTAAACCAGTTTATGTGTAATGACTGCCCCTAGCCTATTAGGTTCATCTCTAAATGTATCTCTCTCCTAGTCTGATCTTTCCACACATTATTCAAACATAACTGCCTCAGTTCTCATTTTAATGTAGAATATGAGAACGAAACAATGAGAAATTGTTTCACCTTTTAGCTCAGGACCCTGGAACTTGCTGTTGCTCCTGTATTTCATTCTCCTTTTTGAAAGTCATCCTATTGTCATTGAGGGCAACAAAAAAATGCCTTTCTCCATGGGAATATTTTGCAATGGTATTCAAGTCCTAGGTTGTTGCATGCAAAAAACTGGCATTGTGCACTGTACTACTTTATTTATAAATATGCTATTTCATATCCAAAGGCCAAAACTAAAGAGCAGAATCGTAACAATGGTTTGATTCCGTGGGTTGATTTCTCTTCTTAAAGGTTGTGTTTCTGCAGTCATATCTATTGTAAAAGCTGATTACCATAATGAAAATCTGCTGAGAGGGTTGGACATGTATCTCTTGCAGTAGAAGGAAGGGGCACAAAACAAACCAAAATGCATATCCTTCCCTGACTGTAATAGGTCACTGCAAGCTAATGAGAACTGTTCCACCCACCTACCCACAGGATTCCTGCTAGGGCTTTCTAAAGTCTGTATTCTACATATCTTCAAAATTGCAAAACTTGGAGAAACCTCTTTTTTTTCAATGAAGTGAACTTCATTATTGAATATGGTCGTGCACAGCCACCTTCCTATGCTGGGGATGCTCACAGAACTAGCAGTGTGGCTACTATACCGCAGGCCTCCCTGGTTCCATTGTAAAAAGAGTATGGCAAGATTTTCTTGTGCCTCATTGACCTCCAGTTCCTATTTCAACCGTATGGATTAGCTGTAAGCTAAGACCTGAGCAGCACAGATCACTGTGCATTCTTTCTCCTGAGCTGCATGATGTAGTCCTTAGTGGTAACAAAGGATCTCTTTCTGGGTGGTGACTTCCTTACAAGTTAGTGTGGGTATTTTTGCCCATTTGTTTTGGTTGCACTCATATGCGTTTGCTGCTTATGAGTTTTAAGACTTTGGATGCTTATACCAGTGGGGATCTCCTACTTCTTCCTGAATTAGCCTTTTTTCCACCCACAAACTCTGATTTCCAGTTGCCCTGCTTCAAGGCTTCTTCTTTCTTGCTCACTGCTCTTCCTTATCTCATTTTAGAAAGTGCAAATTGTTGTGACTGTTTTGGACTATGACAAGATTGGCAAGAATGATGCCATCGGCAAAGTCTTTGTGGGCTACAACAGCACTGGTGCGGAGCTGCGACATTGGTCAGACATGCTGGCCAACCCGAGGCGACCCATCGCACAGTGGCATACCTTACAGCCTGAGGAAGAGGTAGACGCCATGCTTGCAGTCAAGAAGTAAATAAAATTAAAAAAAAAAAAAGAAAAAGAGAAGAAGCCTTCTGCATTTGCCCACATAGTGCTCTTTAGCCAGTATCTGTAAATACCTCAGTAATATGGGTCCTTTCATTTCCAGCCATGCGTCCCTAACACAGATCAGTGGTACTTACAATCCTGTTTTAATTTGCACAACTTTAAATGTAGAGAGCCCTCTAAAGGCCCTTCATCTCACCACTGCCCCCCAGATCTACTCTTCTTTTAAGCAATATGATGTGTAGATAGAGCATGACAGAAATTATTTATTGTATCACACAGTTGTATATATACCAGTATGCTGAGAATTTATTTCTAGTTTGTGTATTTGTATGTTGTAAGCGTTTCCTAATTTGTGTATATCTAGATGTTTTTAATAAGATGTTCTATTTTAAATTATGTAAATTGACTGAGATATAGGAGAGCTGATACTATATTATAGGGTAACTATTGTATCGTCTGCATTCCAGAAAAAATTCCAACTTGTAAGGCACTAGTAGTGTTACACTGACATCTTAAAGGACAACTTAAATCTGAGCTTTCAACTGAACCATTAAAATAACAAGATAATGCTTACACAGTACACCTTCAAGGGGTGAATCCAATTTTGTAGACTTCTTTCACAGGCAACTTAGCATGATCTGAGCAGCTCCATGGCTGACCTCAAGGAAGCGTAGCCAGAAGCCAGTATATCATTTTTTTTCTGTATATATTTAAAAAAAAAAAAAACTAATGGCTTTACACTGACAGTTGAGGAAGCAGTTCCATGGAAGGTAATTTTACATAACATGCAGAACACCACCACTACTGGGAAGGTTGTGCTGGGGGTGGGGGGAATTCAGCAGTGGCGAAATGCTGCAACCAACCATTAAAAAAAAAAAAAAAAAGAAAGTAGCTCTCCGTTATCACCTTTATACAAAATTTGCATACTGTGAATTCCACTTGTGATTTCACATTATAATGAGTTTGCACATTAGACTTTGTAACAAAATATTTTATTATACTAACTCAGATTAGAAGGAATGCAGAATATTTTTTAAACACAGCCGTGTGCGTTTATTATACAAAATAGTTTCATGGTGAACAGACAGTATTGTAATCCCATCAAAAGAAAAACAAAATTTAGCCATAGTTCTGAATGCACTTCAAAAGTAAGCCAAAAGAGAACAGCTAGTGACCTTTTATATACTATTTATACTTAATAAGTTTTAATTTGTCCTTTAAAAAAAAAGTGAAAAACAAACAAAGAACAAGTTCTAGAAACTGAAGCAACCTCTTATGTATACTAGATGCTCGTTTCAGGAGGAGTTTTTAAATGTTTTCAATGTTATTACGTAGTAAATGGCACTATTATAAAGCTATTAGTCATTCCATAAGAGTCTTGAAAGACTGCTCTGTGTATCACTGTGACTGCCGTGTGTGCTTAGAAACGTAGTTTTCTCAGTGGATAGCAATCAATTTATTCCGTAGTGATATTGTAATAAATACTGCCATTCCCTTCTACTGCACTGCCGAAGGAATGCATAGCACAAGCAGTTCTAGTTACTATGGACCAATGTGGAACTGGAGAGCTATGCACAGGACAAGGATGTTATATAGCCTGGGTTGACCACACAGCATTTTGTCACGCACTGTGCAATATTCTACATCTACCCCTGCCCCTTGACTGTAAATGGTTGTCTTATGACGAGACAGCAAATCATCTCAGCTTATAGCATTTCATCATGTCATTTCGGGCATTACTTTTTATCTCAGGTCTCATCCTTTGAGGCCCTATTTATTTTACAGACTGTGAATATATCTATAATGCTTTGAAAGCTTAGTTCTTTTCAGCACCACCAAACACCAAAAATATGTGGGGAAAACTGTATCTTTGGAGGCAGGAGTGAGACTATCATTTTGGGTTATAGGTTGTTTTTTGTTTGTTTGTTTGTTTTAAAAAGGGACACGAAAGAAATTGTAGAAAGCAAGGATGTCACCAAAGGATTCTGTACTGAAAAATAAATTTCCCAGCCCCCTTCAACAGTTCAGCTTCTGAGGGATGAAGGATCCTTCAAAACCAGGACTAGCCATGCCCATGATTCTTTTCTTTTTGCATGAAACAAACATGAGAAAGACACAAGTGAGGCATATTACAAGATAAACAGGAGTGTACTTACAGAGCATCAAGCTGGAATATTTTTAATCTTAACCTTATAGGACCAAATCCCACCAAAGAGAGGAATTAGATTGATTGATTTCCAGCCTAAGAACAGATATTCAGCTTCATGGTATGCAACTTTTAAGTTGTTCATTCAAGAAATTTGCAGGTTCAAACTGCCAGAACCGATTCATTGTGTTAAGGTATTCTTAATACATTCTCTTCCTACACTGCCAGACTGAATGTCACCATAGAATTGGTTTATAATGTACTATGATTCTCAGAGACTGAACCTGCTATATGACCAAGATGACATTTTCATCCTCAAAGGAGCCACATGTACCTTTCTGACAAAGCTGTGTAAAGTATTAGAATCTGATGCTGTAGAAAGATCCTAGTTGCCTTTGTGTATATTTACTGCCTGCTTGAGTGTTTCTCTGTGTGGGTTTTCTCTGTATCTTGTAGAAATGTTTGGGGTGTTTTATCCTGCCATATTGCTCGTGGCCCGCGAGCTGACAACTTTAGCTGTATATGACCTTCATTTTTGATGAGGTGGTTTCTATTTTGTTTCACTTTGTGTAGTGAATCCCACAGTAGAGGTTTTCCAATTGTTGTTAAAATAACATACATATTACACCGATATTCAATAAAAATGTTTTATTTCCTGTTGATGTTTCAGTGTTTCTCTTGATTTCATTTACATTTTAAGAGACAGCTGCCTCTAAACACATTTGCACAATCACAGGCTGACTTCACCATCAGAGACTCAGACAAGTAACTGAAAGGTGAACTATGAACATGCTCAGCCATTGTAAATATGCTGCCTTTACAGTCCAGTAATTGCAGACATGCTACAGAAAACTGTTCTCACTGATCAAGGACTAGTTCTGTATTTTTCCCAAGAAATCAAAAGTTCTTGGCATTTGTTAATGACCAGATTATCATTTAAAATTCTCATCCTTCTCCAGCAAAAGACGCATTAATTTCTAATACAGTGACAGCAAGCAAGCCCAGCAGCTACCTGCTCAGCCCTTAATCATTTACTTTGTGTTAAGAAAGGTTCATCCATAAATCCCAGTGCATTCAGCACCCTGCAGATGTACTAAGCAGCTTTGTTCCAGCCCAAAACAATGGGGAGAAACACCCAAACAAGCCTGTTTTATCATGCATATAAAACATGGACATATGCATCCACAAAAGAGAACTATAAAGCCAGGCTTCGTGGATGTACATGCAATGAAATAACTGATCTGGGTGTTATCCACTCCTTTAAATCACCTAATTACAGCTTCTTAGTATTACCATCTGACCAGAACTATGCTTAGTGTCTTTTTAGATTCTGGAGAGAACTTCCAAGAAGTCACTCTTTAGTTGGATAACCTGACGTTGCTTCTGTTGCTGTCCTGCAGTCACTGTCCCCACCACCCTCACCTTCTGAGCACCCAACTCCAAACAAGTCAATGCAGTCATATCTCTTAGTGACTCCATCATAAAGCAAGCCCTTCACAATAAATGACACACAGAATCTGTACCCGTGTATTACCAGAGAGACTGTGAAGCACTCTTCCCTTCTCGTTGTGCAGTAACAACCTAATCATCCTGCCTGAAAGTATCCAAAACTTCCCCAAACAGGTAGTAGTTACTAGGACTGTGTGAAGCTTTGGTAGCCAATTTGATTTGAAGGAGATTCGGCCTGATACGGCGGTCAAATCTCTGAATCTGAATCGAATCGGGAGGCCAGTTAAAAGGTCTGAATCAAACTGAAAGCCTCCGAATCAATTTGGAAAAGATTCAGAGCCGCTTCGGAGATTTGGCCATAGACTAAACAGGCAGTAGCCCTCACCACACTGGACACAGGTTCCTCCAGCTGATAAGTCTGTTGTGGTGGGCAGAGTGAGGAGGGAAGGGGCATTGGGGGCAGTAAGGGATGGATTGGGGCTGAGGTGGGGACAAGCTGCCCAGCTGCGGCAGGGGGCGCGGGACTCAGGGAGGGGGCCAGGGCAGCACAGGATGCGGGCACAGCAGCACTGGGAGTGGGAGCTATGCCATGCTGCTGCTTACCCAGTTAGGGAGCAGGGGCATGGGATGTGAGCATGGCAGCACTATGCCCTGCTGCTGCTCGCCCCCTTCCACCGGAGCGAGTTGCGCCTGCATCGTACCCCCCACCCCCGCCCCGGCTGGGCAAGTGGCAGCAGGGCATAGGCCCCACTCCCAGTGCTGCCTCACCTGCATGCTGTGCCCACTTCCCCATCCCTGAAGTCCCGTGTCTCCCTGCCCCGGCTGGGCAGTTTGTCCCAGTCCAAATCCATCCCTCGCTGTGGGGGCATTGACCTGCCCCACCCAACCCTTCCTTCCCTCTCTCCGCCCACCACAACAGACTTGCCAGCTGCGGACAGCTGTGTCCAGCATGGTGAGGACTGCTGCCTCTTTAGTCTATTGCCAAATCTCTGAAGCAGCGCTGAATCTTCAGATCAGATTCAGCCGAATCGAATCGAGACAGTGATTTGAATCTCTAAATTGAATCCAAAGTGAATACTTGCCACTTTGCAAAGGCCTAATAGTTACCAACTTCTGAGAAAGATGTGCTTTCTCTTCCTCTAATATAAGATACTAGAAGGGCAGGATAAATGACCCAAGATGTGTATTTCTACATAAGTAACAGGTCACTTGAATACAGTTTTTTGTTTCATCCCAGCACAGAGAAAAAAACATGCTTCAATTATGTGTCCAGTTCCCTTTGCTTATCAGCTATTTTTGCCAATCATGAGAATGTCAAAGGCTCTCTTTAATGTCAATCAAAATCAGTTTTTGAACACAGATAATCAGTTAAATTTCATCTTTACAACTGACATAAGGAAAAATGCTTCATGTAATAATACTAAATAAGAAAAGTAGCAAAAATTACCCATTTTATTCAGTTCATTTAACCCCTAATCAACTGTCAAGGAACACATTCTTCCCAACTGACAGCCTCAGTTAGCAAGCTAAAGGATCAACAGCTTTCAATCGCTTTTCACATCACGAGTCACTGAAAGAATGCTAATTGCCTATTATGTATGCAAAATAAGAATAAGGACATTATATTTGCTGATTACTGTAGTAGACAGTTCCCTTATTTACTTAATGTTTTAGCATTGTTTGAAGTTGCTAGATTAGCTTCTTAACCTTAAAACTAAATTCTCAATATAGGCATTAAACAAGTTACTGAGTTTCTCTTAATTTTGATGTCATCATAGGCACAATTTTGTTACCCACATATTCCAAAGGTAGAGATTTCCTTTAAAAAACAGAAAGTTCAGTATGCCAAAATATTTTTTTCTTACCTATATGAGCATTAGCTAGATTGCCTTAGGTCACAGGACAAACTAATAATTTGGTCATTGTTTTGCCCTTTGAATAAGACAATGTTAATCCTTTATGATTTACTCACTTAAGCTATATTATTACAGTTACTTTATCTGCAGCATTTGCTTGTACTTAGTATATGGGAGACTCTGAATATTGCACAGGGAAGTCAACTACAGCAATGACAAGTTATGGTATTTTGTACTAACTACAGCAATGTTTTCACAGGTAGGAAGAATCACCAAGTAATCTACTTGAAAGCTTTGACTATATTTGATTAAAAAAACCAAATTTAATAACCAAATACACACTGGAAGTCAAGCACTTCACTTACATTAAGATCTTTGCCTTTTCTGTCTCATGGTTTCCTATGTGGTCTATCACAAAGCAAAATAGAGAAAGTTTCACAGTTGGTAGGGTCAGAAGGGCCCTGAGCAGACCATCAAGTCCAACCCCCGGCCATGGCAGGAAAGGATGCTGGGGCCAAATGACCTTGGCTAGGTGATTATCTAGCCTCCTTTTGAAGACCCAGGGTAGGAGCGAGCACCACTTCCCTTGGAAGTTGGTTCCTGATCCTAGCCACCCTGGCTGAAATAGTGCCTCCTGATGTTTAGCCTGAATCTTCTCTCAGTCAACTTACGGCCGTTATTCCTTGTTACGCCCGGTAGTGCTCGGGGGAACAGGGACTGTCCCATAGCCTGCTGGTCCCCCTTGGCAAGTTTATAGATGGGTCCTGACTGAACAACAAAAAATCCTTTCTGAAAAAAAAAACAAAAGGGTTTAAGCGTTGCTCAAAATTGGGCCCAGCACCCAGTATCTCAGTTGAACTAACTGCAGTAAATATATGCAACTCAAAATTCATACCACAAAAACAGTGCTTAAGCTACCAAACTAATGGAGCTATTTGGCAAAGAAAAGGTATGCACAATCAGGACAAGCAGCGACTTGCATTCATATCTACTCGCTGAGTCTAGCCCACCTTCCTGCTCAAATTCCTCAACATCTTACCACTTCATCGTTTGTCTCCTTACCTAGGATTTCAGATATCCCTGCGCTGTGATTTTTATCATGTGTACCCTTGGCTAGGCATGTTTACTCTCTCTCTCTCAATAGGTAATTCATATCACCACCAAGAACTTATTTCTAGGGCACTGAAAATGGCTCTGTTATGAAGGAATTCGAAGTAAGGGCATAGGGCATATTTGTTTCATTTCATAGATCATTTACCACAGGGATGTAGTATATGGTTGTAAATCCTGATTGAAAGCCTGACAGTTTGGAACAAGGAATATAACACTGCACGGGACTGCTTCATCCCTCGTCAGAAATGTTATCCACCTTCACTCATTTTGGTGGAAGACAGTCTGGAGTGCGGCTGCTCATATCTTGTTTGTGACACCCTCTTCTAGAAAGAGAACAGCCACATCATTCAGGCAATTGCTTGAAGAGATTTCCAGCAACCTTCACAGGATCAACTGGGCTTTCATATATTGTTTCCCAAGTTTCTTTTTTGCCGAAAGGATGTTTTTGTTGTCGAGTCAGGTCATTGAGCTTTTCAGAGCCAATTCAGTGGAATTATTAGTGTGCAGCTAAATTTCCTGATCAGATTTCACAATCTGCTCCTTACTTTGGTAGCCTCCATCATGTACCTTGTAGTTTTCACTTGCTTGTCACTGGCTGACACTGCCCCTGACAGAAGGTTATTAAAGAAATTCAGTAATCACAGGCTGAGAGGTAGAGTTCTCTTCATGGAGTGGCAAGCAGCTAAGAGAGAAACTGAAGATTAAGTGGTGAATTTTCAACTTTGCATGAGATAAACAGCAAGATGGCAAGAAGTTCAGTGGTGTGGTTTAATATTTATTAATGATCTGGAAAAAAGAAGAGATGAATAATGAGGTGGCAACATTTGCCAATGCTACATTACTGTTTCAGGTGGAATCATCATCTCATCTCTAATTTCAGCTACAGAAATAAGTGTCTTTGGAGGTAGTTTAGCCTATGCACACTGATTCTACTTCTACATCAGTTAGTTTGAAGTAATGTCTTTAAAAAACATCATAAAGAAGGGATACAAAGAAAGACACCTGGCCAAGCCCCAGTGAAAACAAAAAGAAAAAAAACCCTTTTCCACTTGCACATAGCCAATGCTGAAAAACCCCGAAAGTACTTTCTCGTTAACTGGTCTAGCCTTACTAGATGGCTGGTACAAGTGCACAGTGATTTTTAAGTATACAAGTTGGAATGCAGACTACTAGCCGCACATAAGTATATTACTCATAACATCTTGTAATACACGCATTACAGTTTCACTTCATCCATTATACTTTGCAATGAAGTACCACACAACAAAGCCATGCTAGCACAGCACTCCATGTCAGTGAACTTGCCTCTGGATACCCCTCCACAGTAGGGCTGTGCAAAACAGCACTGTTTTGTTTTGACTTCCATTTCGCCATTTTGAAGGGACAGTGTTTCGCTGCATTGTTTTGTTTTCTTTTGAAGCACTGTTCTGTTTCATTTCATCACAACTGTTTTGACACATTTCGACGCCCATATGCTATAATGGGGAATCATGAAAATGCCTAAACCTTTGTCATTTCTTGTCTGATTTTGATGAAAATTGCAAGGATGGTAGCCCCTTCTGAGAGCATGAAGCCTACCAAGGTTCAAGGAAATAGGTGCAGAGATTTATGGGAAACTTCACCTTAAACTGTTCAAAGCAAAACTCCTGACGCTTGCTGGCAGCGGCAGCCTCCTGTCATCCAGCATGCAGATCCGGGGGTCTGCACCCCCAGGAGGGCTACAGGGCTGTGCCAGACTCCTCCTGGGCACAAAAATATGCCCAAACTAGATAGGTGGCAACTGCAAGAAGTTTACATCAACTGTTATTTAAATTAACAATGAAAGAAATTTGAGAAGCTGGGTAAGTGTAGACTCTTTACAGTCCATACCAAGGGTGGGCAAAATGCGACCCGGGGGCCGGATGCAACCCACCAGCCCATTCTATGTGGCCTGCGGGGCCCCTAAAAATTTAGAATATTAATATTTATCTGCTCTGGGCTGCCTGTCATGCAGCCCTTGATGGCTTGCCAAAACTCAGTAAGCAGCCCTCTGCCCAATATAATTGCCTGCTCCTGGTCTATACACTGTACCAAAAGCAGGGTGGATATGCCCTATTCATGCAAAATATTACAGACAGAAAATCTGAGACCTGACAAAGGTAAGGAAGAAGAGATTTTTGGTTATGGTTCTAGCTGTGCTATGGACCGCTCTGCTTTAGTCTTCAGATAATAGTATCTTTACTTCCTCGTTTCTTAGATTTAACAGAAAATACAGCTGATCCTACACATGCTTCCAAGATCCTGACCATAATTAAACATGTAGTAGCCAGCGTCTCAATAACATAAACATACAGACACCAGGGACCTACCAGCCTGAAGCTAACTGTTTACTTCAATTATCCATCTCTAAACATGGAAAGCCTCCAACACCCCCTCCCTTAATTGAAAGCCATCTTGAATTTCAAATGTCCCCAGAGCTTTCTGTGCACTTCCCTCATCCAAAAATTAAGCAGTGTTCTAGTGCCATTTCTTGGGTGTCCCATTATTAAATAGTACTTCTATTTTGTTAGAGAGACCGTCTGTTCTACATGTTCTCATATTGCTTAGCCAGTTTTTAAATCCATGCAAATTGTAAACAACTAAGCTGCAGAAGGTTTATTAGAACATAACAAAATATTTGTTTCTATCTATTGATAATGGAGAGACTAATGCAAAATAATTGATTCCTAACAAGAACTATCTAAAGTAACTGAGCTAGCTTGAGCTACAGAGATTTTTCTTTCTTTCCGACTTTTTAAACTTTTATTATACAAATATTAAAAACAAAAAGGTGACAGTACAAAAGTGTGTGGGCACCTTCAGTGACCCAGCATGACAGAAACTAATCCACATTGTGTTGCAAGGTGACAAGTCCAAACTCAAATGTGACACGCAGTTGAACTAAGAAGTAAAAGAATTGGAGGGTGGCATTGAAGCCATCTTCTGTTCTCCAGCCCTGGCCCCGGCCCCACACTGTCACCACCCCGTGGTGCTCCTAGATGCCATGCCTGCTCCTAGATGCCACTCCCTGCACCCCACCAAGCACACCCTGCCCAGTCTCCTTGAGGACCCCACCCATCTGCTCCATCTGGAGACCCCAGACCACTTAGGGAGTTTTGGTGAAGTGTTGCAGACTTGGGTTGGGGGGGTAGAGGGACATTGACCCAGTCCACAACAGCTCACCAGAATTCCCCAAGTCGCCCTCCAACCCAAATAAATGCCTACCCCTGGCATGAGGCAAGGTGGATCATGTGCAGGCCCAGCAGGCTGGTCAGGGCTTTTGCCAAGAACCAGACAAGCCAGGCTGACTTATGGAGGGAGATCAAATCAATGGTGTGGACCCAGACTAGGAAAGCAATGAGGCTTCCTAAGGTGAAGCTCAGTGCCCACTGCTGCAAGGCCAGGTTATGGACCAAAGACTCCTGCAGCAGCTCAGAAATCCACTGAAACCCAAGCTACAGGGATTGTATTGGTTAACAGGCACCTAGGACCCAGTATAAGGCTACCTATTCATGTTATAAAATGCATCAGTCAGATGTTCCTTATCTGATCACTACAGCATGCCAAGCAATGGTTTAGTCTTTGTGCCAGTCCCTTTTGCTTCCTTCTCCTGATTTAGAGCAAAGAAAACTTAAACACCCTCTTATTAGTTTTCAAGGAAAGTCTTTCAAATGCCTGCAAACTGTCCCATAAATATTGTTTTTATATTATATACAGCTTGCAAGGGATGTAGTTGAGCATATTAAAGACAGGAAAGGGACAAAGCCAGTGAAGCATATGTACTTCCCTGATAAGAGCAGTACTGAGATCTCCATCGTTCACTGGACTGGAGGAGAAAAAGACTTAAAGCCACATTTCTTCCCATTGCCTACCTGCCACTCTTCATTTGTGCCAAGGTATGATCTAACATAGCTGAAGAGATGAGTCTTTAACCTTCAAGTATATTGATGCTAATTTTACACAGACAACATACCTTTATCGATACTGCAAATGCCTCTCAATATCTGTAGCCTGGGTGTACATGGGTTTGTACTTCCCTCTCCAATACAGGGAATTATTGGCAGGGCAGTGTGCAGCAGAGGGACACAACAGCCCAGCAGCCACCTCTGTCCCCTACAGAGTCAAGCCCAGTCAATCAATTACTTAACTATATACAAATTTATTATTACAACAAAACTATTAAAGGGTAAGGACATATATATGTATATGCACACACACACACACACACGCACATATATGTATGTATACACACACAAATTTATAAAACAATAAACCCTATACACACACATATACATATACACATATATACACACACACACACACACACACTCCCAATTATTATTAAAAAATACAGATGAACAATAGAACAACCTAGAACAAAGGATATTGATCAAGCAACCTTATAACTCTATTAATATACAAACTATTACTTCAACTTCTTCACATAAACTATAAGGCACAGTCTACAAATATAACCAGCAATCTTTAGACTACCTGGGTGCCCTCCAGGGCAGGGGCCCCACTCCCAAGGTACCACTTCAGGAAAGGAGGTGGGGTAAAGAAAAGGAGAGGGAAACCCCAAAGACTCCTAAGCCCACCTACCCCTTCACAACCCTGGGGGTCCCTCCCCTCTGGGGACCCTCTCTCCAGGGTAACGTACTACCCCACAGTCCCAGAGGGGTGCCTCCCATTCTCCAGGTCGAGCTCTGTTCCCTGCTGGGCTTTCCTGCTGCCAGACTGTGCTGCTACTGGCCCAGCTTAGGGCCACAGGCACCGCTGTGTGTAGTGGACGCTTCGCCTTGTGCTAGGGGTTGGAGACCCGGACAGCCATGTGCAGCATTGGGGCTCGGTCTGCTCCTGGACCCACTGTGCAGCATTGTCTGCACTGAGCTGCTGCCCCGTCCCAGCAGTTGTAGACCTAAGCCACCTCAAGCAGCTCCCAGGTCTCTCACCCTCCGTGCAGTGCCTCCTGCGCCGAGCTCCCAGCCTCACGTGCAGGTTGAGGACCTGAGCCACCCAAACGGCTCCAAAGATCCTGCTTCATGCACCGGCCTGTGCTCCACATCTCTAGCTGCACACCAAAGATTGCAGACCCGAGCCACCTCACGCAGCTCCCAGGGTCCAGACGCCATGTGCCGTGCTGTGCACCAAGAGCCTAACTGTTGGAGACCCCCGCAGCCCCCCCGCAGATAGAAGTCTTCAGGGGCTCTTCCTGGGCTACTGCTTTGCCCTGCTGAGCAGCTCTCCTCAGCTCTTCTAAGCCCCGGTCTTCTCTGTCCCGACACATCTCCCTCATGCTGGGCACACAGCTCCTTTTATGAGCTCCAGGGCTCTGCCCCTGAAGTCTTCCGGACCTGAGAGTGCTCCAGTCTTCAGTCAGGTCCACAGTGGGCGGGAACCCCTCAGGCAAAGGGCATGACTACATTTCTCTTGCTGCCCCCTGATTGGTAGCTGGGCTCCACCAATCGAAACAGCAGAATCTCAAGCCTGGGACTCAACCCAAGCTCTGAAAGCTAAGCCTGCTACATATCCTTCATTAAAGGTTTCATATTTCTGTAAATAGGATGAAGATGAAGCGGTGTCATGAAGTTTCCTAAACTACAACACTAAAATTGTTTCACCGTTTGCAACACTTATGCCTTTCCACAAAAAGTGAAAACTGCATTTTTAGCTCAACTCTGCCCTACTGACGAAAGCCCTAGTTTGGGACTGAGGAGACCAGAGTGCTGTTCCTCCCTCTGACAGGTAGTGACCTTGGGCTAGACTTTGCTTCTCTGCTGTCTCAGTTTCCAAATCTGAAATGTGCGGGAAATATGTGCCTTCCTCTTTAAAGAGCTTTGCGATTGTCCACCAAAAATAATATTAACATAGTATTCTGCTTTTAAATCAGTTGGACACATTTGAACTAGTTTATCCACATTTCTCTGAAGCTGGTAAGCATTGTCATCTGCCTGCTTGTTTTACAGGTGACAAACCTGAGGAACCAAAGCTCCATGTTTTACCCACAGCCACACAGCAACTCAGTAGCCCAGTTGCAATTGGCCCTAGCTCAGGATTGAAGTCCATAAGGGCTCTCTGACACAGAGAGGTAACCATGACAGACTGATGTTATTACTATTATATCATACTGTGGTATCAATATACATTTATGCTTTACAGAGACAGTAGGACATGAATCTAAGGAAATACTGGCATCAACACATAGTTATTGCTTCGATTTCTGATACAGCTGTGAAGCTGAGCTGCGGCACACACCTGCTTTAGAGATGAAAATCTTATCTGGTGGACACTAGTCACTACTCCTAAATTAAAGTACTCAGTGGCCTGTTTTGGAAAACAAACAGCTCACTCCTTTGAGAGAAATATCCTGGACTGCTGCAAGATAAGATGTGTATCCTACAGTAAAGAAATGGCGTGCCATAAGCAAGCACTATATGTACTTTGTTGCTCTCTCATGATGGATTAAGATCTGAAGCCTGATTCCTGGGCCTAGAACACCACAACACTAAACTGATAAATTATCTTTCCTTCACATTCAATCGACAAACAGCAACTTTAGGTCAATTCAGACCATCAGTTCCCAAGTACAAACTCAGCTTCAATTTAGTGCACCTGTAGCTCCACACTGTGGAAGACAGGGGAGATTTATTTGTGATACCTGAAGGGTTATGCAGAATATTTCTGAGCCTTGAGGATGCGTAAAGAGGTGTGCATTTAGACTCTGTCATATAAAATGCGTCTCAGTCACTAAGAATTAGTCAAAACTGGTACTGACTCTGGTTGTACATTCATAGTTTCTAGGGTCGGAAGCGACCTGAGCAGATCATTGAGTCTGACCCCCTGCCGTGGCAGGAAAGAGTACTGGGGTCAAACGACCCCAGCAAGGTGTACATCCAGCCTCCTCTTAAAGACCCCCCAGGGTAGAAGCCTGCACCACTTCTCCTGGAAGTTGGTTCCAGATCCTAGCCGCCCTGACCGTGAAGTAGCGCCTCCTGATATCTAACCTAAACCTACCCTCTGCCAGCTTGTGACCGTTATTCCTGGTCACTCCTGGCAGTGCTCAGGGGAACAGGGACTCCCCCAGTGCCTGCTGGTCCCCTCTGACTAGTAATTCACAACTCTATCTCTAGGATCACAGCAATGACTGAAGAAAAACTTGATGACTATACACAACTTCATTCATTTTCAGTGAAAGGTTTGCATGTGCTTGCAAATGTTCCCATATAGATTGTTATTCTATTATAGAAACCACTGGGTTTCAACCCTTTTTCATTTGCAGACCCCTTCATTTAAAAATGGAGGTGCAGACTCCTTTGAAAATTTTGAACAGAAGTGTGGACTTCTTTGAATTGGAAGTGTGAACATTCAAATACTTTTGATTGATCATAGTCATCTTTCACAGGCCTTAGACACAGTGGGTACCTATACACATGCTCTGGCACATTCCAATTAGATTAATTTTATTAACTGATTGACTGTTAAATAACTAATTAATTGGCAATTAATTGAGTCTGCTCCATGTTCTAATGAGAGCACTAGCATTGCCACAGCATCATGAATATAAGCCCCTACGCATTTAAAAAAGGCTGCTGGGGCACTTTAACCAAAGCTCATATGATAAGGTTTGGTTAAAAAATCTGACAGTCATTTTTAAATACATGGAGGCTTAATGCACGTGATGCTGCGGCATTTCAATTATTGCAGCTTTCCGGAAAACGCTGTAATTAAAATGCGCCCCCCCCCCCCCGCCAACCCTCCACACATGTATAGGCAGCCCAGGGGGTCCACAAACTACAAGTTGAAAACCACTGATATTAACACAACAAATACTGGCAAAATATTGCCATTAAGAGGTTTAAGGAAAAAAAATCTTTTATATATAGTATCTAGATATGCATCATGGAAATTGTCATTGCAGAGTTACCATCTCTGTAAAGGAAGAAAATAGTTTTTGGTCTGTGTAGTACCTTGATCAGCATTCTTTTCTCAGAAAATTTTCAGCTTATAGTGTTCGTGATGAAGGAGGGGATAGATACCTTTAAAATATGGAAATTAATAATATATGCCTATTAATAAGTGATTCCAGAAGGCTGATCTCCATCTTTCATAGACTGGGGTGGATTCTAGGGCTTCTTACTAATGCTTTCTCTTGATAGTGTTGAATTCAAATGCTTTTCCAAGGAAAAGCAGCTTGGAAGAAGCATATTCCAAAATGCATAGAGTTTCTGCATGCTGAAGATTTTTTTTTTTTTTTTCTTATTTGGAAATAAAATGTCCCCAAATTCCCCTCCAGCAAGGGAATCAAGGGATAGAATGGCAGTAGGCCTGTGCAATGCGGCTAGTATTTGCTTTGGATTTGGATTTGGCCAATTCAGGGGAAAGTAATTCGATTTGCTGATTAGAACCACTGTCCTGAATCTATTCAGCTAAATCTGATTCAGAGATTCAGCTGCTGCCGAATCTCCAAATCATCCCGGCCCATCCCCTGCCCACTATCTCATCCCAGCAATGGCTGCCCTGCCTGCCCCAGCTCCTGGCTCTTGTTAAAAAAAAAAAAAAAAAGCCCCAACTCAGCAGGTGTTGCAGCATGAGGGGGCCATCCGTGCTGCCTCCCACTGCCCCACGCTGCATGGGGGGCTCCGTATGAGCCCCCTGACCCCCCCACAATGCCCCCCCAGTCCCAGCTCTGGCATTTAAGAAAAACCACCAAAAAAACCCCACACTCACCACTTCTGCTGGGCAGGGGGTGATCCCCTCTGCCCCACACCACAGCCCCCCAAAGCCCCAAGGCTGCTGCAGGAGTGATAAGTCTTGGGGCTTTTCTCCATTTTTTTTTTTCTTAAAGAGCCAGAGCTGGCCCAGGTGGGGCAGGTGGACAGGGGGTCAGGGACTCATGTAGCATGAGGCAGTGGGGAGCAGTAGGGATCACACCCCACCTGGCAGCACCTGGGGCTTTTTTGTTTTTAAAAACCAGCAGC
>NW_017728931.1:72870989-72885363 GCF_001723895.1 Crocodylus porosus | reverse complement strand
GGCAGGGGTCCCCCCACGGTCCCCTCCCTCAGCCCACCGTCCCCCGCCCCTAGTAATTACCAGCTCAGGGTCAGCTGCAGCTCCCTGCTGCAGCCACCGGGAACCGCCTGAATCATCAAAGCTTTTTGAATCTTGGGGCGAGGTGGACACACTTGAAGGGAGAGAGAGGCAGCATATAGAATTAAACTACAAAAGTGGGCAGACAAGAATAGGACGGGGTTCAGTGTAGACAAATGCAGGGTTTAGGTTAGAGATCAGAAGGCAATATTTTACAGTTAGGGTGGCCAAAACCTAGAAACAACTTCCCAGGGAAGTGGTCCTCGCCCCTACCTTGGGCAAATTCAAAAGAAGGTTGGATGATCACTTGTCTGGGGTCTTGTGAACCCATCATTCATTCCTGCCTGTGGCAGGGGGTCAGGCTAGATGATCTGTTCAGGTCCCTCCTGACCCTAGCTACTGTGAAACTATGAAAGATTCAGAGAGCTTTGAATCAATTTAGAGCTTTTAACTGGTCCCCTAATTTGATTTGGATTCAGAGATTCAGCCACCAAATTAGGTCGAATCTCCTCCGAATCAAAAATCACCACCAAAGGTTTGCACAGCCCCAAATGGCACTCTGGTCTTTTGCTCTGAAGCTTTTAGAAAACCCAGAGGTTGATGCCTCTTGAGTGAGAAGGGCCTAGAACCAATTGCATTCTCCTTTCTGCTGGTTGGGGTCTCAGCCCAAACAGGTGAGGCAGTATGATGCTGATGCCGTCAAAGTATCACTGACACCCCCTGACTGCACCTTTCCCATTAGCACAGCCTGTACCAAAAGTAACATCACTGAATAGATCCCTTTCAACACAAAAATTCTTCACTTCACTAGAACGTGTGTGCATCAAGTTGGACAGGCTGAGAGCCTCAGCACCCTAATAAGTGCTGGTCACACCAATTCAGCTGATAAAGCATGCAAGTAGTGGGAACCAAGCTACAGAGGCTGTTTTTTGGATCTACACTACAACAGATTTCAAACCTGGATCTCTGAAACGTGTGCTTTCTAGCAAAGCCAGACCTAGCAAAATTACTGGGATCTGAGAGGGCTTTGGGATCTTCCCCACAGATCAGTAATTTGACATCTCACAGCTCAGTGGTGATCTGCATTGAGGGGAAAGCCACACAGCCTTTTGTGTGGAATACAATATAGGCTTCTTCTGAACAGCTTGCAAATATCACCTGAGCACTTCTCTGTGAAAGAAAAGGAGGAAAATGAGAAAGGGGAAAAAATAAAATAAATTGATGTATATCAAGAGTGTTGAAAACTACTGCTTCAGCTGGAGCTCTGAAGCTAAATATCAAGGGATGGCTTGAAGCAATGAAGCATAAAGCTCAGAGTACTTCTACAACAACCCCAAGGAGAGCACCGAAGGATCAACAATGGTCCAAAGGGAACAGATGAAAATGTCTGATGCTGCTGAGTGCCTCGCTGATGTCCATATGATCCAGAGAGACCTCCTAAAGAGGAGTGCAAATGGGCCCGAAGCCTCCATGCTCACTGAGTACACAGCCAAACAACACTGGCTCCAAGGGGAGAGCGAAGAGTGGGCCTAAAGCCCTACTTGAATGGACAATGACAGGAAATTGTTGTCTGAAAGAGACTCACCAAAAGACTTTTATTTATTTATTTAAAATACATTAAAAAACAAGTACTGCTGACACTAGAAATAGGTTACAATGCTTTAAAGATTGGTGGGAGGTTAGGGTTATGTCTTTTGAGACACACAAAATGATCCATCTCAGGCCCCAAGAAGCCACTCTACAAAGCACAATAAGGAAAGAACTAACTGGTAGCAGACTCTGTACCAAACTAGAATTGCTAAAAGACATGAAGTGTTATTGCCAACTGCTTAGGGCTTTAAATTCCTGCCATAGAGATGCATTGATTCTGGAGTGGGATTTCCCCAAAACAGATCATTTTAGAAAAATCGTAATGTCTCCTTTTTAGGGTCCAACATAACTCCAGGGCAGCAGACCATGTAAACACTGAGTCTCTGAATGACTGGAATGTGAAGTGGAGCAAAGTTGTGGGAATAGAGAGCAATTAACATCAACAAAACCAGCAGCTTCTTTAAAATTAAAAGCATTCCTATCAATCCACAGCTTCATATACATGTATGACTGGTTTAGTCAGTTCCGGAAAGAATGAAATCCAGTAGCGTGGCACGCCGGAAAAAGCTGTTGAGGCTTTACTTGAGGAAATAAATGTTATGAAACTCTAAAGCCTGTATCACGGTGAGGTTGTCTGTTAGCAGAGAGAGGTCCTGCAGATGAATTAATTCAAAAGCAATCTAAAGCCTCTGTTAACACAAGTCTACTTTATTTACTGTGCATCTTACAAATTCTTTCCCTCTTACTGCGGAAGTATGACTTCAAAAACAAATATTATGAACCAAGCACCTAAAAAACCTTTTAAAAAAAAAAAAAAAAAAAAAGCTCAAAAATATACCCAAATACAGAGTTTGAGTGTTTATGTAAGAAATGCACCTTAAATGGCTGTGAAACATTAGTGCAACTATTTTACAGAGCATGGGTTTTACTAATAACCAGGGATCAGGTTTTCTGCTTCCCACAGAAAAACTCTGATTTTTCCCCTTTAAAGGAGAAAAAAGCAGATTTTCTCCCTTGAAGCAGGAAGCCACAGGTTTCCCCATGCAGGCTAATGGAGTCCCAGCCTGTAAGGAGCTGGCTGGGGCTGGGAGGGCAATTGAAGGCAGCAGATGCCAGGTGGGTGTGCAGGTGGCCAGCAATGCAGCCAAGCAGCATGGTGGGAGCGGCCTCAGCACCTAGATAAAGGTAAGTCTATGGCTAGGGACAGACATTACACATAAACTAATTTAAATGATCAGAAACTGGTTTAAACCTGTAACAGAACAGATGTTCAGTGCACATATACCAGTTTTAAAATGGCTGAAACCGCTTTCAGATAAACCTGGTTGAATGTAGTATCGGACTTAACTGATTTGGCTCAAACCTGTTTATTCAATGTCTGTCCCAGACCCCTTGCTGGTTTAAGGTAAACCAGACTCCACCAGCATCCCGGCATGCTCTCCAGGCTGGACGGGGCTCTTTCCTCCACAGAAGGGCTGGCCCCTCCCCTCTGTTCCCTGGCTGTAGCTCTGGCAGAAACTTGGAGGCTGCTTCTCCCCTGCCCCTCACCACTTCCTGATAAACAGGAATCCCCTTCCTCTCTGCCTTGCTGAGGAGGTGTCTGTGTATTACCTAGCAGACCACATGCTGGCTCCGGTCCCTGCTGTGACAAAGGCAGAATCAACAGCTAGCCGGTAATATCCCTCTGTTGTTTTCTTAATGGGGTGATAAATACTGAGTTAGGGGTGATAAACACTGTTATCAATTCCCTGCTGGGCTAATCAGAGTTTCCTGCTGGGGCCTGGCCACAGCCCCCTCAGCTCAGTACTGTGGAAGGGAAGGGAGGGCTGCTCTAGCACCCCCTGGCTTCTGGTCTGAGCCACTGCAGGCATGTTCCTGCATTTCTGGAATGAAAAGGAAATGTCTATCCACCTCCAAATCAGTACAAGCTTAGCAAGTTAGACTAACCTGCAAAGATTGAATCAATTCAGGCTCAGGTTTTTTGAATGTCTGTCCCTAGCCTATGGGAGGCAACAGGGGGGGACGCAGGGGATTGGTGGGCCAGGGCTTGGGGACCATCTGGGCACACCCACTGATGACTGATTAAAGACTACATGGGGGGCATGTGCCTCTCAAGATTTCTGCAGCAGAGCACGGGACTGGCACCCGTCAGGAGCTGCCTCCACAGCCCTGTGGGTGGAACCCAGCCCAGGAAGGCAGAGTGGAGTGGGGTGGGATGGGGTAGGGAGGCTCAGTGCTGCCACCACCGGAGCCCCGTGCTAGCTGCACCATCATGGCTGCCAAGGTGAGGTGCCCCTTGCCCACCTGGCAGCAAAGAGGGTGACAGTGCTATTGCAAAGCTGTGCCCCACCCACTGCTGCTGTGTGGGCTAGGAGCACCTCGCCTTGGCAGCCATGGCAGCATGGCTATCATGGGGCTCCTGGTGGCAGTGGCAGCAATGGCAGGACCAACCCTCCCCATTCTGCTCTGCCCCCCCACCATGTTGGGTCCTGCCTGCCACAGTCCTGTCCCCCCCGCCAGCTTTGCCGATACCCTTCTGTCACAGGACACACAGGTGCCCTGCACCTGATAGCAGGGAGACCCAAACCCTGCAGCAGAAAACCCTCATCCTTCCCCCACCCCAAACAGGCTCCACTCAGCTCTGTTCTGGCCATGTTGCCCACAGGTGGAAAAGGGGTGGGCGCCATGAACCTCCCTCCACTCCAGATGTGGCAGCTGGGGCTCAGGTGCTGCTGGCTGGCTGGCTGTGGCTGGTGCCCATTGGGCAGGAAGCAGGGATCAGGCAGGATGCAACTGCCAGGCTCCATAGCCCTGGCAGCTGGGAGCCCCCTCTGGCAGGGCTGGTGGGGGCAAGGGGCTGTGGGTTGGAAGTGAGGGTGTGACAGGAGCATCTTGACTGGAGTCTTTCTATTGGTGACTCCACCCTCCTGTTATGGGCCAACTGCCTGCTTACTCACTGCCATGCCTTGATCTTAATTGATTAATTAATTGATGTAACTAGCAGGAGGCTGCCCATTTTATACGCCCCAGTGCTAGGGGGCACTATCTGCAACTCCTGGCATTCTTCTGCCCCCGCCCTTGCTACCGTGAAGCCCCTATGAGGCCTCCTCCAACCCCTAATAGCCTCACCTGGTCCTCCAGATAAACAGCAAACACAAAAACACAAAGCCCCTGGGTTATAGCATAAAACCTAAGCCATCTGGCCAAACAGCATTCAATCCCTACCAGGGAATACTCCAACCCATAGCAGCAAACAGGGGCTGCTCGTGCAGTCAGGCTTTTCCCCTCTGCTGCACTGGCCAAACTCCTTCCCCCTTGGCTGCCAGCGGGGAACTGCCCTCCCGGCCTCACTCCTGGGGCTTATATGTGCCAGGCCCTGCCCCTTCCTGTCAGCTGACTCCCCAGCGGTTGTCCTAGTAACCAGCACTTGTGACTCTGGCTGCCCTGGTAACTAGCAGCTGGGCTTCCCAACCACTCATGGCTAGGGCTCTCTCCTGAGCTGTTTCTGCTCTCAGGCCCAGGGCACCTGTGTGTCCTGTGACAGAAGGATATCAGCAAAGCTGGGGGGGGATAAGACTGTGGGCTGGGAGTAATGAGGAATGGCATGGGTAGGGGAAGGGTACTGGCATATCACGGCTGCTTAGCACCACAAAGCAGCAGGGGGCACCACTGCAGATGGACCCACATCCTGGTGAGCGAAAGGGGCAGGGGAGCTCTGATTTTCTCTGATAAAAAACTAAAATCAAGTGTCAAAGAGCTATTTAGAATTTATTTTATTATAATGATTGTGGCACTGGTAGTCTTCCAAGTTGTAAATATGTCAATAAAGCATTGCGTTTGACTGATACCTACATGTATAATAGTGTTTCATTTTAATTGCAGAAGAACATGGATTTGGGGGGTTTTAACCAGAGAATTTGGGATTTTTAAACAGAGAAAACTAGGACCCCTGATAACATTACACCACTTTTAACACTCTCCAGGCCTATTACATTCACTGTTAATTACAGAATCGTCCACAGCTGCACTGAGCAAAAGTCATCACAAGGTGGCAGAAACAGACTGTGAATTCAAACTACTGACCACAGTAAAACTGGAAAAAGATGCCTCAGCAACAAAAGCCTCCAAGAAACATTCAATTAGAAAACAGCTGACTGGCACAGATGCATTTTTGTTTTAAATGTATTCATGTGTATAGATTTTTAACCATGAGAATTATTTTGAACTAAAATTCAGTTTGCTTACTGCAAAGCTATCTTATTTCCGATCAGCAAAGTCTACAAATAGTTACATAGCTTTGAATCTAGTCCTCAAGGAGCATTTGTTATAAGGAGCATGAGGACAAACTTGAATATATTACTCTTTCTATTTCTACAAAAAGGTCTTTTACCGCATTTAAATGAAGATGTTAATTCAGTTCGGCATATTGCAGGACTAAGTATTTAGGACACACAAGAACACAGTGGATCATTTCTCTTTGGTCTTTACATTCAGCAAGCAAATCCTCAGTCTTAGTAGCTTTTTGTAATTTATCTTCTGTTTTCAGGGGGAGTCCAAAGCAATGAAAAATCCCATCCATATTCTTTAGCACTTGGGAAGTGCTGTAACCCAAAGGAGCAATAATAAGACCTTGGTGGCTTCTACTTGTGGGCAGCTGGTGTTATCTATCAAAGGCAGGTTAGGAGCTAATTTCTTATCTATTTGAAGATATTCTGCGCAAACATAACCTTCTGATTTTCAGGAAATAGCTTTCCAAGTCTTATGCTGTCTGGCCTGAATCATTAACTATCCCACAGACTTTGTGAGAATCATTACTGCTTTAGTAAGTTTAACTCCAACAGATTTGAGAAAATATGATTTAACTGCCTTGGCTTTGACTCCTGCAATCTGCAGATCGTTCCAACTGTCGTAGATGCACAGAACTCAGAGACCAAAAAGTTTGGATTTCAGTTTGAGTGCCAGAGTCCTTTTTCAAATTCTCTGGAGATAAGACCTTGGCTGTCCTTACTTTAAACAAATGGTGATGCCCAGGAGGTATGAGAAATATGTTTTGGGTTCAGGCACTCAACTGCTTTCATAAACTCAAATCCAGAACTTTTTTTGTTACTGTTTAACAAAAAAATTGGTCTAATAAAAGATGTTGCCTCTACCCCAAGAGTTTCATCTGCCTAACTAAAAAATATGTACAATCAAAGCCATGTTTATAAACACCTTACTGCAGTTTTAAACTCTTACTGGCTTAAATAGAAGTTACATTTATTGTTAAACAATTAGTTTGAGTATGTTTGTAAATTATTTTGAAGACTGCATTACCCTGGAAATATGATCCTTTCTAGGGTCTAGCATCTATAATTCTAACACTGTGGCTGCACTAATCTTTTGGTTTCCTAAAATACATACTTTGGCACTATTGTCTACGCCCCACAGAAGCTGATTACCATTGTACTAGGATTTTTTTTCCATGTTATTTTGTTTGACATCCATTGAGCCAAATTAGGATTACCTAAACCCAATCTGATTCAATTTAAGCCACGCACCCTTTCTTTTCCATGCCAAATCAGCCTCGAATTACTTGAAACCATGAGCATTACCAATCCAATAACCTGCAGTACTAGAATTTGTAACAGAATTCATAGAATAATATGGCAGGTCAGAAGAATATTGAAAGTCAAAGACAGTAAATAGATTGGCCCACAGACCCGACTTTATCTAAACTATTTTTCTTGTGGAATTCAAATGGAAAGAGAGCAGAACTTTTTTTGTCTCGGGAAAGGGAGCAGAGAGAGAGAAGCACTTTCATTCACATTCACAAAATAATCTTACAGTGCTTCAGTTACCAGAAGCTAAGCAAAACTGCTGGGCTTTGCTTTGTGAAATATGTGCAATAAAATTCTGTCATTAAATGGACACAGGTGAGAAAAGTTCAACATTGACATTTTTTCCCTTTTCAATCAAGTTAGCGTGTGAGCAGAATGATGGAAGCATTAACTTTTCCTTATCACCAAGCCTGGGAAGTCCCTTAGTTAACAAGGCATTCCTTCCTTTTCATAAAGGCAGCACTTCAGCAAAAAAAAATGCAGTTGGATTTCTTTATTTTTAAAACACAGTCTTTGGAACTCATTTTGACTGGTGTTAAAACCATAATAGCCTTTTTTATTTTTTATTTTAAAAAAAAATCTGCTGTGACCTAATGTTCCTAAAAAGACCCTGAAAGACATCACTGCAGCTGTGTAGCTACCTCTCTGATATCTACTGCCACCACACCATTGGCCTAAATTGGTTTTCACTGGATTCAAGGAGCGTTTGGGTGCTTTGGTCCTCCAGGCATCACAAATCCTCCCTTTCTGAACCCAGTGCAAACCACCAAATGGACTGGGTTCTTTGGCCCATAGTGGCTGCTTCTGTGCTGCTCAGCCTGGCTGGGCTAATAAGTGCTTCACCTATGATATGCAATCCCTCTTTTCTGCCTATTTCAGAGTTGACCATAATTGCATATTACATGGCTAACTATGACTTATCTTCTTGCTTCTGGGCACATCTTGCTGTACCTCGTCAGTTCAGATGGTCTCCTGGCAGTAGAGTTGCAAGACTGGGACTAAACTGTAGGCATCAGTTTGCCCTACATGCAAGACAGCCCCTTTCACTCTTCCCTATTTTAGGTAGGCTTTGCTCTGGATTCCTCACCCTGTCCTTTGCCACTGGCACCGTCTCCTGTACTCTCTCAGGCAGACTTCCCAATCTGACTCCTGACCTCTCACATGCAAGAGGGGAGAGGGGGAGGTCCCCAGCAAGCAGCCACCCACACTCCAGAACACACTGCCTTCAGCCCTTCCAAGGTACAGCCCTGCCAGTGCCCACACCTCACTGGCCACACAGACCAATCTCCTGAGCTCACTGCTTTGCTCTGAGCAAGATGCATTCAACCACAAACAGTACAGCCCTGTATGGTCCTTCCCAGTCAAGCCTCCAAGAGCCCATCAGCCCATAACAGTCAATCCAGTCCTAAAAAGGCCAGTTCACCTTAACGAATACTTATTTGAAATGTCTTGTCTATGTTCTACCCGTCTGGACTGTGGGGTTCAATAATCAGACTATGGAAAGCAATGCTACCACACAAAAGCTGATTCTGAACCATGAACAATGCATACCCCCGGAGGCTGGGGGGGCATGACAACTGCCCGCAGGCAGTGTCGGCGGCAGTGGTAATGGGGGCATGGCAGCAGTGAGTGGGGAGTTCCCGCAGGCAGCTGCGGCAGGGTCAGCAGTGGGGGGTTGGGGGTCAGTGCTGACCATTGGTTGGCGACCACCCACAGATGCCACCAGCAGCATCAGCAGTGGCAAGCAGCGATTGATGACTGTCCGCAGATGCCACTGGCGGTGTTGGCAGTGAGTGGGGGTGATGCGTGATGACCATCCGCAGGCGCCACTGGCAACATTGATAGCACTTCTTTCAGGAGGTGCACCACCAATCTCAGGGGGTGCACGTGCCCCCCCACATGCACTTCCTACATATTGCCAATGTGCTGAACAGAGAACAGCATGTTCATCCTACAAATAGCTGCCACATGTTGGTATCATTGTTTCTAGTCTGCAAGTCTTGAAACAGTTCATTACCTGACAAAAAACTTACTGTTGTTAGCAACATGTCATGCCTCAGGCAAGATTGCAGGAAAGAACTCATTATTAAACGTGTTGAGAGGTCAGTGTTGCTTTCTGGGGCTCAAGAGCCTGAGCGCAAGCAGCTTGTACCCCAGTTTGCTTTCTGATTTTCCCTTGATGCTACGCCAAATATAGGTCCTTCCTGAGACCTGACCTCCAATCCCATCCAGCAGAACTGGCTTTCAAAAGCACCACTTGCAGTTCCCCAGCTATGAGGTAGATACTGGTGGGCCCAGAGAGAGCTAACTGGCCTTATGAATCTGACTCCCCCTTTTCCCTTCAGGAGGAAACAGAACAAATAAAAGGAGAAATGCAATGAAAAGCATAATGATAGCATAACTGCTATTTGTTTAGTACAGAAAGAACATCTGATACAAAGACACTAAAATGCAGGAACTTCCTTATGTTACATTCCCCTGTAACTATTTTCAGTAGTTGTCACGAGGGTAATTATATGATCCTGCATTGAAGATCATATGATACTGTATTCATTGTGTGATTCTCATTATAGAAAAGTTTTGGCTTATAGTGTTATTATTTTTGCTATTGTAATGTTTCCCACTCGGTTCTCAATAGTTTCTCAGTACTACAAAGGACCAAGAGAATGAAACAAGGCCCACCTTTCTTTTGCATTGTAGCAGTTTTTAATTGCTTTTTTTATTCATTTTCTTTGACATGCTAAAACCCTGCCAAACAAACAGATTCTAAAATTGCTAGTTCAAGGTATGCCTTGGAAAACTCCATAATGATAAACTGTTAAACACCTTAAAGGGATTTAAACAATTGCCTGAATCAGTTGCCATTTTCTTCACCAGACATTATCCAAATGATGAATGCAGCGTTCTCATGCCAATAAATAATGATGCCCAGCCCTCTTCCTCTCTCTCACCCCTATAGCCCTCAAAAAGGTGGAGGACAAGGCATTTTCAGTGTGCCCAGAAGGTTAGTTAGTCCATGCCTGCACATACTAAATAAGGGGACATAGGGAGACGTACATTCCAGAGTTGAGGACTCCTCACAAAAAACACCATGCCAACACCATGCTCTTTTATCAAGAAAACTCCTTCATTCAGCACAGTATCTTACAGTTTAAATTAACCTTGAGAGTTCAACCACAACATTTTTATTTCTTGCTTTCATCTGTCTGGGTGGTCTTTAGCAGATACCTTTAGTCGTTTCTCTTTAGGGTTTTTTTTTTTTTTTATTACTGGAATCATTATTCAAAGAATTTTCCCACCATGTTCTGTATACTCAAATTGTAGTTCTTCAACTCTCCTTAAAATACCCTTCCCCTCACCCAAACATTCCCTCCCCTCTTTTCTTTTTGCTTAGATGGTATCTGTCTTAATGGAAATCCAACTATGAAAAGCATCCCTTCAAGTTTCCTTCACGCTTTCAGAATCTTAGTCCATTATTTAAGAGGACTTCTTACTTGCTTGTGTACCAGTATTTTAATTTCCTAATATTCAGCTTTTTCTTCCGCTTTTTTTCTCATCTAAATGTCTGGCTTGTTTCACACATTGCATGTACCTGACAGATTTGAATAATGCAAATTCATTCCATTTCCTGCCCAGTTTGGAAGCTCAGAGACCTGCACACAGTTTTATGTGCACTTGATTTAACACAAATGACTGCCATCAGGAGAAGCGTTTCAAAGCCCTCTAAATCCAAAATTTTCTTCTGTATACCAGTAGCACAAACTAGAGAGATATAGTTTACTGTCTTCTCTTTTTTTTCATTTGTACTTAATACTAAAAATATTTTGAAGAAACTAACATTTCTCCCTCCCTGGTGAGGCCACATCTGGAGCAGTGTTCACTTTTGCGCCGCCCCCCCCCCCAACAGAAAGGATGTGGACAAACTGGAGCGAGGATAGCCACAAAAATGGTTAGGGGGGTGAGCCACTTTATTTGTGAGGAAAGGGTGAAAAATCTGGGCTTATTTAAGTCTGCAGAAGAGAAGACTGAGGGGAGATTTAATAGCCTTCAAGTACCTGAAGGGTGGTTCCAAAAGAAAAAATGGAGCTAGACTATTTTCAGTGGTGGCAGATGACAAAACAAGGAGCAATGGTTTCAAGTTGTAGCAAGAGAAGTTTAGGTTATATATTAGGAAAAACTGTTCTCACTAGGAGGGTAGTGAAGCACTGGACCAGGTTATCCAGAGAGGAGATGGAAGCTCCATCTTTGGAGGTTCTTTAAGACCTGGGTAGACAAAGCCTCAGACGGGATGATCTACTTGGCCAACCCCCTGCTCAAAGCAGGACCATCCCCAAACAACATCCTGAGGTCCCTTCCAATCCAAATTTTCTGATTCTTCTGTTCTCCTTCTATTTTTTCTTCATTGATTTCTCCAAGTCACTTGTTCTTTGTATTGTGCTGCATCTGGACTCAATGAAATATCGCCATATCCCTGCTGTGCAGACTACTGATTTACATGGGTGACTGGTGCCTCCCAAGTCTGCGGGGGGGGGCACCAGACCACCAACCAGTGCTTCCAATTTCATGGCTGGAGGTTCCAGGGGGTGCACGGCCGATCTCAGGGGTTGCATGTAAATCTGCGTGCACGTCACCAATGCCAGTTTAGTCCCGTTAGGAAGTAAGAAATCAAGTAAAGAGGGTGAAACTGAAGGACACCAGCAAATATGAACAATTTTTCATATACTCACATTTTATATTGCGAGGGCATTTGTTTTTCAAATGAAAACTGAAGCAAAGAACTGCTCCAATCTGCCTGTCTGCATCACACACTTTCCACTTCTGGTTGAATTCTTTTCTTTCCCTCCAAAAATAAAGTCAGCTATCAGTTGGTACTAATGCAAACTCAGCCTTTCCCTTTATTCAGGGATACAAATGCTAGACAGATTACATAGGCAATATAAAAAAAAGTCAGCATTCTTGAGTACAACAGTTCTCAACCTTTTTAGACTCCAAGCACCCCTAGTTAGACTCCAGGCAACCCTCAGAGAATGCCAGTTCTTAGTTTTCACTTCTTTTTTCCCCCTATAGAAAAATAATAGAGCGAGTCTTCTCTTGTAAAGAACTCAGAAAGAATAGAACATTTAGAATAACTATGAAATGTGTGTGGCAGATAGCAGGATTTTATTAGCAATCAATGTACACTGAGGCCTTTGACAATTTTTCTTTACCTTGCTCATGTTGTTTTTTTTGAGAAATGTCCTTCTCTGGTTAGGAATAGTTACATTCTAGCAGCTTCAATCATTCTTCTATTACCTCTCTTGGAACTTCTGTTCATAACTTGCAGTGCTTGCTGAATCATGGACCTCTAACTCCACTCCACCCTTGCTATCAGCAGCCATGGGCTGCTTACGCATCCTGAACACATGAGCTTCAAACAAAGGACTAAAGCAACATACCTCCCCGCTCTCTACAGAGTCCTTATTTTCAGTTACTGACTCTAAACCTAGAAGTTATTGTTGCTTCTGCCCTGTTGCTATTGCTCCCTGAGAAATACCAAGATGATTTTTCACTTCTTGTGCTTGCTTAATATTGATATAGTTTTAAAAATTAGATGACCCCAAAATAGTTTAAAAACCAATACATGCAGACCAGTCACCAACATGTCTGAAGATGATGCTACATGTTTAATAGCAATGTCTAGACTTTCTATCACCTGACAAAACTCTAACCTCTAGAAAGAATTAAATGCCTTGAAAAGGAGAACCTTTGGCCCTTACCTTTTACAGTCTATAGTCTGGATGCCTTTCTGGGTGACTGGTTAACTGCTGTTATTTTTGATGAATTCTGGGACAGGCTGCTGGCAAGTAGACTCCAGTCATCTTCCCCTTATCTGACTTGCTGCACCCATTTTATTTTTGCTGTTGTGCAACATCTTTCCCAAATCAATTTTTATTGCACTATTTTGATCAATTATTTTTCTCAACAATCACAAGAACATACAATGTCTGTAACACTTGCCTTTTAATTACCCTCAGTCCATATGGCACTACATAAACTGAAACCTCAATTAAGTGCATGTCAGGTTTTAACTATAACTAAAAAATAATGCATTTTTGCAAGTTCCATCTAAGTATTTTCCATGGAGAAAGTACCTCACCCAACGGCACAGCGTTTGCCCACCCCAAATGAGACCTATGATTTCTACCCCACCTTCATGCAATTTCTCAAGTAGATACTTTCTAAGTCAGCATGGAGTCCTCTACCTGCTGTATTGTCTGACCTGTATTCAAGTTTGTCTCCTGTTGACACTCCCTGGAATTCTTTAAGTAATGAAAAAGGACTTTTCACATCAGAACTGCATTAAGGTTGAGCAGACTGAAAAGCAGTGGTAGATAAATGATAAAAGGCTGCATAATCCACCAGGCATTTTCCCTGACACTGTGACACTTAATTTGGATTCCAGAGGCTTGCTTTCACTGGTCTTGCAGCTTACCATTTTAAGCCTGTTACCTTATAGCTGTGCTATTAAGAAAATCCAGTTACTTGTTTAATCTGCACACCTATTTGTTGCTATCTTGGACCACCAGCATGGGATAATATAATCAACAGCTAAAGCCTTCTTCCCCACCCCCCCCAACTACATCCAACTCTTAACAGAGACAAACCCTCCGCAACATTCTTGTACTTGAATGTTTGCTCTATGACTGGCAAATTACAAGTTAGAGTGTGGATTTTCAAAAACTTGCATTAAATACTAACATGTGGCATTTGATTTTCCATTTTGCTATGGAAAAAGAGTTAAATTATAAGGTTCTCTTGTAGGTTTGCTAGAATTTTGTTTTACAAAATCCTGGAACACTTATTTTTCAGAACTGTATTATCTTTCTTTGTCTGCTAAGTGCCAAGAACATTTAACAAACCAAGGAATGGAACATTATTAAAGGGGCAAAGGAAGATTAGCTATTCTGTTCACCATTTAAAATTAAAATGCTTTATGCACAGACAAATGGGAGGGGTGATTAAACTCTAAAAAGTTATTTTTTCTAGGCCTCAGTATGTTTTGGGGGGAGGCAGGGATTAATTCTTTCATAATTGATGAGGAAAAGTATGTTTTGTTCCAATCATTTTGGAGAGCTATGTGTGGCTTTGTG
>NW_017728931.1:72860019-72870889 GCF_001723895.1 Crocodylus porosus | reverse complement strand
GGGGGGGACCTCTATTGTGCCAACACCTAGTAAACTGCATCCTGTGTCACAATGCTGTACAGCACTGAGCAAATCAGCAGACAAATCAATAGCCAAACTTGCTTTGAAGCCTTCCTGTTCTTGGTATCAGAACATAGTGTAATTTGTAAGAATGCAGAGCTAGAAAAACAGGCCAAAAATGTAAGGGAGGGAAGAGGGAGAACATGACATTTTGCCAATCTGCATAAACTGAAGCTGATTTATCCTGTCTGTTGGGTTCCAGTATCAGCACTTGGTTAATGACACTGCTCTGTAATATGTTGGGTCAGCAGTCTAGCCACAACAGCTTAATAAAACAGCTCAGTATAATTTAGTGTGAAGCCTATAAAAAAAAGAAAAGTACTTACCTGTGACTGTTGTACTTAAATATACCTCAGTTGATTATTTTTCCATAGGCTGTACACTTTCAAATGTTTTTCTTCCTTATATACTGCTTTGTGCATGTCCTTTCAAACGATCTGATGAAGTGACCCCACTAAAGCTTTGGTTAGTTTATAAGGTGCAAATCTACCCTGCTTTCTACTTGACTTTAGATTAACATGGCTAACTAGGTCCCTCTTCCAAAATGTGACCAGGAAGAACCTCCAGCACAATCAAACTATTGAGTATTTGAAGGCATCTCACTTATTCTTCAGTCAGTGCCTTTGGCTACCCATGTGATATTAAAAATTTAGTAAAATATACAGAGCTCTCCAGCTTCAGATAAAAGTGGGAAAGTAGCATTCCACGGGGACAGCCTTTGGCAGATTAAAAAACCATATACATAAATCAATCCACCCCAAAGGAATTCAAATCAAATGCTAAACAATCTCCACTGAGGAATGTTTGTATAATGTAGTAGAATAGAAAAAATTGTGACTGAAGAAAGTTGCCAGCTACTCTTCCATGACAAGGACTAGATACAGACAGTCAAAAAGCATGAGGCTGAAGTGATTCAGTCTTTGCAGGTTAGTCTAAACTGCACAGATTAAATTAAAACAGAACTGAACAGACATTTACCTTTGATACAGGAAATACAGTCACATGCCTGCAGTGGCTCAGGCACTAGAGCAGTGTGGCAGGACAACCTCTAGGGGTGCCATGACCTCCCCTACTGCCTTTACCTACCGTGCCAAATTGGGTCTCAAACGCACCATCTATCTCGCCCACCACATCTTTGATATTAACATGTTGAAGGGAGGCTGCCTTTCTACCCTTCCTTGGCACGGGGCTCTGATGTCTTTTGGCTAATGCTCTGCCTAGTTACCCTGGTGCACCCTAACCTACGGGGCCTGTCTCCACGCCCTCGCAGCCTGCACCGGGGCCTTGCCCTTCTACCACTGCCCACTCTGGGCTTTGCCTCTGTATTTGCCCTCCCCGGGCCTTTGTGTCCCTAGATGTCTGCTCCTAGGGCTCCTCTCCAGGGCTTCTCAATGTACGTGTCCCCTCTCGGGGCCTCCCAATAAGCTCACCCCCTTCTGGGGCTTCTCCTGTACAGACAGTGCCCCACTGGGGCCCGTCTCTCTGTGCTCAGCTCTGGGCCTACCTTTGTACCACAGCCCTCCCTGGGCCTTGCCTTTATGTACATGCCCTCTCCTGGGGCCTCTCAATGTGCTTGCCCGCACTGGGGCCTTTGCTCACGCTTCTCGCGCTCTCGCCAGCCCGCACTGGGGCCTATCTCTGCGTGATCCCCACGTTCGGGGCTCAGGTGGCTGTAGCCATGCCTGGCCCCCCAGATCCCTTCTTGGATCCTTTGCCCGACTCGGGCTTCCCAGGATTGGGGCTCAGGCGGCCTCGGCCTCACCTGGCCCCCAGACCCCTCCTTGGGTCCTGTGCCCACTGGGCTCCTTGCTCAGGCAGCCTCAGCCTTAGCTGGCCCCAGACCTGCCTTCTTGGGCCTATGCCCTGCTGGGCTTTTTGTACCACGCCCTCACTGGGCTCCTCTTGATACTGCCCCACTGGGGCCAGGGTCAGGACACCCCAAAACACAGCGCCCTCTCTGGCACTAGGAACTCCCCCCCTTCTACCGGGGAGCTCCCTTGAGGCCTCCTTCACCCCTACAGCCTTGCCCAGTCCTCCAGCTGTAACAATAACCAAAACCAAAATCTCCCCCTCCTGGGTAACAACATAAACTTCCAAGCCAACCTAGCTCCCTATTACATATATCCTTATCAGGGTTTCCTCCACCCAGAACCGTTAAACAGACGCTCTCCAGCCATCAGGCTTCTCGCTTATGTTGTTTTGTTCTGCTTGCTCCAACAAAGCTCCCTCTTCTTCTTAGGCTGCCAGCAGGGGAACTACCTCTAGCCTGAACCTGGCTTGTTTATAAAGGCCAGGCCCTGCCCCCTTCTGGTCAGCTGACCTAATTGGGTGCCCTAGCAACCCACACCTATGCTGCCCTGGTGAGTGGCAGCTGGCCCATATTACCATTATCAGTAGCAGGCACCTTAGTGCCCTGCTACAGCTGGCTGTGTTCACTTTCTCTTCCTGCTGTGTCCGAGGTCTCTGGGATTTGCAGTCCAGACTTACAGCAGCAGGACTCTGCAGGGTTGCTCATCACTTCCTCTTCCCAATTCCCCCCATAGACTTCCCTGCAATACCTCCCTCCCCCCATAGACTGGGCTGCATCCCCAGCCAGACTTGCCTTCCACACCTCCTTATCAGCAAGCCCTCACTGCTCCAGCTAGGGAGCAGAGGAATGGGGCCTGCTGGGGAACTCTAATTTAACTTGAAACAGGAAGGGCTCTGGGACAGAAGTTTCATACATTGGTTGCACCCAAATCAGTTAAGTCTGATACTACTTTCAATCAGGTTTATCTTAAACCAGTTTGTCATTCTTACACTGGTTTATATACACTGAGCTTCTGTTCTGTTATAGGTTTAAACCAGTTTCTGATCACTTAAACTGGTTTATGTGTAACTTCTGTCCTTGCGGGGGGGGGGGAGGGGAAGAGCAGCAAACGAGACTAAAACATAATCATGTTAATGAACTACATCCTGAAGAGAAAATACCAACTTGACACATCTAGAGTGTTAGACTTACTTATTTACTGAGTAAGCAGAACAAGACATCAGTGTCCCCAGTGCACCCCAACAATGTTCAGAAGGGGATGCCTTCTCATATTAATAGGCTCATTTAGTCTGCATTAATTTTTTGCTTCCAATCTGAAATTAATACCGAGTATATTAATTCTTAAACCTGCTGTTATTGGTGACTTTTATTAATTAGGAACAGAAACAGAGCTACCCCTTCTGTTTGCATAGACCTTTGTGTCATTAATTCACTGCTACTTCTGAGCCAGTAAAAATTTCATAGCTGCTGCGTATAAAAAAGCTGCAGACAATAATTGCAACACAGTCATAAAAATATGAGCAGCAAACACACAGGATAATCAGAATGTAGAAAAAATGTTAGGTCATGACACCAGCCTGCCTAGTAGCTAATCCTTGTTAGTATTTCCTGTATTATTATTCCCATGATTATTTCACAAAAACAAATTCAGTGACATAATTTAAACTAATGTAGGGGAATGATTTAAGAATTCACTTTCTGGAAATAGTTATGCAAAACTTCGTAAATATGTATATACAAGATTTCTATTATGCATCTAGTGAGTAAAACTTCTTTGCGTCTTTTAAACTACCATAGACAAAACTATATGCAAGAATAGGTGTTTCGATTCAAATCAAAATAAAATGAAATGACTGAATAGCATTATAGTAGGGCTGTCAGTTAATTACAGTTAACTTACAGGATTAACGCAAAAACAAATAAACGCCTTCATTTTTTTAATCACTTTAAATGCACATATCATTTTGATCAGTGGAGTGGACCAGCTCTGGATCAGCTGAAACCCGTGCACACAGCCCCAACCCTTGCCCACCCTGAGCCTTCTCCAGACTTACCCGCCCATGCTGAGAAACTGCTACTCAACATGAGGGTAAAAGGGGCACCTCTCCCTCACCCCTGCCAGGCCCTTCTTGCTGCAGCTGCCCAGAGCCAACACCTCCGATGCCCTGTGACTCCTCTCCACTACTGTCACTGCCACCTCCAGGCTGCCCAGTGGAGCAGCAGCGGCAGTGTAGAGGAGCTGATGGGCAGCCCAGGCATGGGCTCTAGGCAACTGCAGAAAGGGCCCGGCAGCAGTGATGGGGAGGGGCCACTTTTCCTCTAAGCTGAATAGCAGCTTCTGCCTCACCGCTACTGCTACTCAGCATGGGCAGGTCAGTTTGGAACAAGCATGGGGCAGGGCTGTTCGCATGGGTTAAATTGATTCATTCTGGCTGGGGCAAATTCAGAGCAGACACAGGGTGGGCCAGGGTTGGGGTTGGGGCTATGCGCTGTTGGTGGTGGTGGGGAGGAGCCAGAGGGCACACTCTGGGCTGTTGGGGGGAGGGGGTGCTGACTATTGTTTAACTGCAGGATTCAAGTTGCAATTAATTGTGACTATTTTTTTTTAATCTCAGCGGTCACAGCAGACATCACATCACCTGTGTCAGAGAGGTCAATCTGCAAATGGAGCTGGCACCATCCTACAGGCTTTGTCTTTCTGGGCTATGATCTGCACCTCCACACAAGGGACTTCCTGGAACGCAATGGTTTCCATCTCTCTGCAAAAGGTAAGAATCTCTTCTCTTACAGGTTGGCTGAGCTCCTGTGTTTGGCTTTAAACTAGGTTTGACAGGGGACAGGGATGCAGGAGATGAAGAAAATATAAGACCTACAATCTACAAGACATGCAACTGAATATCCAAGGTAAGTACTTAGGGACATATTGGGTATCAGAATAGGGTGACAACAAAGGCACCATTCAGAGGGCTCAAGTGTCTCTATATAAATGCTAGGCATATGGGGAACAAGCAGGAAGAACTTGCAAGCCTACTTGCAAATAATAAATTTGATTTAGTGGGGCTAATGGAAACCTGGTGGGACCCTACACATGACTGGGCAGTACACATGGAGGGCTATAGGTTGTACAGATGGAACAGAGTAGGGAAGAAGGTAGGGGGCGGTGGGTTGCTCTCTATGTTAATGAGCATTATACATCTACCCTAATCAAAATGGGATCAGAGGAGGAGAAAGTTGAGGTATTATGGGTTAGGATACATGGAGGTCAGGGAGAAAGGGACTTGGTGGTGGGGCTCTGCTACAAACCACCACACCAAGAGGAGCTAGACGTGGAATTCTTGAGGCAACTTTTAGAGGCCATTCGGTCTAGGGACATAATTGTCATGGGGGACCTAAACTACCTTGACATTTGCTGGGAGGAGCAGTCAGCCAAATCCTACCATTCACGTAGGTCCTTAACCTGTGTACAGGACCTTCACTTAACGCAGGAGGTATACGGTCCTACTAAAGGGAATGCCTTACTGGACTTGGTGTTGGCTACAGGGGATGACCTGATAGGGGAGCTGCAGATCTGTGGTCACCTTGGGGACAGTGACCATCAATTATTAGAATTCACCATATGGCATAGGGTGGGTAAGATAACTAATAGGATGAAAGTGCTTGACTTTAGGAAAGCTAACTTCAGGGTGCTCAAGAGTTTAGTCAATGATGCATTGCAGGATAGTAGTATTGGCGAGATGGGAGTCCAGGAAGGGTGGTTGTTCCTAAAGGAAGCAATCCTTTGGGCGCAGTGGGAGACTGTCCCATTGTGGGGGAAAGAGGGCAAAGGGACCAAAAACCCTCCTTGGCTAAACAGAGAAATCCAGGGAAGCCTAAGGGCAAAAAAGAGGCATATAGGCAGTGGAAGTAAGCAGAAGCTACCAAGGTGGAGTATACCTACTTGGCCTGCACTTACAGGGAGGCAGTTAGAAGGGCCAAGGCAACCATGGAGCTGAGGCTGGCAACAGAAATTAAAGACAACAAAAAGTCATTTTTTAGGTATGTAGGGAGTAAAAGAAAGGTGCAGGGCAGCATAGGACCCGTAATGAACAAGCAGCAGCAGTTAATGACAGACAGAGGGGACAACGATGAACTCTTCAATGAGGTCTTTGCATCAGTGTTCCTGAACAGGGGCATCAGAGGGACACCAGCCCACCAACTGCTGATGCTGACTTGGTGCAGAATCACTTGGATGCATTGGAGGCATTTAAGTCAGCAGTCCCGGATGACCTGCATCCAAGGGTACTGGCCAGTGTCATAGCAGAACCACTGACTCAGTGGTTTGAGCACTCGTGGTGCTTGGGTCAAGTCCCAGAGGACTGGAAAAGTGCCAATGCGGTCTCTATTTTCAAGAAAGGGAGGAAGGAAGATCTGTGTAATTATAGGCCAGTTAGTCTCACCTCTATCCTTGGAAAAGCCTTTGAAAAAATTATCAAGGATCATATTTGTAAGAGTCCAGCAGGTAAAATAATGCAGCAGGGCAACCAGCATGGGTTTGTAGCAGGTAAATCATGCCTGACTAATCTGGTTTCTTTTTATGACCAGGTCACAAAATGCTTAGACACAGGGGTAGAAGTAGATATCATTTACTTGGATTTTAGGAAAGTCTTAGATATGGTAGCTCACCCCATTCTCATAAATCAATTAAGAGACTGTGACTTGGATGCTTACACAGTCCAGTGGGTGGCAAATTGGGTTGGGGGGGTCACACCCAGAAAGTGGTGGTGCATGGGTCAGTACTGCTCTCGAAGGATGTGAGCAATGGGGTCCCTCAGGGCTTGGTCCTTAGACCTGTACTCTTCAATACCTTCATCAGTGACTTGGGTGTGGGAGTGAGGTGTATTCTATCCAAATTTGTGGATGATACTAAATTCTGGGGTGAAGCAAACACACCAGAGGGTAGGGAATGACTACAAGCAGACCTGGACAGGTTGGAAGAGTGTGCTGAACACAATAGGATGCAGTTCAACAAGGACAAATGCAGAGTGCTGCACCTAGGGTGTAAACATATTCAGCACACCTACTGGCTAAGGAATGACCCTCTCAGCAGCACAGAAGTGGAAAGGGATCTCAGAGTCACAGTGGACTCGAAGACGAACATGAATCATCAGTGTGACAAAATCATCACCAAAGATAACTGCATTTTATCATGCATCAGCAGATGCATGACAAATATAACCAAGGAGGTGATACTTCCTCTTTATGCGGCATTGGTCAGACCACAGTTGGAGTACTGCATCCAGTTTTGGGCACCATACTTCAAGAAGGATGTTGATAAACTCAAGAGGGTCCAGAGGAGGGCCACTTGTATAGTTAGGGGTTTACAGGATAAGCCCTATGAGGAGAGACTGAGGAACCTGGACCTCTTCAGCCTCCACAAGAAAAGGCTGAGAGGTGATCTTGTGACCATCTACAAAGTCATTAGGAGGACCCAGCAGGGGATCGGAGATGCTTTGTTCATCAGGGCACCTCTTGGGGATACAAGGAACAATGGTCACAAACTGACAGAGAGCAGATTTCGGCTAGACTTCAGGAAAGACTTCTTCATGTAAGGGTGACCAAAATTTGGAATGGGCTTCCAAGGCAGGTGGTGCTCTCCCCTACCTCGGGGGTCTTTAAGAGAAAGCTGGGTAGGCATCTGCTGGGGTCATCTGACCCAGCACTCTTTCCTGCCCAGGGCAGGGGGTTGCACTTGATCTGATGAGGTCCCTTCCTACCCTAGTATCTATAAATCTATTGATCTAAGTAATTGCAATTTTTTAAATAGTTTGTCAGCCCTACATTATAGTCATGTTTTAAAAGATAGGAAGGTTATTTTTTTTAATACTTGACAAAATGCAATATTGTGAAAGCAAAATAAATTTTTTCTTCAGAAGCCTTAGAAGCTTTGGAATAATTGCCTTGGGTACTTCTGTGTGTGTGTGTGAGAGAGAGAGAGAGAGAGAACACCATCAGACAAAGAATCTGAAACTCTACTTCATTTTTTGGCCATACTAACAAAGGAGTTCCATCATAATTGAAAACCATCTCTTCCATATCTTTACTGCCAATGGGTATGATTTCCTAAATGCCCAGAGCTGCAGTAAATGCAGGTTACATAGTCTTGGTACTAAACAGCCTGGTTCTAGCTCCTATTGTTTGACATAACAGTGATGTGTAGTGTGACTGTCCAGCAAATTTGACAGAATCGGTAAGGGCATGATTAGAAATATGAGAGTCATTTTCTTTAATATTACTTAGGATTCCTTGAAGAAGTTTCTGGGAGTCATACTTTCCTAGTTCTAAGCATTATAGCTCAAATGTTGTGCAGGAAGGAAAATTAAAAGCTGGAGCCTATACTATTTTCTGAGTGGATCTTGCTTTGAATAGACAGCAGGAGAAACCTCAAGGAACTTCATTTCCCTACCTTTCCTTGTATGTCTGGTAACACCGCCAAAGTAGCTTTCTTGTAGAAAAGTCAATTGACCTTTATACCTCAATACCTCCTCCCTGCTTCCGTGAGAAACCCTTGGTTTTTGTGCTTTTGAGCGCTTATTTTCTCTTTGTTTTTACATTTGTCAGTTTCTGCTATTCCCCGAGGCTAGAGAACTGGATAACATTAAAATGCACCAAAAGCAGCATTGAGTCTCTCTCCAAATGCCAAGTATATGAAGCCTCTGTATGATGTAGCAAGAATAACAAAAGTTACACCACTTTAAAAGTGATATTTTATTACAAAATACAGTAAGCAAAAACAGTTACTTAAAAGGGGGGGGAAGGGGCAGCTATTCAGACAGATATAATTAACATATTTCATTTAATTGTTTCAGGGATGAGAAATATGAGATAGATTCAAGAGAATTTATTCAAGAGAGTTGGAACTCGTGAAGCTTCAGTTGTTTGTATTCTTCCCACCCACTAAGTGTATTTGGTAGCTCACTGAAACCTCACTTACACTGTTGCAATCAAATTTTAAACTCTCTAAACTGCATCATTGTTACCATGAACCTTCAGGCAAAATCAGAGATTAACATTCTTAATACACAGAAACAAAGATTTCATTCCACAGGCTCTCGGTCTAGAGAATCTGAGTTCCAGAGATAATAAATACTAACGGGGAGATGTCAAGCTGCCAACAACCAAGTTAGGGTTTTTTCAGATATAATCTTACGCAACACACAGAAAAGCTTGTTTTTCTAAAAACTTATCATTATGTTTCTTATACAATGTCCAGTGTTATAAGGAAAGGGCAAGAATTAATGCTGCTTTATTACATCAGGATAAACATTTAGCACAATGGTTTTGCTTGTTTGCGTGTCTACAATTGCCAAATATCTTCAAGTAATTTGATCAATGGAAGCTCTGGTAAAAACTGGTCAAGTACCATCCATTCATGACTAAGCAAAGGATAAATGATATATGTACTTTTAAGTGATTGTTGGGGGCAAACTTCGTATGTTCTCTCCTAATTTTAAAAAGCATGGGTCTTCTCTCCAGTAAGTACTCCAGAAGCGAATGCACCGTTAGCAAATTATAATAACCATTTTAGAGATCTTGTTGTGGTTTAATAGTGTTTGTTCCCTTGCCCCTCTTTAATAGTGTTTATCACTTCAAACACTACACAGAAAGAATTAGCAACAATGTTTGTGCTGGTTGTTGACTTACCACTACTGTTTCATCATGAGCACTTCTTGTACCTAGAACATTTTATAACTTTTTCCTAAAAAAAAAAAAAGTACTTTACTAAAAATGAATGCACATGTTGCTAACCTCTGTAGTAAAAAACTCCACTTACACCTTTATAACAAAGATCCCAAGAGAAAAAGGTACTCAAAGATCTGTACGATGGCAGCTTTCTATCCATACATTCTCATACCTAAGACTGACATTTGATTGTCTGGAGATTTTTGACATTAAAAGTAGTACAAACATTTTCCTGAAGAAAGCTTAATATAAATTGGACAGATAAATCTTTTTGTAATGCAAAGATTTGTAGAATTAGGCACTCAAATTGGTCACTTAATGTTTTCTGAGAAGCAATTAGTACCCCTACCCAACATTTGGATTGTAAAGAGTAGCAAAACTGTGGGGTGTGAAAAAAGCAAAAAAACTTTCAAAATCCTGAAAAATAATTATTCAGAAAGTCTTCTTTCTGCATTTCAGCATCAGTGGTGGAATTCACAGTTTCTGACTTGTAAGGGAAGTGGCAACAGGTCAGAGTATGAATTGGGCCCGCAAACAGTTATCATGTCCCACAAGCTGAATTTAATCCCACCCTCCAAATGTACCAATCAAGTCCTTCATCCGAGAAGGAAGGCAAGCCCCAACAAACAAAACCCAGTTAAACATCACAAAGCTGTATATTATCAGCAAAGTGCATAAGGAAAAAAAACCCCTGAAACCACGTGAATGAGAATTCAGAAAAGGAATGCCTTTAGTTTTGCTTTTCTATGAGCAAATAGTTTTCCTGCTATTAAAGATAGCACTTACATAGTATTCTCAATGTAAGTTTGAGGGATGCACAAAAAGAAAACAAAACTGTAAGAAGAAACAATGCCAGCAATCTGAACAAAAGAGTGTTTTGATACACCTCAAAATAAGGCATGAGGTACCAGCCCCAGCAATAACACTACAGCTTGAAGAAAACCTTATGTTAAAAGTCTGGTTACAACTAGGGTTACCATATTTCCAATTTCAAAAAAAGAGGATGCCAGTCAGGGTGGGGTGTGGTAATATAATTATGGGGGGCAGTGATATACCTGTGCTGTGCTCCTACCCTTCACTCCCAAGCTACAGCCCCCCACCCCCTGCTGCCCTTCACTCCCGACCCAAAGCCTCCCTCCCAATGCCTGCTGGTGCCTCTCACTCCCAACCCACAGCCCCCCTTCCCCACTGATGCACCTCACTCCTGATCTGCAGCCCCCTGGCACTGCCTGTTCCCTGGGCTCCTGACCTCCAGTCGTCCCCCCCCCCCGGTTCCCCTCA
>NW_017728931.1:72825102-72859919 GCF_001723895.1 Crocodylus porosus | reverse complement strand
GCGGTGCCCCTCACTCCCAACCTACAGCCCCCCTATTGTCCCCCACCAGCCCTGCCGGTACCCAATCCTGACCCACAGTCCCCTGCCACTTCCCCTCATTCCCAACTTGCAGCTTGCTCCCCCCAGCCCTGCAAGCATCTCCCAGTTTCCCTGCCCCTGTGAGCGCAAGCACCAGGGTGGCCCAGCCAGGCAGATCCCTGCTGCCCCTCCTCACTCCCTTCCCCCGCAGGAAGAGCAGGCACCTCCCCGGCCCTGGTGCAGCCCAGTGCTGGGGAAAACCTGAATGCTGAGCAGAGGAAAATCCGAAATCCCAGACATTAGTTGATATTTAAAAAAACCTTCTGGATGGAGCTGGGAGGACCCAAAAAGAGGACATATCCGGGAAAACCTGAACGTATGGTAACCTTAGTTACAACTCAGTGTAAAACAAAACACCACTTACTGTTGTTTGAAGCAGGCTTTGAAGCAGGAAGTCTGAAACAGGATTACCTCCTAGAGGTTGAATACAAGCAATAATGAAAGTGTGAGGAGAGGTGGGTTTGCAGATAATGAAAACATCTCCAGTGCAAACACTCACCTCTCTCTTGAACATGGGAGCTTCATGTGCTTTTAGTTTCAGGATAACCAAACCATAACAATGGCCCTCTTTGTAACGGCATGGTCCAGCAAATTTAAATTTAAATAAAACACTTGCAACTTGGACAGTGTCCACCACTTGTTAGAATCATATCAGGTAGAGCTCTTCTAATTCTAGCACCCTTTGATTGTAATCAGTGGCAGCAAATTAGAGAAAGCAAAGGAAAATGCCTGTGCAGATGCCATGATTACACATGCTCAGCAGCCACCAGCCATTGCATAGCAACCTAGTTGTGGTAGGCTTTATTTTAATAAAAGGCAGGAAAAGACCATTTATGCCAAGTGCAATTTCAGATTTTGATGCTAATAAGCAGCTGATTCTATTAAGTGACATTCTGATAAACAGTGGGAAGCTCCTGCAATACAATGCTTTGGGCATTTGATTTTTAATGTTAATATGCGGTTGATTAAGCAAGGTTCATTAAGTGCTGGGTTTGAATTTACTAAAGAGGGGTACGGCACACTGCCTCTCAGACCATGTGGGGATGAGGGTGAGCAGTGGCTGAAGCCCCTGGGCTAGTAGGTGTCACTGGGGAGATAGGAGGAGTTCAGGTGCTTGAAGGAGGAGACCTGGTTGCCAACACTGCCACTGTCCCCAGCTGATCCAGACAGTGAGGGAGCCCCAGTCAACCCTGCCCCTGCTCCAGCAGTTGCACATAGAGTCAGGCTCAGCTGGGGACAATGGCAACAGTGTGCAGATTCCTCCTTCCAGCACCTGTTCTTTGCCTATGGGGAACAACAGGGGGGAGACAGGCAGGGGGGAGTCCTAGATTTGGTGATGCACAGGTTTTTCCTTCCAGCTTCTGCTCCCTGCCCAGCCTCCTTCTTCCCCCAGTGACCCTTGCTGGCTGGGAGCAGGTGGTGGCGGGAGGAACTTACACACCATGGCTGCTTCTATCCCCGGCTAAGTCCAGTTCCCCTTGCAGCTGGATCCCTGGTGCCTGCAGCTGGAGCAGAGTAGGTGGGGTTCTCAGGCTTCTCTCATGCCCATGTCAACCAGGGATAGTGGGCAGCAGTGGGGAGAAGTTTCCTCCTTCCAATGCCTGCTCCCAGGCAGTGGGGATCACAGCAGGGGAGTGGCAGGTGCAAAAACAGGAAACTTCACCACTGCCACCAGTCTCCATGGCACTTTTTGCAACTGTTACTTATGACTGGAGCAGGGTAGGAGCAACTATGTGGCTCCCCCTGCTCCTGGGTCAACGGGAGACAGCGGCAGTGGCAGCAGAAGGGCCTCCCCCCCACCTGCTCCTGGATTGTATTAAAACAATGAACACAGCACCGGCAAGAACAAGCAACCAGGTAACTTTTTAGAATACGCAGTGAGTACTTTGGCAGTTGGAAGACAAGACACAAAAATTGTGTGACAGGTCTATTAAAAATACAAAATATTTTCAGCACCTTGCAAATATCCTTAGGTACACAAAATTGTTGCCAAACTTGAAGACCTAAGATGGCTAACCCCCGTAACCATATTGAGCTTTTTGGGGGCCAGAAAGTCTGTATCCAAGGATGAGCATTCAAGGAGGCCATTGTGAACTAAAGGTATAACACCCTTTCCCATCCTTCAGCTGGTGGCATTGTGAACAGTACCTGCAGGACTCTGTTTTCCTGCAGTTTCTGTTGATATTCAGATTCATGAAAACATTTTGAGGGACTCAGAGTAACCTTGTGTTTCTTTCTCTTCTTTGGTCATGAACATTACATGAATGGCACAGAGGTGACCGGGCTCAAGGTCTATCCAAGAAAAAAATTCTCAAAGTCATCAAACACATCCTGATATAGAAGATGCTCTTGAGCAACTGTCTTTTGATTTCAAAGCTTAGGCCCGCAAGGACTGGGGAACCTAGACCTTTTTAGTATTGTAGAGCCCTGTGCAGGGGGGGGACAATGAGTTGTATCATGGCTTCTGAAACTGAAAGCTTGCTTTACAAAGAACAGCTTTTCACTTCCTTTCATAGACTCAAAGAAAATTAGGGTTGGAAGGGACGTCAGGAGATCATCCAGTCCAATCCCCTGCTCAAAGCAGGAAAATCCCCAACTAAATCATTCTACCCAGGGCTTTGATCAAGCCTGGCCTTAAAAACCTCCAAGGATGGAGATTCCACCACCTCTCTAAGTAACCTGTTCCAGTGCTTCACCACCCTCCTAGTGAGAAAGTTTTTTTCTAATATCCAACCTAAACCTCCCTTGCTGCAACTTGAAGACAACTCCAGAAAAGAGACTCCCCTCCTGCTTCCACGTCTCAAATAAAGCAAATACTTCAGATTTCTCTGGTAAAGTCGAGACATCATCAATCAGGTCTATGGGTTTAAATCCTTGAAGCAGGGAAAAAGGTGATGAGTGCTACCTCTGAGAAATGTCTGTATAAGAAATGCTAACTTGAGCATAAGCATAGGCCTCAGTGGAAAAAAAAATGTTTCAACTGTGTAATGTCAACACAGACCAAAAGGAATGCAATGAAGGTGGTATTTTCTTGTTCTTGGCTTCCTCAAAAGAAAGCGGTATGATCAAGCCATGTCACTAATAACAAGATTTGCTAGCACTCTTGATTTTGAGCACGTTACATACAGGAGGGAAAATCTGGAGATGTTGGTATGGAGCTGCCAGTGATATGTCAGGAAGTGTGCTTACTCTTGACATGTTCTGGGTGGCTGCCTGCCAGAAGTCAGCCCTGCTGGAATTTAAGTACTAAGGCCCTGAATGCAGTAGATGTTTGCCATTAGTTTTACTGGGAACAATGCAAAATTTTCAAGAGGTGAAGCCTCCACACTGGGCTTACCTGTGGGAGTGTTGCTGGCACTGAGTTCTGAGAAGCAATCTCTCTGATTTAGGCTTCAGCGTTATGAATTTACCTTTCAAAGCATTCAAGCTAGACTTCCAAGAAATTCCCAGGGATACCTGGAATATGTGCTAAATGCCCAGGATAGATAGCTGTTGAGCTAAAAAGCAAAACTTTGGCAACTGAAGAAGCAGAGTAGGCACATGTGGCCTTAAACTTAAAGGCTTTCTAATAAAAATTGACACGCCAAAGAAAACAAAACACTGAAAAATACAGCAAAATGACAGAAGTGTTCAGAAGTGGTCATAGTGAAGCCCTCAGAAATTTGAAACTCTGAACTGTATATGATATAAAGGACAGAAGGAACTGAGAAAAGATAAACTCCAGAATGCAACAAACATAAAGGCTCCAACAAAGAGAAACAATAAAACCAACAAAAACAAACAATCAGGCAGAGCGTTTTCATCATTTTTATGCAAGAACTAACATGTTGGAGTGATAATGTTATGGAGATGGTACTATTTTAAAGAAAGAATTCAAAACATAAAATACAAATACATGCGACATCTTAGCCAACCTGTCTTAAGGGACTTCGGTTTAACATGTATAAAAAAATCTGCGTTACTAGTTTGAAGCAGTTTATTAAGATTTGGTCTATTTTTCTGAGACTCAGGACCTTGTCACACAGTAACTTTAGGTGGCTTCTGGAGTTCTTAACCCATGGACTGGCTGCATGTGAACACCTTTTAAGTGGCTTAAAGGACTCTGGGCACCAATACACGTGCAGTGAGGCTGCTCTGACATGCTGCGTGTTGGAGCAGACTCAATTAATCAAGTCTGCTGCAGTGTGGTAATTACTGTGCTCCAGCAGACTCCAGCATCAGTGTCGCTGTGCTGAAAAATGGCGGCGGGGGCACTTTAATTAAAGCTTGTGAGACAAGCTTGGAATTGCTCCCAGTGCCAGTTTTCAGAGCAGGGCTGGTGATTACATGTGATGGTCCAGGCTCTTTAGAGCAGCTCTTGGAGACACTTTCCCCCCACTCCTCCTGAAGCATGTATACTGCATAAACGCCCTTTTTGTTTGATTTAATGTAACCTCACTTTCAGGACAGGATTATTTCCAATCTGCCTATTTTTGCTACTGTTTTATTTATTGATTGATTTAGCGTATGTGGTTTCAGCATATTGTTTCAGCCATCTTAAGGTGATGTCATCACCAGTTTTATTAATTTGTGGCCATTCTCTGCAGCTTTTCCTCTGAGGTTGAAGTCTTCCAGCATCCCAGGTGGCAGTGGGCCTGCTGTGCCTTCCACCGCCGCTTCCTCTGACCAGCTCTGCTTTCGGCAGGAGAGGAACCAGCTGGGTCCAAACAGGGGAGGGAACCGTGTCACTGCCACCGCTTGGACCCAGCTCCACTCTCCACTGGGTGCAGTCATCTGGGTCCGAGTGTGGAAGGGAACCACGTCACTTGGACATGGCTGGCTGAGCAGAGCAGACAGAGCAGAGCAGAGCTGGGTTCAAGTGACAGTTTCCACCCCCACCTCTACAAAGCTGGCTCTGCTTCCAATGGGAAACAGAGTCCAGCCTGAGCAATGTGGTTCCCTCTCCCACTAGGACCTGGCTGGCTCTGCTTCAGTCAGGACGATGGCAGGAGGCACCATGGTTTCCAAGAGCTGGGGCTGCAGCACTTGCTCTGCCCTGAGTGAGCAGGGAGCCTGTCCATCCCCTGCTCACCAAGCCACTAGTTGTGCAGGTGAGGGGCAATCAGAGGAGGTTTTTTGCCTTAATGTGCAAATGCTCCACTAAGCCGACCAGCACTAAACTGATTAACACGTTTGGCTTACAACGTAAGGCCTGACACGGCTCTCCATATCAATGCACATTTTTCCTCCATTTAGTTTGTTTCAGTGTATACACTGGGACGGTTTCCCTTTTTGCAGAGGGAATATGTGCATCCCAAAGGAATGAATGCACCATGAAGTCTGTACAGTCTGTTCATTCAGGGGTAAGGGTGCATTTCATGGGGGAGTTTACACATGGAACAGCTTCCAGCTCTTTCTGTTGAAGGGAAATCATGACTTGGGTCTTGGGAGGTAGAGTGAATGTAGGGAAAGAGTTGATCAGGAGGCTGTAACTGAAGTTTGGAGGGATTAGAACTGTATCACGCAACTAGAAAAGAGTCTTCTTGCACCTGAACTGATATTTCTAGTTTTCGGCCACTGGGTCTTAACTGGCCATCCAGTATAAAATGATAGAAACTGTAATAGCACGTTGTGAACTCCCCAGCTTTGACAAACAAAGCCCACAATTCTTGTATGTGGGTGAATTACTTTTATGCACATGCTATTGAATCTCCTTTGAAAACAAATAATCCCAAACCTGAATTAAAAATCATTTTGTTTTTATTTTGATAAAAAGGCACACAGTCTGTATTGTTAGATTAATAGGCATGTTTTTTACCTGCAAAAGTAAGTCTCTCAACATAACTTTAGAAACAGATGTTATCGTAAGATAGGAAACAACAGAAGTATCCAATGTTCAAAAATAAAATGGATATTTAGTTCTTAAAATTAGGTGATGTTTCAACTTTTAAAATGCATAAAACTGATATTTTAAAAATGACTGTATATAAAGACTCTGGCTTATGACTATGAAAAAATTTTAAATGAAAAACCCAACTATAACAATTTTGCCAGAAAAAAAATCCCGCTTAACCACAGCCCTTGAACAGTATACCAGAAATCCAAAAATAATAGCAACAAAGCTACATCAAAAGAATAATGTACATCTACAGTGGTTATGAGAAATGATACACAAATAATGTGATTTACAGTAAGTCAACACATTTTAAAATCACAACTTGATCCAATTATTGCATCTTTAAGTCACGTGTGTCCTGTGTACATATAAGTGGTTTTACATAAATGCTTAAACAAAGAAGTGATCCCTAGGGAGCGATGACACCAAAATTGATTGGGAATTGATTGATCTGTAGTGAAAGTGAAGCTTGCTGTTAATTTACGTGTCCTAGTAGCTAACTTGTACAAATTTCTACTTTGTTTTTGAAAACGTATAATAAAAATATTTTAGCTTTAAAATATTTCCTTCTTGGTGGCTGGTACTGTGAATTGAATCAGTTAAAAAAATCACCGTTTGCCTGTCAGTTTCTCTTAATGGGAACGGCCATCTTTCTCATCTGTGACACCAGCAGTTTTGGTTATTAATACTGATGAAAATGTACTGACACAACTGACATCTTCATAAAGATGAGTCCTTGAATTCAAGAAATACTGAGAGGCTGATAGGAAATGCCTACATTTATAAAAAATCTTATTTGCTTAATTTATGTTCCCAATAATCAGCTAGTTGACTGTTACTACTGAGTTATTTGATTACAGAACTTGCTCCAAAATAATAGCTGAAATCTACATGTTGCACAGTGACAGTCAATTTTACAAAGGAATTTGATCTCCGAGAAATTTCTGCACTGCAATAACACTAGGCAAGCCAAATGCATCTTGATGTAGATTAAAATTGGTTGGTTTTCACTATATGCAAAGTTCTTTATACTGAATTATGTTTATGACAATCAATCACACTACATCTATTTCTCTATATAGCTGAATGAAAAACTATTAGTCTGTTTCATACATTAAGGCTATCTATTCATTTCTTGTTACCAAGAAATCCATTTTAAGGTCACTTAATATCAAATATACTACTCCCCATTTCAAACCACATCTAAAGAAAAATATATACATCTGAACATATAATACAAATCCTCATCATAGAAAGGGGGAAAGTTTGCTTTAAAGATAGAAAAATGCCAATCTGAAAATATAGGCTGTATTTCTGGGGTAATAAAATACCTCCAGTAGCTGAAGGGTGACTAGCTAAATTTTTTAATGAAAACTAAGTTGCTTGAGTTCTTTTAAAAGGCAATAAATGCATGTGCTGTTCAGTTTCTATCTGGGGAAAAATCCAAATCAGAAAAGTATATCATTCATGGTAACAAACCTCAACATGCTGTGTTAAGCTTCAGATCTTTGGATGTAAGCAACAGTACTTGAGAATCACAGAGCTACTGGAGAAATCGCACTGCATTATCAGGACAATATGCAGTTAAAGCCTAGGAACTCATCCACTGTAAAACATGTCATGTGTCATTCATTATGTAAAAATACAAAGAAATGTATATGCTAAGTCTGCAGTTTGGTCCGATTTTTAAGAGATGAATGTTCAGAAATCCCCATGGAATTCATCTGCAAAATCTGTATTAGAATATTAGTGATCCTCCAAACCTCTTGCATGTTATCTTCAATGTAAAAATAGCCAGATCTTAGGAAACATACAACAGTGCATATGAGGTAGGTTTTCACTCTAGGGCTTAACATATTGCTCAATTTGGATATCCCTGATGTTTAAATCTTCATAATTTATATTTATTCTTAACAGTCCTGTAGTAAACAGTTGCATTTGAGGAAAAGTCAACCATTCAGGATCAATAAGAGCATTTTTGCTTGGGCAGTTAATACAATCCCCATAACATTTCTTAGAATAAAAGCTTGCTTTATATTTCAGTTGATTTTAACTATACCCTTGTTAAGTTAAAAGGTAATGGCTAGACAACCATTAGCGATCTACACAACATATCATTTTATAGAAACAGACTAAAAAACTTCTCACAAGAGCCAAATAATACTGCAAATTACCATAAAGTACTTCAGTGATTGAAATACCTCCTTCCAGAAATCTTACAAGATCTTTGGGGTTATCAGCTAAGGAATATCAGGTCTTTATGGTGCAATTTATGGGAATTTCTAAGATTAGGCTGGGCATTGTAAATGCGTATGTACACAGAGGTACATTAATGCTATCTCATTAGAATATAAAAACCGATGAGAACTACTTAATACACAGAGCAAAAAGAAAACATCCATCATACAAGTAGCAAGTCCTGGATTTAAAATTCAAGAATTGCTTAATACTATTAAACATAAAAAGTTTCTAATTCAAAAAGAAAGCTGTGGGCAAATGTCAGTCAATGGCCAGCCTAACTTATTCATATGTTGACATTTTAAGATGCTAAAAGGGAGGGGACGGTGAGTTGCACCAAAGGCATGCTCTCCAGCTAGAGGCTGAGCGGAGGCTGCTTCCTCACTTCCCCAGGCCCCAGGGCAGCCTGCCAGTAACCCCAATCACTGAGAGCCTGCCTTCTCCTCTGCCGGGACCAGGGGACTAGGCAGGCTGTCGGCCTCCCATGGCAGGCAATGAACTGCTATGTCAATGATAGCAGCGCGCTACCTGACAGCTTGCCACCCTTCTAGGGAGACTGATGAGAAGAACCATTGCTACCCCTGTGACTACCCCTATGACAGACAACACCAGATGCTGACAGCCCCCACCCTGGAGAGCTGTTGCAAGCCCACTGCCCTGGCAGTCTTTCTGCCACTGGAGTGACAATTGTCCCCAATGTCTCAGCATCAGCAGCTGCAGCAGGGTCTCTAAACAGTTGCTGCTGTGACAGCTCAGTGCGGTGAGCGGAGGTGCAACTCCAGATCTTGGTGGTCTACGGGGGAATCAGATGCTCTCCATTCCCCCATCCCCACCCCAGAGCAGAAAGGGGAAGGGAGAATGTGATGTGAGGGGACCAAGAGCCTGCCCCCTTCTCCCCACCCACCCCCACATAGCACTACATGCACCTGATCACATTACACGTAGAACTATAAAACACAGAGCTGCAGAGAAGTTTCTGTTTCAAACCAGATCATTTCTGTGAAGTTGGTACCATTTTTGTAGTGTCAATCTCTGCTGTGCTGCAGGGTATATACACGTGTGTCCATTTGACTTTTGCTGCGCCACAAATGTAATGTCTGTCCAAGGCACAACAGAAGTCAATGCTTTATATTCAATGAAAATGCCATCTTGCACCATGAAGTAGTAGTTTTGTTGTAAGTGGCTTAATTCAAGTGAATAAGCAAGCTTTTATTCAACCAGGGCTGAATTTTTCTGTATTTCATACATTAAATGTTCTGGAAGGGCCTGAATAATTTATGAAAGTTCCCTTTTAGTGTTAAATACACGAGCAAGTTTTATCACAGCTTTCAAAAGCATTACTCACATTTATTATGAGCGTTAAACAATTTAAAATAGGTAGATTTAAATAATAATTGTTGTAATACTTCTGCAAAAATGAAAGCTCCAGGCTTTGTTTATGTTCTAAACACACAAAACAAACTTACTATAGGATAGTAAGTTTGCATTTTGGTGTTAAAGCAAAAGCATTGTGATATATTATAGTGCATAACTTAAGTACGGTACTAAAAAACCCTTAATGTTAATAATGGTAGGTATTTTATTGAAACAGTTTTTAGAAAACAACTTATCTCCCCTCCCCTAGTATAGAAGAAAATTGCTATACCACCATTCTCAGTCTTTCCAACATAGTAAAAAATCTCAACATACAAGATTTTTTGAACAAAACAATCTGCAAAATGTTACACATCAGTAATAAGGCATCTGCACTTTACAGCTGTTTAAACAAAAAGCAAATAGGTCCCAAAATATATATTTTGGATCTATGTAAACAAAGCTTATTTCTATTTTTTCTTTGCATTCAAGAAAAAATATATACCCACATAGACCAAAAGTGATCTTGGTGCTCTGATTTTAAAATATTGTGGCTTGACAATACATAATCTGAGGATCCAAAACCCGAATATAACCATCATGGATTTAGTATTTTGAAAGATGTCAACGTTGTTAATTATTCTTGATGTGACAGGTAAGGTTAAAAATCTACACAAATTGATGCCATTTCCTTGAGCAAAATAGAGACCATTATGAAAATAAACATCCATCTGGTTTTCTAGTAATAAATATAAAGACACTTATTTCAACATACTGCAACATAGGAAGTATTATTATAATATTGACCATAACATACAATCAGTAGTTTTTAAATCTCTCTCCTCACTGAGGCTTGAATCTTCTACCTTGTCAGCTGTCCAACAACTTTTAAGAGTGTCTTATTTTCCTGCTTTAACTGTTCATTTTCATCTTCAATATCATCTAGATCCTTTTGAAAAATAAAGAAGAAAAACACACACTCAGCATTCTTAGGATGTAAAGATGGATCCTTAAATTAATAATTTAAAAGTCTGGGAATTTAACACACATTTTTTAAAACCAAGAGGTTACAGACAAGGACAAACAGTTCCTGGTTTACATAATCTACATTTCCAAAGGACTAATAAAAGAAAAACAGTTAACATTTATGTTTTCTAATACTCCTAGCATTACAACACTTTGGGCGCATCTACACGTGCCCCTGACTGCACAATTGGTACTCCTCAGTCCCAGCGGCACACGGGTCATTTTCAACCCTACTGTGCAGCAGCAGCCAGCTACCGGGCAGTAGCGGCAGCATCACAGTAAGTTGCCGAGGCACTATGTCACTGAAGCGATGAGCTATGTCACCGTAGCTTGTTGCTAAGGGGACACAGTGTCTCATGTAAACGTGCCCATTAATACTGAATTCCCAAGTGCAAACTTCCTCAGAATAGAAACAGACCATAAACATTGAAAATATAATAGAAACAAATACATCAAAAAGCCAGGAGAAAATGGATATGATTAAGTTACCAGGTCATTACTTGGATGCATTAATGAGATATTGGTATTTTCACTCCCCAAACTATGTCTGTATGTTTACACATATTAAATATAGATTATGTAGCTTATTGTTTCAATAATTTATAATTTAAGTTCAGCATCAGCAGTTCTCATGAAAAATCTGACTTGCGTTGCTATTAGAAACAAATTTAAAAAAAAAACATCTCAGGCTCTGTTCAAAGTGTTGATTAAAGTTAGATTGATAAGTTCCTGAATTATAAATATGGTTAGGTTTCTTCTAATACGAGAAAAAAATTAAGGTTTTTTAAGGCCACAAACTAATGCTCTAAGAACAGCAACCATCCATAAATGTGGCATTTAAAACGTGCCACTTTTCATTTTTACTTCTCTCCCTACGCTATCCTTCTGTGTCCTGCCATGAAATTAAACTGAGAAACAGTGCAGCCACATCTCAGCTGTTGTGGTTAACACTTACCTTAGCTGCCTTTCAATTCATTTTTGCTGTAACTGGGGGGAGAAAGAAAAAGAAGAAGAGAGAAAAGAAATGACAAAGGGATGATAGTGTAAAATGGTAGGAGAAAAGATATGGGAAATGCTGTGTTGGAAGTGGGAAAAGCCTGGTGAAGGAGACAGGGCAGACATGAGATAAGACATGGCTGCTTTGGAGTGAAAGCCTGCAAATCAGAAGGAGGGAAATCACCCTTTCTCTAACTCCCTTAGATTTTAAACAATTAATTAACATCATGATAACACACATTTGCTTGTTTTTTCTGGTGTGTTCATTCCAGAAGCTGGGAGTTGGTGCTTAGCTGTGACATCAGTAGAAGTCCTACCCTGCCAATCAAAAAACATGGCTTTAGCTGTAGGTGCCCAAAGCCATACTGCAGTCCCTTTGCAATTCTTCCTTAGTTTATTTTTTTCCCTTTTTTTTGTTTTAAATGTAGCAGATAATATAGAATGTTTTACTTACAACTAGACTGTGTTACTTGCCTAACAGCAGAGGTCAAAATATAGCTGCCTTCCCAGCAAAAGAGATTTAATTGAGGTTTAATATGAACCTGACATTTCATCATGTATATTATGATATATAAACATGGTCACTTGAATTTACTGGTTACAATAGTATATGATTCTATTATTTTAAGCAATGCAGACTGCTTTCACTATTAGGAAGCTTGTGCCAGCAAAAGATATACTGGGTAAACTGTAAAGAAGTACCTTTCCAATAAAATGACTTAAATTTAGCTCTTGTTTTTCATTGTTTTATGCTTAAACTTGCTTTAACTAAATGGATAGATAACAGAATTTTGGCCTGTTAGAACCATCTGTTTTAAGGCCTTTGGACAAAAATATTTTAAATTTACCTAAAAATAAAATAGGATGATATTGTGGAATGTGTATGCTGCAAAAATAACATTCCAAAGATTGCTAGAAGTATGAGGTACTTGAATACAATCCAGTAATAACAACCGGCTGCAGTTTAAATATCTAAAGAAATAATGGATTCACATATGTAGGTGATTTTTACCACTGCAGAATGTAAAAGTTTCTTATCAAGAATTGCATTCTGGGTTTAAATTTATGCTTATTACTGAAAGAGTAAGTGGCAGAGAAGTTTAGGTTTCACATACCAATAGGGAAAAATGACTACATAACTGACACTAATAGGATTGCAAATCCTCACTGGATATGCTCTCTCCAAACACACAACTTTAATTACAGTAATAACTCAGTGACCAACTCCCAACTATTCCAAAACTGAACTAAGATAACAAACATTTTGATGTCTCCAAATGACTTTCCTTTCAGATATCTGTATACCTTATGAACCATTTTATCCCTTACTTTTAAAAAAGGTAGCAGACGTACATCAAATAATCTTATTCATTTGCAATGAAACAATGCTATTTACAAGTGGTCTTTTCCAGTGGCTGTCAGCGTAAGAGCACCTTAAGTCTGGAAACTTTATTGTGACCTGCTTCCTTTCAGTCAAAACTTTGGATTAAAATATTAAAATGTGCTTAATTTATCAAAATGTATTAAGCATTGTTTTTTTAAAAAATATTTACTTAGAAATGACTAGAACATAGAAAAGAGCCTTTTACACTCATAAAGGTTCACCAATGATGTAGATAGACCGGGGTGTGCAAAGTCCAGCCTGTTGGTTGGATTTGGCCCCTGGCAGACTCCATTTCCCAGCAGCATGCGCCCATGTCATTATAGCCAGTCTTCATGGAGAGCATTAGTTTGTGGTCTGTAATAACCTTAATTTTTTTTCATGGTCGGGCTGTGATAGCACGGCACCAGGGTTTTCGTGGAGACTCACTGAAGCAACACTGGCAGGGTGCGTGGCTGGGCAGGGAGCTGCTCTGGGGCAGGGATTTTGCAGCACTGGCAGCATGGGCCGGACCTGGGGCAGAGCTGTGATCCAGTCCCTGCATACCCCTGCCTGAGGTGTGAGGACAACGGGGCAGAACCATGATCTGCTCCCTGCACGCCCTTGCCGGGAGCACGCAGGCAGTGGATCACAGTTCTGCCCAGCTCCAGACCATGCTGTCAGTGCTGCAAAATCCGGGCCCCAGCTCCAAAGCAGCTCACCACCCAGCCATGTGCCCTGCCAGCGCAGCTTGGGCAGGTCTCCATGTAAACTCTGGCCCCATGCTGTCATGGCCATGTCCCTCCTGTTGTCTTCATGCAAACCGGGCACAGTGATGTTGGCACAGGCTGCTGAGAAACGGAGTCCGGCCACCAGACGGATCCACCATTTTGCCCACCCCTCAGCTAGACTGATGAAAACTTCTCAAAGTGGCACCTGTCTGAATGCAAGCCGACAGCCCATCGTTACAGCTCGGACTGTTTGGAGAGGCGACCAATAACACATTAGGCATTATAACAATAACGTTCTTTTCACCATTTCACTAGGGCCTGATTAACATCAGGGCTTTGTGGAAGAAAACAAAGTAGGGAAATAGTGCAAATATATAGAGCTCAGAAGAACTCCAGATGCTGGCAAGGAACATTCACTGCTCTGAGTTGGCTGCTGCACATCCATGTTTGGTTAAGATGAAAAAACAGCTATCATGCTATTATTTAAGAGAAAGCCAGTGAATCAGTTTGTTTTTAAGAGAGTCTACAAGAAATGGAGGCAACCTTAAGGACATGAAGGTCAGTAATTTTCCTAACTGATATGAATCTGATAAAGAGAACCTTGATAGAGAGATGGAAAGGGGAAACATTGTCCCTTAGGTTTAAAGGAAGCAAATGATGAAATTGAGATCTAATGCTTCTGTAGCACATAGTCAGTCACCCTGTCCTTTTACTAAGGATGGGCAGTAGGACTGTGCAAAAAAACATCATTTCACTTTGACATCTGTTTCGCCATTTTGAAGGGATAGTGTTTCACTTAATCATTTTGTTCCATTTTGAAGCGCTGTCCCATTTCGTTTCATCAAAACTGTTTCACTGTTTTGACAAGTGTCTACGTTTTGCCCACAGGTTATAATGGAGAATCCTAAAAATGCCTAAAACTTCGTCATTTCTTGCCTGATTTGGATGAAAATTGCAAGGATTGTAGACCCTTCTCAGGGCATGAAGCCTGCCAAGTTTCAAGGAGCTAGGTGCAGGGGTTTCTGGGTAACTTAACCTCAAACTGTTCAAAGCAAAAGTCTGGAAACTTGCCGGCAGTGGCAGCCTCCTCTTATCTGGTGCGCGGATCTGGGAGTTTGCACCTTCAGGAGGGCAGCAGGGCTGTGCTGGACTCCTCCCGGGGGTGTGAGCTCCCAGATCTGCACACTGGAGAAGAGGAGCACTGGAGAAGATTGCTGCTGCCACCTGGGACTCCTCTCATCCAGCGCGCAGATCCCAGAGTTCGCACCCCCGAGAGGAGTCTGGCACAGCCCAGCAGCTCTCCGCTTCAGACGAGGAGGCTCAGGCTGCCTCTCCCATATGGGACTGGCACTGGGCACGAGCTGCACCCAGTACTGGACAAGATTGCTGCTGCTGTCTGTCCCAGGCGGCTGCAGCAGCATGAGTCTCCTCTCATCCGGCACGCAGATCCAGGGGCTCACACCCCTGGGAGGAGTCTGGCACAGCCCAGCAGCCCACTCTTGCCACAGCACTTCCTGGTCAGACCCTGCATGATGTCTCCTGGAAACAGGCATGTGGTAAACATGGAAATGTCTCACACCCTTCTGGCTTTTCAAATAACCCTAACAGGAGCAGAAGCATGCGCACATGTGCCACAACCCTTTCCAGTTTGTCTGTGAACAAGGCATGTGAAGCACTTGCAGTGCTGTGGCTGCAACATCATTCATAACACACTGGGATGCCACATCCCAGTTGAGAAATACTGGTTTAAGCTTCTCTTAAACTGTTTAAGCTGTTCATAAAACACAGACCAAATTGAACCTTTGTAGGGTAGATCCAGCATGCGGGCCATAGGCTGCTGACCCCTGCCCTATATTAACAAGGTTTCTGAAAAAAACAAATAAATACTGTTTTATGTTACACTTTATATTAAGCAGGAATTGCTGTCAGCCCTAGTTTAATGCAGAAGAAGTAAAGTTCCAAGGACTTACAGTACAAACAAGGGTCCTAAGACATCTCTATTCGGCTTCATGAATTTCTCATGCCAACAGGAATAATCTTTTCCACTTATGGCCACAGCAGGAAAGGTCTGACTGTTTCTTAGAGGTCAACAAACCACCTGAACTCGTGAAATAGCAATGCTCAGATCTCCAATGCCCGGGCTGAATCTGACTCCTCCTTTGAGGTAAGTGGCATGACTTGTACAGTTTGGCAATTTTCCCATGAGTTCTAACTTCCCTGGACAGAACTGAACTAGGACTCTGTCTCTGTATTCCCCCAGTCTGGGGACAAATAGAGGAAGGTACAGGGAAAAAAAATCCTCTTTAAATGTAGATGTCTTCAAGATGGACAGAGAAGCTACTGTTGTCCTTGAAAAAAAGAGAATCTACTGCTGCCCTGGAAGAGAACTCACAGTGGTTTGTGTTTTGTCTTGTTGCAAACCTCCTCCCCTTCCCAAACCTCAACATAATAACCCTACATGATTCCTCACTATCTATTCATGTTTGTCATATTGATTCCTGCCTAGTTTACCCAATGTTGCCCTTTCCCACCAGATGGACAACCATAGCATAATAGCAGAGGGCTATGCAAGACTCCCTTAGAGCAGGGGTTGGCAGCCTATGGCCTCTAGAGATCCAGCCTGGAGCTGGACAGCTTCAGTGGTGGCAGCCAGATCCTAGTGACAGCCCTAGTCAGTGACAGTGAGAAGGTTTCTGAGACACATTTGTGAGAGGATAGGTAGCCAAACGATTCCCGAAATTGAGAGCTCTCTGGGGAATGCAATTGCATGCTTTAAAAAACAGGTACTAAGCAGGAGGGAAATTACAGTTAAAACTGGTTTGGCTTCATCAAATACAGAACCTGCAAACAGCCCACAGGTTGAATAATTTTATTTTTGCTTAGATCAATAAGGCTTCCTCTTCTGCTTGTGCTGCTACTGGAGCTGAGTTAGTACTACAGTTCCTGCTGTAGAGAAAAGGAAGAGAAAGGTAAAAAGCACTGGTTTTGGTAATATAAAGAAGGCTTCACTCAAGTTAGAGGTCTGAAAGAAGTTAGGGGATCTGCCACTAGACCTTCTGTGGTGCTGTATTAGTGACAACGGAGGGCTTGCTGGCATGCCTTAATGTGAAAAAAAATAACTGCACCTACAGCATATGCATTGCCATGATCCCCCAAGTACTATGTGCCTTGTCAATTCCCATAGGGATAATCCTCTGTTCTATGCAAGTCCTTCATGATTCTGTGCAAGTCCTACTGCTAATTGTAATGATGCTGTTTCTTCATTCAGTCCCAAACACAACACTGTCCTTGAATTTCTCCAGCAGTTATTCATTCCCTGAGCAGAGCCTTTGCTCAACTGAGGTCCCCCATGTAAGGCCAAGTCTCAAAAAGAAGACCTAATTATTTCTACCGAGAGTGAGACCTTAAAACAACTGTTACTAGACTTCCCAGACGCCACAGGCAAACTGAAAGATGTTCCAAAAGAATGCCTGGCTACAGATGGATCTTTGGCAACAAACGCTTTGCCTAATTGTGCGTCGAACTCCTGGAAGACTGTTTCAGGCTTAACACTAGGAAAAACTTCTTCAGAGTCAGGGTGTCCAGACTGTGGAATAAACTCCCTCCAGAGGTGGTTCAGTCACCTGCCCTGGAAATCTTCAAGAGACTGGATGGTCACCTTACCCCATTTGATTTTCCTGCCTAGTGCAGAGGAGCTGGACCCAATGATCTTGGGAGGTCCTTTCCAGCCCCTTACAATCTATGAATTGTACTTACAATCTTACTTCCAGCCCCTTACAATCTTTGAACCTAATCTTCAAGAAAGCCATGAAGTTTGTGTTGCTCTTGGGGAGGACACTAGAAACAATGAAGTCTTATTGTACCTTAAAACTGGACACACAAAGCACCTATGCACAAGCGTGGAGCCTGCCCTGATACACTGGAATTCCAGCTCAGTTAATCGAGTCTGCTGAAGTGTGGCAATTGCCATGCTCCAGCAGCCTCCTAAGTCTGGTTTAAATTTTCAGCAAGGGGGCACAAAACACATAAAACAGAAACACCCAATTTCTTGCCTATTTCCCCAAAAGAATGAATGAAGTTGGGAACAATAAGAAGAGGCAGGAAATTTGGAGGCTCTTCTCATCTTGGGGTAACACATAACATAAAATATGCTTACTCTGTTTAATAAATCGATTTCTTCCTTCAGCTTCCCAATCAGTTCCTCCTTGTCTTGTGTCATCTTCATTAATCTCACATTTTCTTGTTTCTCCTTTGCTAGTTCCTGTAAGTTATATTAACAGGATTAAAATTAGTTTTTAAGAAACAGTTTTTAGTTTGCTCTAAAAGGAAAAGTTTGCTTTTATCCTGAAATATCTTTTCTTCAGATATTCAAGTCTGCAGATCCTGAGTCTTCAGGTCACTGCAGCCCGAAAACCAGACAGGTCTGTTAAGTCTAGAACAAAACTCTCTGATAAGCCACTAGTGTGGTAAACTTCCAGAACTGACATTAACAAGTATGTCACTTAAGCGCTAAACCCACAAGGTGACCTGAAAAGTATGTAAATGAAAATATTAGCTACTAATGTTACTACACTGATGTGCACCAGGGAAGGCAGAATTTTATCCAAGAATTGTGAGCCACAGAACTGTTTTACTAAATTGAACTACAAAGGATTGAAGACTCATTGAAGGATCTGTGGGCTTAGACAGGAGAGAGAACTAAAAGTCTGTCATACGAACAGTAAACTGACACACAAACATTACAAATCCAGCAAATCAGGCTTCAGGGGCCACGTTCATTCCATTTTGCTCAAATCCTAAAATTCCATTAATGTTCCTACTTTTATAATACACTGTCATTTGACCCTTAAGACTGAATCACAAAAATTATAGTAGAGGAGAACCCACCCACCTTTTGTACTAACAGTTTTTTTAGGGACTCAAGCAAAGTGGAATAGACTCATGTGTAGGCTCTAGAGGTGCACCGATACATTGGTCCCATATCAGATCAGCACAGATATAAGAAAAATTGACAGCATCAGAAATTAGCTTTTTTTTAAAGCTGATATGGCCAATAATGTGGCTGATAAATACCTCATGCATGTATGAAGCCACCGCACAACACACATTGTGGAAAACAGACGGGTCCAGCTGGTAAGTCTGTTGTAAGGGAAGAGGCATGGAGTGGTGCAGATTGAGGTCCCAACAGTGAGGGAGGGAGTGAAGCTGGGGCTGAAGTAGGGTGCAGGATGGAGCAGCGAGTGGCTCATTCAGGGGGCGCAGGGAAGGGGTAACGGCTCCCGCTGCTGCACACACCCCAGGAGGGAGAGTGGGGCATGTGCCCCTGGATTTGTATGTGGGGCGAGGGTGGGCTGGGACCAGGTGGTGCTGAGCTCTTCCTGGCAGGGCGCTGAGCCAGGGCTGTGCTCGGAGCAGGTGGCGGCAGCACTGGGAGCGGGACTATGGTGAATTTTGGTGTCGCTGCAGCCCCTGGTGTAGTCCCGCTCCCAGTGCAGCCACCACCCACCCCAAGTGCAGCCTGGCCCAGCCCCGACCAGGAAGAGCATGGTGCTGCCCCAGCCCCAGACTATAGCTACAGCCCACCCTTGCCCCATGAGCTGATCCAGAGGCACACGCCCCTCCATGCCCTCCCAAGGTGCATGCAGTGGTGGGAGCCCCCCCCCTGCTCCCCAAATGAGCTTCCTGTGGCTCCAGCCCATGCTCAGCCCTGGCTGTGCAGCCTCCTCCCCAGCCCAGCCCCACTCCCTCCATCTGCCCTTTCCCATTCCCCTTTCCTCCCCCCTTGCCCCTTCCCCCACAACAGACTGACCAGCTGGACCTGCATATCAGCAATCAGATCAGTATCAGCTGAAATGGCTTGTTAAAAATTGACCATTGGTATTGGCCCCAAAAATCTCAGACCTAGATCTATTTATGAGCCTAATAGGTTAAATAAAAAAACTATTTAAACTCTCTCCTTCCTCTTTCCTTTGTTTTGGCTGTAGGTTATTTTGGAAAAAGGGAGATTTTGGAAAGGAAGTATACAGGGCAAGTTCAGTTATATCAGGCTTCCCTATTAAATCAAAAAGGAAAAAAGAAAGAAAAAGAAAAAAAAAGCATAATTGCTTTTCAGTAATTTATTTCCAAACTTTCCAAAATCAGGTCTTCCTTGAGCAATACATTTACTTACCAACCCTCATCCACCAAGATGCAAAAGTATTTGGCAGGCTATGTATATGAATAATTTCAGAGGGAGCAAGGAAGGCCAGGAATAAAGCTGGATAACATTTTTTCAGCAGAAACTGTTTTTTGATAAAAAAATGTAGATTCAAAAACATAGAACTGTTACACAATTACACACTGGTTTCTAGAAAATAGTTTAAAAATATGGTGAACATACTTGTACATTATTTCAAAATGCTCAAAATACGAATTAAATGTTTTATTCTGAGGCCCTGAATTCAAACTGTGAATTCTACATGTTGAATTCAAACCAAAATTAATTTAATTAATACACATAGATGGAAAAAATCCTTTAAAAAGTCTTCCATTTGGGTCATTTTGCAACAACTGTTTCTGTGAACTGTCAGTAAACTGAAAAAAAAAGGGTTATTCAGAATTTAGACTATGTTTCATAGTCTAAGAAGTGAACAGATGCACAGGTCTGATAGGATCACCTTTAGTATCACTCCCTTATACTTTAACATGAGACTTTAACATCTGCGATAATAAAAATGTCAATGTGATTCTGCATACTTTTTTTTATTCATAAAGAGCTGACAGTACTTTAATATGATCACTTGATACTTATTATCTTTCCAGTGAATTTAAAAAGATATTTCACTTTGCAACTAAAACATCATAGGTTTGTATTTACCCTTTCAAGTTCTTCAATTCTCTTTTCCAAAACAGTGTTTGGTACAGAGCTCCCAGAAGAATTTGCATCCCTGCTGCATCTGCTATATCCTGTCCTGTCGGTTCGGGAATATCGATTTGGGATGTCATCTTCAGGTGCATTAGGTGTGCTGTATAGGTAAGATTTAGATTATTAACATGCCTTAGTCTAAGCTATTGAACATATTTTTAATAAATATTACTTGTATTGTTAATGTTTCTAACTGTGTTTATATTCTTTTCCAGATGTCATCATATTCATTTCAAATTGAATATTTTTCAGATTAAGTATCAGTATCTTAAAGGCAACCTCAGTAAAACTTACCTTTCATTTTATCTTTAGTTAAAGAGGTGTTCAAACTGACACCAAAACAAAAACCCCAACAAAAAACAAAAAGCCAACCAGCTAAACCCTGTAAATTCTACCATGGAGAACTATCTGCCTTGGTCAGAGGCTAAGGAGACTGGAATTCATCAGTTAAACAAAGGTTTTCATATCTTAGACAGCATACGATCCGAAGCCTCTGAATCAGAATACTAAAAAAAGGCAATTTGCTCTTCTGGAAAAGTGCATGTGCCTTGTGAAGTGAGAGTCCCAAAGAGGAGGACCCCCGTCTCACTGTTTAGTGAGACTGAGGGCAGTTATCTGAGGGTGACGCTTAACTAAGGATGTCTGTATGATTTTGATGTGTGAGGAAAAGGCCAAGAACGTGTAAGGAGTTGAAGGTATCTACCCGTGATAAGGAGAAAACACTGCACAAAGAAGTTAATGTATAAGCTAAAGCTAACACCTGAGTCCCTAAAGGTAATGTAGCAAATATTTCTGTAGATAACAAAACTGAGACATGTTTTAAAGGGTATTATAAAGTAGTAATATAGCGCACTCGTATACTTTAGCCCTGCATTCCACAGTACTATTTTCATGGTGGTTTATCCCACCAGAGATACAATGCTCTATCAATTTTGGAACCTCAGTATGATCTACTAGTGTTACCAGCAGAAACAAGTCTCAACTGTGCTCCATCATTAGCAACTCTGTTTCTTGACTCACTCACCTGTTCAGTATCTCATGGAAAAAAATATAAGAAAAACTGTGTTTACAAATCGGTTGAAAATGTATGATTTATAAAAATATATATCGAAGAATTTCCTACTACCTGTGAAACTAAAATTCACGACTGATACCAAAACAAATACTAATCTAGAAGTTAAGTTCCAGTTTTTAGCTTTACTGTATTAGCATTTGAATCTTTTATTGGGTCCCAAAATACCAACTTGTATAGTATGAGTTTGGCATACTACAGGGGTTGCAGTAAATTTCAATGTATTAAAACTACTTGGATTGTTTATCATTACATATCAGTTCAACTTTTTATATTTTCTCTGTTACCAAAAAAATTACCCCCTAGAAACAAATCTGAAAAACCTGAGTGCAAGGTCTTTAAACTTGGGATAAGAGATTTTATATATTTAATAAGAGACAGGTTTCATATAAGTAATACCTATAATTAAAAACACAATGTATTCAAGACAAAACAAACAAAATAAGAGATACATTGACTTGAATTCAAAAAGGAAGGTTCAGCATTAAGAATTGGCGTCATAAACTAGTTTCATAAATGGGTTAAAATATGAAGGACAGACAAATAAGTATTCTTTGTGTCAGAACTCTTCATAAACTAAACTCAGGGTATAGACAGATGTAACAACAGTATCAGCACCAAAAGTACTCTGTACAGCTTGTTATGATGTAACTGTTATTTATAGTTTGTTTCATTCAGGGTTAAAATTAGTTTTGTAGCTTGTATGTAGTGCTACAGTAACATGCAGATGAATAGTAACAGCGTAACAGTGGATATGCATTCCTGTGCTTTAATTCCCCCTCCCCTTTTAAAGCCATTAAATGTAATATCTGTCCATAACCTCAGTCTCCTGACAAACAAAGACACCGTAAGGGAATCTAAGAGAATGTGTATTATCAAAACAGATACCCAATATGGCTACATGTTTAGTTATGATTAAGAGACAATATTATAATCAGCTCTTCAGTAGGCTGTAGTTGTTGCTTCAAAACGAGAATGGGTGTTCATTCACAATGCACAATCTCAAGTAAAAAAATTAATAGAAGTGGTAAATTAGAAAGCTTTATGTCCTGGCAGGAATATTAGGAATCCTTCAGCTTCCTAATCCCACCGCAGAAGGCTTCCTTGCCTAACTCTCACCTGCCAGGGAGGGAAGGAAAAAAGAAATGGGAAAGGGAGAGGGGAAGGGAAGGGAAGGGAAGGCTAGAACCTTTCCAACAACCTTCCAACTGCAAATCAGAAATCATGTGGCTGAAGTATGCATGTGTTGGGTTTCTAGGGTACTTTGAAAAGGATTTCAACATACCACCACTACACTATGCAATATTTCCTTTGAAAACATATCTATGGATGTGATTAACATGCTCCTTGAACATTTACTTTATAATTCTACAAAATCCTGCTTGACGATGTGAAAATCTAAATGGATATAGTGCAAATCAAAAGCAAGCATAATTTGGTGCAAAAAACAGCTTTTCAAGGATATAAGCACTGGTTTGCTTCAGTATGTGTGAGGTTCCAAGACATACTGACACAATTGTAAGGAATTTTGTAGCTTAATGGTATTACCATATTTAGCACTGTTTACTCTTCATTTGAAAGGCTTTTTTTATATATCTTTCCTAACACCGGATATGCATGTTGCAACACAACAGAACAGAAATATTTTGGTTTAACTCCATAACTCCTAAAAGGTTTAAAAAGGTTTTTTCCCTGTTTTATATACTGAAATCCAGGTGGCCCTATGGAGTACTGCAAATCCAGTATGCTCAATCTTCTCATTCAATTGTGATTTTTCTTTCTTTTCTTTTTTTTTTTTTGGTATTGGAACAGCATTATCTTTGTTTAGTCACGCATCTCAATTGTGCTTTTATAAGAAACCTAGAAGGAAGAACTGGACAGGAGTTCATCATTAGAGATGCAGCAACATCTACTTTTTAATTAGAAATACTCTCTTCATACTCTTTCTTAAAAAAAAGGACAAAGCCAAATGTCCTTTTTATATTTGACTGGGGGAACTCAAGACCCCTCTCACAGTTTCCCCCAGTGAACAGAGTTGATGCCTAGCTATTTAGTATCAGCAGAGGATGAGCCAGACATTTTCACAAATAGGCAGAAAGAACTGACAGATGACCTGGCATAGAAAATGGGAATTCTGAGGTGGCAAAAGAATGATGGGAGATCTCAGGGAGGGATGACATTCCCAATACATAAGATACAAAAATATGGTTTCATTATGCCCTTAACATCCTGCTCTATGATCTACTAGAGAGCTGCTGAACTTCTGTCCCGCAGGCTGGATGGGTGGGATCCAGTCCATCCACGGGTCAGATCTGGCAAGTGAGCTGAATCCAGCCATGTGCAATGGCACAGAGGGACAGCCTGGCTCTGATCCAGCCATGCAGGGTAAAGGGGGCATGGCCTGTCCTTGATTCAGCAGTGCACGTGTGATCTGACCCTAACCTGGCCACGCAGGAGGGAACAGGGCACTGTGTCATCTGCACAGGTGAGGGAGAGCATGGCCTGGCTCCAACCCGGCCATGCAGGGAGAAAAGAGCTTGGCCCAGCCCTGTTCTGGCCATGTGGGGCATGGGAATTTGGCAGTGGGGAGGAGTGGCAGTATTAATTGCCACTGCTCCACCACCACCACCAAATTTCCTAAACCATGGGGTGCCCTGCAGGCCAAATACATGACACCACAGGCTGGTTTTGGCTCATGGATCAGAGGTTCAATCTACTACATTGACAGCTATGGCCTATCACTGGCCAAAAATATGGTGCCCAGAAAAACTGTCATAGTACCATGTACTTTTTTATATCAAAGATCTGGTAGGCAGAGGCAGAACTTTTTAGAAGGAAAAGAACATCACATTTCTGCTGGGACTGGTGTAGGAAAACCTAAACATGGAGGAGAAAAGTAGTATGGTCAGCCACAGACAAAAGTGATTTGCCATCAATCCTGTAAAGTGTACTGGCAGTAACTGACATAATCTCTAAAACCATACCCTTATCAATGGACAAACAGTTGGCCACCCACTATCCAGGATATAAATGCAGATTAGGAGTATAATTTCAATTTGTAATTGACAACTCATCAGCCAGCTGGATAACTAATACAGCATGGCAGAGTTTATTTTATCTTATAACAACTCTATCTGACAACAATCCTGATATAGATTACGATGGATTACCTACTCCTGAAATAAAGCACAATTTGCCTCCATTCCAATTCTAGAATTCCTATAAAATATCCCAAACTCTAGTTGGTCCTGGTACTGGTATTGCTGAAACTACTTATTTTAACTGATCATTTTAACTTTTATTGCTCAGGATCAATTTATGACTCAATCTGTTCTACTGAACATGCCCAAAGAGTTTAGTTTTGGGGCAGAATTAAAATATGTATTAAGTATATACTGCATTACAGCCAAACCATCACTTATTTCAGGTTTCCATCAAGGATGCTTCTGGTCTTTGCTGAAGACCTGATACTATGGCCTGCCATAGATTTCATAGACATTTGGGCTGGAAGGGACCTCAGAAGTTCATAGAGTCCAGACCTCTGCCCCAGGGGCAGGAAGTCAGCAGGGATCATAGGATCCCAATAAAGATCCAGATGCATCTTGAAGGCATTCAAACTAGGTGCTTGAACCATCTCCGGCAGCAGTTTATTCCAAATCTTGGGGGCTTGGACAGTGAAGAAGTTCTTCCTTATGTCCAGCCTGAAACGGTCATAGTGGAGTTCAACCTTGTCATCCCTTGGGGCACTCTGGTGAACAGATGTTCCCCCAGATCCTGGTAAGCAACCCTGATAAACTTATAGGTGGCCACCAGATCACCCCTGAGCCTGCACTTTTCCAGGCTGAAGAGCCCCATAGCTCTCAGCCTCTCATCATAAGGTCTGTTTTCCTGACCTCTGATCATGTGTGTGGCTCTCCTCTGCATCCTCTCAAGCTTCTCCACATCCTTCTTGAATTGTGGGGCCCAAAACTGGATGCAGTACTCCAGTGCGGCCCCACTAAGGTCAAGTACAACAGGAGAATGACATTCTGGGATTTGCTTAAGAAGCATCTATGGATACAAGCCAGTGTTTTGCTCGCTTTACTAGCAGCATCATCACACTGAAGGCTCATGTTCATCTTGTGGTCAATCATGACCCCCAAGTTCCTTTCATCCATAGTACTAGCCAGTGTAGCACTGCTGAGCCTATAAGCATGCTGCACGTTTTTCTTCCCAAGGTGGAGAACCTTGCATTTTTGATGTTAAACACCATCGGGTTCTCATCCACCCATTTTCTGAGCCTGTCAAGGTCAGCCTGGATCACCCTCCTGTCCTCAGGTGTGGACGCTTTACCCCAGAGTTTGGTGTTGTCAGTGAACTTGGCCAGTCGTTTCTGATACCAATGTCCACATAATTAATGAAGATGTTGAACAGCATAGGCCCAAGGACAGAGCCTTGAGGGATCCCACTGGTGACAGTGCACCATGGCAATTGACTTCTGTCAACCACCACCCTCTGGGTCCTACCACGGAGCCAATTTCCCAGCCAGTGGATTGTAGTGAGGCTGAGGCCCCAGTTAGCCAGTTTTGCTAAGAGGTGATCATGGGATACCAGATCAAAGGCTTTTTTAAAGTCAAGATATACAATATCAGTCTCTTCTCCATTGTCCAGGAGATAGGTCACCTGGTCATAGAAGGATAAGATTGGTCAGGCAAGACCTACCCACAACAAACACGTGCTGACTATCCCTCAGGAGCTGCTCATCCCAGAGCTGCTCAGTATGACTAAAAACTGCCTGCATATGCACTAGGCTCTATTGGAGGCTCTGAAATAATCTCACCCTACCTATAGTTACACCTAATCCTCCCCCACAAAAATATACATCCATTGCAAGTCAGCTAAGCATACAGAAAATCACAAAATGCATTGAATCAATGATAGAAGACTCCTTAAAAGTGAAAGAAATGGCATCAGAGGATTTTTGGTACCTATAATCTTACCTACATAACTACATAAGAGAGATTTGCTTCTTGACTGTAGCACTTTTCAAAACCATTTGAGCAAAGCAATTGTGAATGTAGAGAGCCCAGTGTTCTCTCAGTGTGGATAACTGAAGATTTGGATTTGCTTTGCAAACTGTAGCTAAACATCAGAGAGATGAACCAATGTCATCCATGGTAGATTAGAGTTAGATGGCCTCTTACATTTGAGACTTTTTAATTTTAAATTTCTACGCTCCAGTAGACTCACTGCTCCTGGATGGGCAGAGGGCGCCTCACCAGATAAACACTGTCCAAAAGTACCTGGAACCTCATTTCATTAAAACTACTCAACCAAACGCACATTTATGTGATTTCAACTATACACATTTCCTTGTCATTCTCAAATCTTTCAAATTGAAGTTAGGCCCACCCATGACTTACCTGATTCCTTGGAAACTTTTTTTTTTTTAACTTTAAAACATATCCAATTCATGCTAGTTCCTCTTTACAGTTTTTGATTTATTTTGATAAATATGTATATATAAATGGTTGTACTTGGTGGACAACTTAGTGAGAAGGCCTCATTATAATGTCACCTGGGGCTGTGAGAGGATTTGATAGCTGAGAGAGAAGAATAGATGTGCCAAATCTACTTTCCTCTCTTGGGTGCATACAGGACTTCTCGGTCAAGTAAAGTACTAGATGTCCTGCTCCCAAAATAAATCCCCAAATATGAGACTGAATGCCTCTTGCAAGACTCAGCAGCAAATACTTAAGGACAACATACCCAAGCCTACACAAAGGGAATTCTGGGCCCAGAATCCCAGTATTATGAAATTTAATATTTTTCTATTAGGAAGACCAAGGCCAATTTCATGTTACTAAAATTAGTATGGGTGGAGTCTTTTAGTCATCTAGGAAATAAAATTCAGCGAGTTCTGAAGGGCTTAAATTTTTCATCCATAGGACTTCCTTATAAGACCTGATTAACATGTGCTAAAATTTAAAAATGCATTTTAGAACATTATTTTGTTTGGACTTGTTGGGAGGAGGGGAAAAAATTTCCTGCTGGCTCCATATCAGTGGTCAATCCAAGCAACTAAACAAAATCATTCTATCTGTAAACTATTACCATGTTATATTCATTTTCAGCCATGAACACTAATTACAAAGGCAGTGTACCCCGCAAAAACCATTAAGAGATTCTAACTTGACTCTCATGATGAACTGATCCAAACTGAGTCTGTCTGACCCATGAACCAGGAAAAATCTTTTGAGTTATTTTAAACCCTGATTTACAAGACATTTGATTGTAAAGTTTTTAATTCTTTTAAAATGTTTCTTCTGTAAAGCTAGACATCTCTAGAACTAGTAAAGATTTTAAAACTAGCTGTTTGACTGCTTCTATTATATATTTTTTTATTTTCTTATTCATTTATGTTTCCATCTCATGCCTTGTAGTTGCATGAAAAAAGAAAAAATATTCAGTACAAAGAGATTTACCAAAAAAAGGCTCTTCACATGTTTATGTGCACTCTGGCTGCTTGCAGATGTGGGAGCCCCCCCAGCAAACAGTGCTTTACTTTAAACTTAGCATGCTCCTGCGCCAAGCCCAGTGCATGCCCAGAGGAGGCATCATGCTAGTTGGACTCAGTTTTCCCAGCACATGTATAAATCAGGTGCTTTAGTGGAGCTTTTTTGGCATTTCTATCCAATGACTGATTGAATAAAAAAGTAGTCATAAAACAGCACAAGGACTGCCACAGGGTTCAATAGTTTGGAAGACACAAGATGTGGCAGCTCACTGGTTTGAGGAAAAAAATCAAAGAGCAGCCAGGCTCTTGCTACAGGAATATATGTATATGGACTTGTTATATAATTGAAATATTCAGGTGATTAAGGAGAAATAAAAATGTGTGTTCACATAAGGATTCCCTATTTGGGCCTTTCAATTCCACAATCTTTCAGTAGCTTTCTCCCTAGGATACAGAAGGCAGGGAACAGTTTTGTCTTGGCTGGAGCCTGAGATTACATGTATAACTAAGTCTAGTGCAAAACAGTAGCTTCCAACCCTCTAAAATATTAATTTTTTTTAATAAGTAAAATATATAATCATCCTTTCTTTAAGCACTGAATTCAATGGGGTGAAGATTTCATCTTAAGAAGGTAAAACAGTTAGCTTTCTGTAGCCCTGTTTGGTAAACTACACTGAGCTGAATTTCTCTTGGCAAATCCAGTCCGTCTCTAAGAATATCTGTGGATTTCTGATGGAAAAAAGGAAGCTGTATATCTCGACAAGCTCTCCATGGCTGGAAGCTGTGCTTGTGCTGCAGCCAGGGGGAAAGAAGGGAGGGGAGAAACAACAGTGGCACAGGTGCAGCTTCTAGGATTTCATTTGTATCATCAATATAATCTGTATATATATTAAAATTCAAACAATCTGGCTAGAGACATTGGCTTATAGCTGGGCCTGCCTTCACCTATTTATAAAACAGGAAAATAAGAAACAAAGCATATCTATATTGTGCAGACTACTTACACCTGCAATACTGTTTGGGACCCCGTGTATTCCTCTATACATTCTCAACCTAAAACTAACTTTATTTACTACAGCTCCCAATCCCCCACATCTGTCCCAGCTATTATTTACCCAGTACAATTTCCCTCCCATTTGGATCCCCAGAAGATCCTTATTTTTGTATCCCTACCCCTTTCCTAAAATATGGAGATTTATCCTAACCTTCAACTGCAATGGAATATTTAATATGTTACGTGAATAATGAAATCCTCCCTGGAAGGTTTCGAGGGGAGTCATGGCACTATATTATAGTTTGTCAGATACTTGTATTTTATATCCTCCCGTGGTAGGATATAAAGTATCACAGCAGTATTTACGGGTAAGTGGAGGCTCTGAGGTCAGAACTGGTTAACAGCACCAGAGTAGGAGTGACCGGACCCCAATGAGAAACATCCTTTGTCCCCAGCCTCCCAGAAACTGGAGCTGGGCCAGGGGCAGATGTGCAATCTCTCCCCCATCAAGTCAGGCATGGGGGACATCCCTGCTCCACGGAAAGCAAAGGCTGGTTAGTCCCTCCCTCTCCCCACACTGGGCAAAGAGGGAGAGAGAAATCTCCAGCCCTTGCTTTATTTAGAGGGATTTCTCCTGGATGCTTTGCTCTGCACAGGAGTAGGAATTCTGCACTTTGTGCCACAATGCAGTTTTCCCCTATGCCTGCCTCTTGAGTGGCCTCTTGGTTCCTCCCCAGACACTGCTCAGCACAAGGAAAGGGGATCCCACAAAGTATACCTTCCTCCACAGGGGGAGGCCTGGCTTCATGGGGAGAAATTTCCCCTGACGGCCTAGCTGGGGTGGGGGGAAAGGGAAGGGGTGACCTAAGTGCCTGGCTTTGCAGAAGAAGTAGTGCCCCTGCTTACTTAGAATCACAGATTGCTGTGATAGGAAGCCAGTGAGGGGTGGGCAGGGGAGCAGTGCACCTTGGGATGCCGGAGGATCAAGCAAAGACCTGTCACCCCATGCCATGCTTTCAAATTAACGCTTGACAGAAACCAGCTCCAAAAATGTTTTACAAGCAACATCTTTGTGGCCAGTTGGCCATTTTTATTGTACTATAATTACTTTGCATGTGTAACAAGTGTCAATTTATTGTGCAATTAACCAGTTAACTGCACCAAAAAGCAATGCGCCAGACGCTTTAGTTTGTTTGAATCAAACGGAGCACTGAGATCCCTATGTGCTCTGTCTACAAGGACTCTGCCTCTGTTTCCAGCCATAGGAATGAGCAGAATGCCTGCTTTAAATATATTGTGCTGGATCTCCCTTCTCTGCAATTTCTGGGAGTCTACCTCCTCTTGTTTTCTTTTCTCTCATGATTTTCTATAATCTCAATTTACTCCAAAGCTCCTTTTCTTTTTTTCAATCATCTTCATCTTATTTTGAAGATTTACAGCTGATTGCAGGTTTCCCTTCACCTTTATCTCCAATTCTTTCATCCTGCCCTCAATTTCTTTTAACCTCTGCTTTGATTTTATCAAACTGTGTCCCCACATAGGATTTTAAAACTCTGATTTCTGGGATTAACTCAACCCTGTTGGTAAAGAGCAATGTTTTGTCTTTCTTCTCTGCTCCACCTGTTCTCCATCCCCCTGAAGAAGCCACGTTCTATTCTGCAGACCCCGTGAGCTGTTCTGAATGAGGATCTTCCAGCAAGTGTCTGGGTCAGTAGTTTTCAAATTGATCCCCTTATGAGGGGTACACGTTCAATAAACAGGGGAAGTGCTTCTGGAGAATTGAGGGGGTTATGAAATCAGCAGTGTTTGTCGATTGTGCCATCTCTAGCTTCAGGTGGCCATCTGCACCGGTGACATCATGTGACACCTCCGAGAGTAGGCGTGGGCAAAATACAGCCTGCAGGCCGAATCCAGCCTGTGAGGCCATTCTATCCGGCCCATGGGCCCCTAAGAAATTTAGAAAATTAATATTTCTCTGTCTTTGGTTCCTGTCAAAAATGACAGGAACCAAGGGCAGCTGGACCCAGGGGAAGCCCGGCAGGATCCCACAACAGCACAGCCTGCCCAGCCCTGTCCCCGCAGCTGGGGCTTCTGACCTGGGACCACATGGCTGCCCCGTGCCAGAAACTCACTTAAGTGGGAAAGCGGGGGGGAAGGGCAGGAAAGGAGCCCAGGGAAAAGTGGCCTGGGGAAAAGCTGAGCACAGGTGTGGGAAAAGCAACCCCTCTCCTGCCCCGTGGCTGATGCCCAATGCTGCAGCTGCTCACAACCTGCCTGGGGCTGCCTGTGCCTGCTCAGGACAGCCCTGGCCCTGAGACAGGTGCTGGCCCCGGCACATTGGTCCCAAGATGGTGACCAGGGGGCGGGACACCTGTGAAGGGATGGAGCTACCCATGCGGCCCTCAACAGCCTGCCAAAACCGGGTAAGGAGCCCTCCACCCAAAATAATTGCCCGCCCCTGTCCCAAAGACTACTTTTTAATGAAATACTTACTGCTGTTACTTCTGGGCTCTCCTCATTCATGCAAAACACATCTACAGTCTGTAGAATGCCTCTAGGTAAATGGGTATAAAATATTCTGCATTGTCTTGCAGAAAACCTGTCACTTCAAGAACTAAAATAGTTTTCCATGGCAGAAGGGAGAGAGTGAGTCTCTGCAGACTCTTCACAGACAATCAGACCCAATGAAAAATTTTTAGCAGAATGCCAGTGTGATCAAATTTTATGCAGTCAAATCAGGTGAAAATCTAGGGTGCTGCTGTGCTTCTCTGAAATGGAGATGGGTTTTCTCTAGGAAAATTCCCCCCTAGGTACTTCAGTAGGTAAATAATGAGATAATTATTTTCTTGCTTATATCAAATTCATCTTTGCTGCCAACTCCTTGAACGTTTCTCTTTTTGAAGATATGCTGAGCAAGAGTCATCCAGAAAAGTTTCAACATAGAACACTCACAGATCCAAGACCCTGAAGATCTTAGTAAAAATATATTTAAAAATATTAAAACATCAAAGAAAGTCTAACTTAGCACTGAAAATCTCTGTGGCAGCAGAATGATAATGAGAAAGATATCTCAACCTTAGTTTTCTGCTTATGTGTTTTGTTTCTTTTTTTATTAAGGGTCCTAAAATTATGAACTCTATTTCCAAACTAAACTTTTGCCTGTCCACTCCAACCCAAACTGAGTTTGTTCTCAACCAGTTACTGAGAAGCAGGGTCATGCGATGGAGATACAGGCAACTCCCCGCTTAACACGGTTTTGCTTAGCGCGGTTTTGTTATAGCACTAATTTAAAATACCTACCTGATTTCACTTAGTGCTGAGCGCGTTTCATTATAGTGCTCAGCGCAGGGGTGTGGAGAAGCAGTGGTGGTGGCAAGGAAAGTGGTGAATGGCAGCCAACAGGAGTCCAGGGTGAGGTGACAGGGTCCACTCTGGCACCTGGTCCTGGAGTGGCCAGCAGGCGGGCAGGAGCAGTGGCAGCAGCAAGAAGGGGCAGGTGGGTGGCAGGAGCATGGGGCCCAAGGCCAGGGTTGGCAGGAGTGCAGGGCCTGGGCCAGCGCAAGCCAAGCCCACAGAGTTCCTGAGCCCCCACCCCCTGCTGCGATCTGGCAGTGGTGGCTCATCCCAGTGCTGGGTGCCCTGGAAGGAGTCCCTGCTGGGTGAAGTAGGGTGCGGGTGGGTGGGTGGCCTCACTGCTTACCTCACCCTGCACTGATGGCCAGTGGGTGCAGGCTGGCGGGGGATCGCGGCAGGGGAAAAATGAGGCTGGGAGGAGCTGATGCCTTCCCTGGCAGAGCCCATGTGGTGTCTTGCTGGGAGCAGCCCAGCCAGGGCTGGCAGGGCTCAGGGGTGGGGCTGCAGGAGTGTGGGGTCTGGGCCAGCAGGTGTTGTGAAACCAATTATCTTTGTTTACATTAAATCCAAAAAGGAAATGGGTTTTGCTTAATGCTGTTTCACTTAGTGCTCGGCTTTTCCAGAACCAATTAAGAGCATTAAGCAGGGGTTGCCTGTATTAAGAGTCCAGAAAGTTGACCTGGATAATGTCCCTGTCAATACAATCTCAAAGCAAAGCTTTTCTACCATTGTAACCTAAGAGCTCTATTAGAAAAAAGGACAGTCGCTGCACCCATATGAAGTAAAGTAAGGTCTGCTCATCCTTGACAAGTAGTACAATCTGTGTTATTACTAACTGAACCTCTAGATCTCCTGGGAACCCCAAATCTACACAAACTGAGAATACAGGGAAACTACCATCTGCTCTCAATGTCCCTTCTGCTGGACATAGGAAGATTCAAGGTAGCTGCTTTTTTGAAGGCAGAGAGGACAAGATCTGGAAGGGGGACTGGAAGCTGAGAGGCAGGAAAATATGGCAGATGGAGACAGAAGACAGAGACCAGAAGCCAGAGCAGTGTATAAAGAAAAAAACCACTGGAAATCTTAGGATGGTAGGGAGGGAGAGAAACTCCCTTGCTCAAACCTTAATTTAGCTTCTTTGGCATATGTACTCTGATGCAGTGTTTCATTACATTATTGCTTTTTCTTTTTTTTTTTCCTTACAGAATTCCTACCATATTCAGGCACAGAATAATTTTGCCTGGGGAGAACCAGGATTATATGCTGAAAGAAACTCTTTGTCTATGGAGATTCAGCTTCATTTTAGAGGAAGCTTGATATTGTTTTGTGAATGAGGCAGCCAGGGGCAGGAGAAGGAAGGACCATCTCCCTGGTTATGGCAGCCGAGAGCTGCCCTGGAGAACTGGATTTTATCCCTGCTTCTGGCACAGAGACCAAATGTGGTATGGACCAATCTGTTAAAATTATTAATGTTCTTTTCACAGGTGGTGATTAACTGAATGGTTGACTTCAGTCAATGGGTCTGATTTATTGATATGCTGCACATTCATGACATCAACTGAAGTCAACAGGACTTGGGGTTTGAGCACCTGAAGTGCTTCATAATGTTAAGTAGCCTGAAAAATCAGGTTCTGGATGCCTTAAATTAGAGATCAAAATTACGAGATTTAATTTATTTGTGCCTCAGTTCCTTTGGAATGTGTTACAGAAATTACCATGTGCAAAATAATTATAATTATTTTGGGCGGACGGCTGGACTCGATGATCTTCCGAGGTCCCTTCCATCCCTAATATCTATGAAATATATGAAATAATATCTTCTCATCTAGTATTGTGAAAACAAATTCCTTAATATTTTTGAAGAAATCAGATAATATGCGATGAGCCTGATAAATAACCCAATACAAAAATCATTAATTCTGTCTTCAGAATAGGAGCATAAATAGTATCCATTAATCTTAGTACAGGACCACAAATTGGACAAAACTGCTGCTCAGTAAATGAGCACAATCTTCACTGTGCATTGAATGAGGCAAAGGACCCATGAAAAAAATATTTCGTGATACTGCAATTCAAAACCACCAAAACGGATAAACAAAGAGGGCTAAATTAAGTTACATTTCATAACTTCAGTAATATAACTTACATCAAAACATACATTAGTTTTGATGTAACTGGGGAATTCGGCACAGGGGACACAATGGTGGGAGTCTATTACAGACCTCCCACTCAAAGTCCCGAGCTTGACCAGGAGTTCGCCCGGGAACTGACTGAGGCCGCTTGCTCCAGGACCTTGGTTGTCATGGGTGACTTCAATTACCCGGACATCTCATGGGAAGA
>NW_017728931.1:72807551-72825091 GCF_001723895.1 Crocodylus porosus | reverse complement strand
AATACCAAGATATACTGTATGATAACACTTGGTAAAGATCAGGGGTGTCAAACTGTATGTGGCCAACGGAGCCCTGCCAGTCAGCCCCTAGTGCTGCCCCTGGGTCTCAGCAGACCCACATGGGGCATGGGCAAGCACATGCAATGCAGATCCTAGGGTGGCTGGAATTGACACCATGTGAAATGCAGTCCAATCAAGGGCATGTAGTGCACATCCAGAGTGGGCACTGTGCTATACATGGTGCCTATCTCAGCCAAACTGTGCCACACGGCTCCTGCTCTAAGATGTCTGCCATGCACAGCGCCCACACCAGCAGCTCCATGAATGAACCACACATAGTGGTTGCTCCAACCAGTCTGGGACCTGTGCTACACAAGTCTTTTCTCAAAAGGCTACTTTGCTCAAAAGCATGTGCTGTAATAAGCGATCAGTGACTCGAGAACAGAATTTGGAATTCCATACTTTCTAGGGAAAGAAAACAATGCCAAAACAGCACACAGAAAATAGCCTCTAAACCTGAGATAGGATCAAAGCACATAAATATTGGTAATGTATTGACACTAGCAGGGCTAACAAGGAAATCATCTTCATGTGCTAAGCCTCCAAGTTTGGCAGGTCACATACATGCACATTCCATGTGCTTGAGGAGGGGTAGCTCCTAATTTACTTAAGGCAAAAATCAGTATCAGGTTTGGTGGAAAATGCCAGAGAAAGAACAATTCTCCTAACAATCAGACAAATGTTACTTACAGTATCTTAGTTAGTTGCTTATGAGATGGCAAGAAAGAGAGGATTCAAGATTATTGCATCTACCGCTCAGATCCTAGAACACCAGAATATACTATCCACAGGCAAGGAAAATAGACCCAATGCCTTCAAATACTATATAAGCATAAATGAATGTCATATGACTTTAGACAGATCTGTTTAAAAGTTTAAGGTCCTTTACCTTTTATATCGGCTTGAAACCATCCTAGAGGAGTCCTAAAAAAAGAAAACAAAAACAAATTAGCTAATCTTTGTCTCTTCAATAAAATACTAATGCTCATATAACATATGACCATGTTAATGATAAGCAAAATCACAATAAATTCACTCCCAGATTTCTCAAAAAAACAAACCAAACCAGATCCTTGGCCCACTAAGCCGTTTGAAAGGTTTTGGGCGATGGGGTCTACCACCAGGATACTTTGCCACTTCTTGTGAATCTTCCATATTAGCTTCTGTTTAATAAGTGTCTTATACCCTTTCAGCAGCAAATGTTTCCAACACTATATGGAAGAGCTCTGCATTTAACAAGGATAGTATCACAATGATCACTGATGTGCAGACTGGATTTAAATACATACATATTTTTTTGTAAGCCAACTGGTTGCTTTTTGACCTACTGCTGTGCACTAAACAGAGGTTCACTGAACTATCAACAATGCCACCTAGGTCATGTTTTCCTAACTTATATATACCATTTATTTATTCAATTTACATGTTACCCTTCCCAACAAAGGCTTAAGAAAACAGAGTAACTTAAAAATCAACAAGATAAAAAAAAAAAAAACTTACAACAAAAGAATGAAAACAAAGAGAACTGGGGCATCAAGACAAAACAGAGACCCCCTAAACAACATCCATTCCTAGTTCAGGAGTGGCACCAGGACAGGGGTGGGGGGCACTTATCTCTGGGGCTATCTGCCTTGTTTGGCTCACTGCCTACCTACCTGTGCTTGCCTTGCTGCTTGTTTCTGCGATATACATTGCCGGCACAGAGCAATGTATCATAAAGCACAAGGCATTCTGGGAATCATGGTTTTGTAGCACAGTAGTGAAGTTTGGAGACCTAACACCCATATTTTGCCACTGAATTCAAATTTATTTATTTTTCTTGCTCTCTGGACATGTCAAGCAAAAAATGGTGTGAAAGTCCCCCCGTTCCCCCCCTTCAAGCAACAGCAAAGTCCACCGTCAACCCCGAGAACTAGACTTCCCAGAACTTCCAGTGCCAGCCTTGCCCTCTGCCTGCCTCTCTGCTCTGGGACAGCTGCCCAGGGCACATTTTTCCCTCTGGTTATGTGCTGCTGCCAACCCATCCCCATCAGGAGGAGGTGTGGCTACCACGTTCTGTATCTGTCACAGTTTCTGCCTGGACAGTTTTCAAGGGCAGCCCTATGTAGAGCACATTACAGTAATCTAGCCTTCAAGTTATGAAGGCATAAATAATGATGGCCAGATCAGAGTCAGAAAGAAAGGACTGCAGCTTTCTCACCAGATGGAGTTTGTGAAAGGCACTCCTACCTACTACTGCCACCTGAAGATCCAGGTGAAGCAGAGGATCGAGGAGTACCCCAAAGCTGCAGACCAGAGTGACAAGAGAAGACTAAACCCCAACACTGAAATGTGCCCCCATCCTCTCTCAGGTCAAGTGGTCTGCCCATCACCAGCATCTCTGTCTTGTTTGAAATCAATTTAAATTGGTTCACCTACATCTACTTCACCTACATCCATTTTTTTAATAACGTTTAACAACTGTGTGTGAATTTAGAAAACTTCATAGAAACCTGTATCCTTTGTGGCTCAGTGCTCTTTGCTCTCACTTCCTTTTATCTAAGAAGTTACATAAATGAAACTCATTCACCTATTCCTAATTTTGAAAAATCATGTATTACTAATCTATTTTGCCACAGTGCAGAGGGATTTATAAAGGAAAAAAAGAGAAAACAAAGCAGCAATAGGTGCAGATGTTGCATTTAATCTGTTACAGTACCTGTAATGAAAACTAATGCATAAAATAAGAAATAATAAAAGGGAAATCTCCTATGAATGAAAGTACATCAGTATCTAGATGCCATGTTCAAAATACCAAGTTTAAAGAATATGTTGCGCAGAAACATTAAAATGCCTTCAAACTTGTAAAAAAAAATATTACCTAAGTTACTTAAGGTAATCCTACTAATATCTCATGGGAACTTCTGAAGAAAATGAAGACAAAATATTATTTCAGTCAAAAACAAAGCAGCTTTGAAGAGAAAAATAAGGTTAAAAAGGCAGGAAACAACGTATGAAAGAAACAGCTAAGCGTCTGAAAAGGATGCCAAATGCAAATGAACTTCACTGCTAGATACAGTGAAGTGTGAAAAATGACACCTATCCATTTTACCAATGATAATTTAAAGATAAGAGTTCATCCACAAAACAGCAATATTAGTTTCTCCCCTTTTAAGAAGCCAATGAAAGGCCTTCAAAACTGCACTACTAAGGGCATAAAGTCTTACTAAATGTATTATAAGCCAAAGATTATATAAAAAGCATGATCTCGTTATAGTACGTTTATGTCCCATAGCAAGTGACAATTAAGTGCTAAAAGTGAGACTTCCATCTCAAATACCTGTAGTAGAGAATGCAAAGAAGAATTTTGGCAACTCTTTGAGTTGGTCTAATAAAAGATATCAGCTTTACCCAAAGAACCTTGTCTGCCTATAGTAGAAAGTGACTTTTTTACTTCAGAAAATTATTTCCATTTTAGCAGTATATGCTGAACAATCCCAATAGGAAGTAAAGTCTTCGAAGCTGTTGGAAGTTGTTGGAATTGCTGCATGCACTACAGTGGGAAAGTGGTGAGAAATGGCAGGAGAAAGCAAAGGCCAGGTCTCCTTGGACCTAAGCTGGGCTCTTTTAGCCTGTGGCTTCAAAAAGTTGCCAGCAGCTGTTGTGAAGTCTTTTGTCTGCTTCCTCTTTCTTTTCAGTATCCCTACATTTAAATGAAGTTTTGACAGAATTTTTGTATCAGCACCCAAGTACTGCAGAATCCAATGAACTCGTCACAAAATTCAGGTCTATTTCTATACAAGGTAAAAGTATCTTGGCCAAGGCTATCCTTACCTAGCAAATACAGATTTCCCATGAACAATAAAAGCTACAAATGTAGTGCTCAATACAAGTCCTTTTGAAGGTTTCTCTAAATCAATTTTCAATGTGAAAGATTAATGTAAATTAGGCCTCTGGCAGACATTACAAATAAAATGTGATTAACTCGTTAATTGTGCCATAAACAGTAACCCTGCCACATGTTCAATGGCATGATAAAACAGGAAACCAGTCACAGAAACATTCCACAAACAATTGTTAGTTCCATCCTTGGGACCACACAGGAGTCCGGACCAGCTGCAATGAGCTCCCAGGGCTGGGGCGCACAGTCCTGCCTGGGACTGTGGAACCAGCTTTGATGTACTTCTTGAGCTATGGCTGACATTCAGCTGATTTTCAGTTTAAGGACTGAAGGCATCTGAAGCTGGCTCTGATACATTCCTAGGGCTGGAACCAACAAGCAGCTGATTGCTGGTCCTGGCCCTGGGGCTGCTTGGGGTTAGCTGGGTGATGGGGATGCAATTGTTGGGATCAGGGTTCGGATCCTATCACATCTTTCAATGAAAGTGTGCCAGGGGCCTTAGAACAATCACACCAGATACCACAAGTTAGGACACACTACTAAAAGCAGGAAATACCCTGGATTCTTAGTAATTAAGATTTCTTGCACATTTTCCTTCCAAATACTCTGCTTCCAAGAGTAGCAAGCCTGAGCATGAACTTTTATTTGGGCATAGCAGTTTCAGGATTTGGACCTACTGTCAATCAGAATTTTCATCTCAGCTGCTTTTTTTTTTTTTTTTTTTTTTTTTTTTACAAACCTCATTCTAACGCTGAGGACAGACTCTCTTCCAAGTCTAAAATGCATGAGCTTGGTGGCATTTAGGGTGTTTTAATCTGACATAGAACTTAAACAAAACTCTTGTTTTTCCATGGGAATAGCTATGTAAACAGTGTAAAACTGTAGTGACAGATCTCAACAACATGGTCATGAGTGACTACATCAGTCTACTTGTGTTTTGTCTCCTCTAGGACTCTTCTTTTAGAAAGCCAAATATGTTGTACACCCTCATTTTCCATTAAACCATAGTTAGAAAACTCCAAGAATTTAAACAGAACTTACTGGAAAATAGTATTCAAAGAAGCCAATTGTTTAAAGTGGAAAAAGGTTTCATTTCAACTATTCCAACACTGGCAATAATCTGGTAATTTACATGATTCTCTACATGCCCTATTATGAGACGCCTGAAAAAGTTAACCTGTCTTCCTGCTTATTCATGCAGTCCCTTGTTTCTTGGTAATGTAAATTAATGGAGCCACAGTTTGAACTTGTAGGAACATGGACACTTCAGGTACTAGTATGTGTTAACAGCATGGTTTTACATAAGCAATCTGCTCTAACTGCAGTTAAAATTAACTATTTTTTTAACTGCAGAAAAATGTTTAAAGAATATGTTAATGAATAAGCATAAGAATCACTATACCACTGATTCTCAGTCTTTTTAGACTCAAGGCATCCTTTGTCAGACTTGAGGCACTCCTCCATAGCCTTCTGTGAACTGACTGGAACTCCTTTAAAAACTAATTCATTTATTACAGTGCCTACCTCCTTGCAGGGTGTCAGGGGAGCACCCAGGCAGGAAGAACATGAGCCTACCCTCATATGCTTACATCCTTACACCTGAAGCCTGAGCCTGTCCTTAGCTGCTTATCTCCTCACATTTCCTGTGGCACCCTTCAAAAGCACTCACTGCACCCCAGGATGACCCATCACCCTGGTTGATAATCACTGAAGCAGATTAAAGAAAGTCATCATACATAATTATGATGTTAGGTAATACATTTTAACTAACATGTTTTTTAAAACTAGTGTAGACTTAATTTACCATCTTTATTTGCCAAGCTCTAGTAGCTAGACAACTCCCTTAGCTATAACAAATTACTCATTTGTTTTTGTAATCTATGCATGGCTCAAGGGCAGAGGCTAGATGACCCAATAACTGGGAAGAAAGTTAATCAAAGTTATTTAGACAGGAAGAACGCAAACAGCTTTAATTACTTAGGCTAACCATAACATTTATTCTTAAAAGATGTTGCAAGTTGCAACAAAATGAAGCTTGAGACAGAAGCCATTTCAAAAGCATCCCTTTCAAGTAAGGTATACATGTGAAAGTGTATGATTTAAAACCTGGATTAAGAATGGAGGTTATAGTTATTCGTAAAAGTAATACATTTTCCTGATATAAAATAAGCTACTCTTGCAGATGGCTTTTTTACATTTATCTCTTTCTCTGTTGCCAGCAATTGTACCTCCCCTTTTTGTTCAGTCAGTCTTTCCCAGGTACTTATACTCTTCTAGTCATCCTTTCTACAGAGATTTTTTAAGGCTCTTAGATGAGTTTATCTTTATTGTTTTTGAAATTGGCTGAACTACTTTATTGAGTTATTCAATGTCTTACACATTAAAATGAACTAAAAAAATTAAAACTCACAGCCAGGTGCCACGGTAAAAGTATATAAACCAGCAGTTTAAAACACTATTTTTGTTCATGCTTAATAAAGGAATGAGGTAAAAACAATGGCAGTTTTATATAAGGTATTGATAGAAGTGGTGTTGTAGATGAAGGACTTGCAGCCTGAAAGTATTTTATAGTTTGCTGTAATTGTCTGTATTTACTTCTCTTTCCTTTTTTAAACTTCTTCAGGAAAGAACAGAATGCTAACCTTAAAAACAAACAAAAAAAAATCAACAGTATAACACTAAAATGTTGTTTCTTGATACCCATTCTCTCTCTCTGGCTATAGGTATTATAAATGTTTTTAAAGAACTTTTACCAAATAGTTTGGGAAATATGTGAAGCCACTTCCTAACATCCATGAAATGCATCTTATAATAGAATTCTGTGTATTTGTATCTCCCTGATGTTCTTTGGATTAATAAATTAAGTCAAAGATCCTCCTGAGCCTAACAGCTTTTGGGCTCAGGCAGTTAAGATACATCAGTTTCTGTAGCTAACAACACAAAGAGTCATTTGGCTAGTGTCATATCCAGCTGCCTTTGACTCCACTGCGTGAACAACTAGGCACCCATTTACAGCTGGATCATCTGGGGGTGAACTTTGAGATGAGTCCAGGGCAGGATTTGAACTCCTGGTATTTGGCATCACAGTTCTGTTTAACTCAGGGGCCAGCAACTTTTTTGGGCAGACTGCCAAAAATACCTGCAACTTCAACCTGTAAGATGTTGGTGTGCCAGGGTGGGCAGTGTGGGAGCTGCAAAGGGCCAAATCCTTGTTGTGGCAGTGCAGCTTGGGCCCTTCCTTGCTGTCTGCCCCAAGGTACATGTGCCAACCATGGAGCCCAGGCTGCTCGCAGCAGGAAGGCTGCAAGCAGCTGCACTGGGGTCTGTGGAGCCCCAGCCCGATTCATTGTTGGTGGCAGGAATGTGCACTTTGAGGTGGAGGGCAGGAAAGATGCTGGGGCTACACTGCCACAACAAGGACTGGGTCCTTTGTGGCTCCCCTGCCCTCCGCCCCCATTCACACATGCTGAGCAAAAACCCTTCACGTATCATGCTCTGGCACAAGTGCCAGGGGTTGTCTACCCCTGTTTTAATTGCTATATGCACCATAATATAGCTTTACAAAGTCTGCAGGGCAATTTTAGAATACTCATTTTAAAAGTTTTTGGTTTTAGCTGTTTTTGGGGGGTAGGGGAAGGGCTGTTTGTTCTGTATCAGCTGGTAATAGCTTTATAGTGGTAGCGTTTAGTTTTGTTCCATTAAAACATCACTGCAGGACACGACCGTAGTTACGCAGCAGGCTGATTAGTTAGTACTCTGTTGGTTGCTTTTCCAGGTCTAAAAGACTTGAAATTTGCAGCAAAAATGTACTCTCTTAGCAGTGCCAAATTTTCAAAAACCCTTGTTTCTGTGCACATTATGAAAGGATGTAATTGCATTCCTGACAAACTGATCTGGACTCACTAAAGACAAAGCTGCTAGAAAACTTGGATGCTAGTTTCCATTACAAGTTCCTAGATGATAACTATCAACTATATTAATTTTTAAACATTTTGAAAGTTTCTGTTCTTGGAGGATAGTCAAGTGTATATATTATGCTGCAATATTAAGATCATGTCTAAAACAACATGACATCTACCACAACTGTTCCAGTGAATGGCCTGGTAATCTGGGTTTCTCTGCCTAGAAACCAAGTTTCTATGGTCCACTGTGACAAGCTTGCCACCTATTTTACAGACAACAACCTGGATCCAGAATGGCTTGGGGATCACCACTTTTGCTGTAGAGTCAGTTTGAAGCTAAGGAAGCTTGGTACTCATTGTATATGGATAGGTTTCAATTCCTGCCACCCAGCACTAAAGAGGTTTTGCTTAGGGGTGTACAGATAAGCAGTTGGCAGCTGGATCAGCGCCTGTCCTGGCTTGAGACTGGGACCATTGCTGGCAGGGGTAGTCACTGCCTCCCTCCAGGAGGACAGGGTGCCAGAAAATTCTTAAATCTGTATTTGTTCTGCCCCTCCTCAAGAACCTGATGGTGACCCCCAGCCCTCTATCACCCTGTTTTCAAACTCCCCTTTCTCTAAAAAGTCATTGAACATGACAGCTCAAGGCACATCTGGATACAATCAGATTCCTGGATCCTTGTCAGTCTGGCTTTTGCCATGGCTATATCATGGAGACTGTGTTCGTGGCCTTGGTCAGCAGTCTTTACTTGGAGATTGACAGAGGAAACTGCTTTACTGATCTTTTCAGTGGCCTTTGATACAGTCTGACATGTGGTACTGATAAAGTGTTTACATGACCTGGTGGGTACTTGCAAGGTTGCTTTAAATTGGTTCTGCTTTTTCCTGAGAGTGGAAATGGACAAGTCCTCACTTTCCCCTTGAGGTCTTTTCCAGTGAGGTCACCCAGGGCTTCACTTTATGGCCCTTCCTGTCCAATGTATACACAATCATAGAATCATAGAAAATTAGGTTGGACGAGATCTCAGGAGGTCATCTAGTCCAACCTCTTGCTCAAAGTAAGATCATCCCAACTAGATCATTCCACCAGGGCTTTGTTAAGCTGGGCCTTAAAAGCCTCCAAGGATGTAGATTCCACCACCTCTCTGGGTAACCTGTTCCAGTGCTTCACCACCCTCCTGGTGAGACAGTTTTTCCTAATATCCAACCCGAGTTAGATCATATTGGCTTTTGATGCGAGGTAGCAATACTGCTTATGACACCCATCTCTGACTTCATCATCTGATCTTGCCCCTGCAATCTTGGTCCTTTCCCAGTGCCTGGCTGTATTTGGGGATTAGATATTGGTGAGCCAACTAAAGCTGAATTCACACAACGTGGAGGTGCTAGTTGGCAAACTGCGTCACCTGGAGGGATTGGGGCAACTCTTATTGATGGGATCAATCTCCCCTTGGTGTGCTCCTGGAGCCTCTGTTTCACATGTGGCCACGGTAGCCTTTCACTAGTTCCGTTTGGTGAGAAGGCTGAGATCCTTTCCTTTAGGTTCAGATCTGGCTGTGGTCATCTATGCATTTGTAACCTTGAGGCTAACCTAGTACAACGAGCTGTATGTGGGGCTGCCTTTAACCATCTGAAAGGAGCAGCTGGTGCAGAATGGGGAGGCACACCTTCCGAAGGGAGTGTGTCACTAGAAGCACACAGCATTAGCTCCAGGCTGCACTAGCTTCCAGTAGCGATTCAATGTGCTGGTTCTGACCTAAACAGTCCAAAACTGTACCTAAGGGACTGTCTTCTCCTTCCTGTCCCATCATGATCCTCAAGATGAACTGAGAGCAACCTCCAGCAAATACCAACGTGTCAAATTTGCTTAGCAAAAACACAGGGGAGGTAATTCTTGGCTACTGCTCCTGAGTTCTGGAATTCCCTCTCCCTTGAGGCTTGCCAAAGCCCAATCTGGACATTTTCTGGTAACGCATTCTTGTTTAGACAGGCATTTAACAAGCCAGGCCCAACTGGGATATTATTTGAGAGGTATTGTAAATCTTATTTCAATATTCTATTTGCTTTTATATAAGTTATTTTGTTCCCTTATTGTAATCTACTCTGAGCCTTTGCTGAGAAGGGCAGTATATGAATTAATCCATTCTCTCTTGGCCCCCTGCCTTAGTGGTGGATCAGGTACTAATTCCTAAATCAACACTAAATGGGGGGGGGGGAAGGCGGGGGAGACAGGACAGGACGGGACGGGACACACATGACACTATCAGGCACGCCAGAATTTTGAGTTGAGTTTATGTTTCCATTTTGGACCTATGTAATTACGTATTTCATTAAATAAAATGTTGAATGGGATGTGTTCAAAAGCTTTTCTGGGACAGATGACACAGTGGTTGGCTGTAGTTAATCTTTTACTACCTTGCTTCACCAGTACTAAATTTGAATAATGTATAAACAGTTACAGTACTTATAAAATATGTCATAGTGATCTTGTGAAAGGCCTACACATCCTTCTTTCCTGTGCACAAGACGCTTCTGGCAAGCGTACCATTCAGTGCCACTGCTGGGATTTTCTCATTTTGTGGACACGGGGCCTTCAAAGTAATTATTTTTAAAGAAACTAGTGCAGAGCCATCTCTTCAGTCAACTGACCTGGGTTAAACTTTGATCGGTGGATTAGAGGTGAAAATTGCTAAATCCCTATTCATATCCCCAAGGCATTCACTCCCCCATAGACAAATGTTAAAATAAGCCAGAATCTAAATAACATTCACGAGTGGTATCCTGTGAAACTGTCAAATTCAGTTTAACTCAGACTAATAAAAGTGATGTGCGCAGACCAAAGGAAGGAGAATGACAAAGTGTGATTATGAAGTTATATATGAATGTTGAGAGTTTGCAGTGACTTCTGATCTTGAGTTTCTTTTTTAGATCACCTTTTTGGAGAAAAATGTTTTCTTTCTTTTTAAATATTAAACATAAATAACTACATTATTTGCACTGTACAATAATAAATGCAATACTTTAAGGTAAAATAAGTTAATGTTTTGGACACAAGATAATGCCTGCTACAGTGGTTTGCTGGGAGTGCTAAGATGAGATGTTGTGGTTAGGGGTCTTTTGCTTTATAGGTTGTTTTAATACCCTATTGCCTTTTATCAGTTATTTTACTTCTCCTGTTTTGTTTTCTTGTTTGCCCATTTTATAAGCTACTTTTGCTCCTCTGTAAGCCATCCTGAGGTCTTTGTTGGGAAGAGCAGCATGTAAATCAAATAAATAGATTTTTTTTTAGTAGGACTGTGGAATGACTGTATTACCCATGAGTGGGGAAATCATGGAATCACAAACAATTGCTAATTCACTCTTCATATGATACTGTATTGTCATGTCATCTTATTGGAACAGCTTCTTGCATCATCCCATCTTACAGAAACAAATGTTCTCTCAATATAAGAGTTCACTGGCACAGGTGATAAGAGAAGGTGATGGTGTATGTTAAAAACATTTTCTAAAACTTTAAAAATAGTGTTTGCTAGAATTGTGTAAGTTGTGGAAATTTTATAGGAAATATAATAATGTCTGAGATGTTGGTGGTATTTTCAGTCCTGGATCAGTAATTTAAACTGATTTTACCACTCCTGAAGACTAGAAATTGGGAATTTTCTGGTTCTAAAAGAGCTCAGAAATGGAACTTGACAATTCTAGCACAGGACATCCACCACTGCCAGTATGCCACTGAAGCTTCACAGCTCCATGGGCCGTATGTTAATGACCGCTGATTAAGAAAACCCTAATGAAACAAGAACAGTGAGGGGGGAGCAGCAGAGATATAAAAGGAGGACTATAACACAGTTCTCCCAACACCTTTGATGCCTCTACTTTTTTAGGGTGCTTACTTTAAGCCACACACATTTATCAGGACTGGGAGCTATGCTGGGAACCCAGTATAAGTAACTCAAGGTGGGGGGAAGGGCCTGTGTCCATGGAGAGCAGGTTTGGAGTATGGATGTACGAAATGGGCCCTATTCAATTTGGATTCGGCACAAATCGGGGACATTGATTTGATTTGTTGGTTCAGATCACTATCCCCTATTCAATTCGGCCAAATCTGAATCTGAAGATTTTATGCTGATTCAGGAAAAAATGGTGATTCCACCATAGACACAGCTTTAAATGTTTTTTCTACATACCTGGAGGTACCAGGCGAGGCTCATGAATGCTGCAATGCTGGGGTGGATGGAGCATCCCACAGGACCATGGGGGGCCCCCCCACGTGCTCGATGGTGAACCTGGAAGTGGAACCCCCCCCCACACACACACTCCGTTGGCTCAGCAATTGGGATCCCAGGTGCCCCCCCAGACCCAGGAGGCACCAGTGCTGAGCTAGGGGTGGGGCCCTGAATGCTCTCTGGTGGATTCGGAAGTGGAGAGGAAGTGCTTCTGGTCCACTTCTAAGCCTGCTGCTGAGCAAGCTGGGGAGCGCCCCCACGCTCCTGTGGGATGCTCCATTTGCCCCAGCATCGCAGCATGTACGAGCCGCCTGGTACCTTGAGGTATGTAGAAAAAACATTTAAAGCTGTGTCTATGTCTGAATTGCCGAATCTTTCTAAATCGATTTGGAGGATACCAATTAGATTTGGAGAGATTAAAAGGTCCTCTGATTCAATTCAGATTTGGAGATTTGACCACTGAATTGGGCCAAATCTCCACTGAATTGAATCACGGACCAAAGCTTCACACAGCCCTAGTTTGGAGGACTGGGTGGGGGGGGCGGCGGAGAAACTAGCTGGCCTGCAGGGCGATGGTAGCTGTTGGTCCAGGGAGCTAAAAACAGCCCAGGGGGGAGAGGGGGAGGTTATGAAGAGTGCAGCCCCAAAGGATGAGCATCTGGGCTTTCCCAGCCCCAGGGCTGCACTCTGAACATGTGCAAACATTCTCTGGATCAGACTAACCCATTCCTGATTTAAAATTAGTTCATATACTCAGGTGATCTTGCTTAGATTGGGCCCACCACTATTTTGGCCTGATTTAAACTCTCCAAATGTCTGCAGAGATGGGCATTCAACCTAACCATAGGCAGGTCAATCTAAATGTAACTGCATATACCCAAAGGAGTTATAGTCATAAGCAGTCATGGGAATTTACTAGTTAATTTACTATTTAATTAACTAGTTTAAAAGTTAAAGAAATAGCTAACTTTAACTAGTTTAAAAAAAGGTTTACTTTAACTTTTTTTAAAGTTTAAGTTAAAAAAAATTTTAAAAATTGAAATCCAGCTTTTCCAGAGTTTTTTCTGACACAGCCGCTCTCTAGGACTTGCACATGGAACAATATTTCTTTATTGAAACTCTAGGACTTCTTGTCTGAGAGACAGAGAGTAGTTTGCCTTCCTATGAGACCATAGTCTTTTAGGAACCACAAGCCCCACAGTTCCTTAGTTCAGTCTGGCATTTTCTGTGCATTTGCAGAAGTCAACAGGGCAGCCAGTTGGCTGCAGAAGAAGGAATAACCACAAACAAGCACAGCAAGCAGAGACATTGATCCCAGTAGGAGTGGGAGCAAGTAGTGAGGGTGAAGCAGATGTTGACTTTTTTAATTTTAATGAAGATCAGAACCAGCAGCCCATGGCCCAAGAAGTTGAGCACTACTTCTCATCTGTGAGAAACTTATCTGAGGTGTCACCTACCATGAAAACACTATTCATCCATTACAACACAAGCATTCCCTCATCTGCCCATGTAGAGTGACTGTTCAGTAGTGGGGGCTTAGTTTTGCAAGACAGAAGAGGAAAATTATCAGATGTAAATTTTGAAATGTGGCTTTTGCTGAAGTTCAATAAGCATGTTTAAACCGTTTCTGCTATGCAGCTGAACTTTCTTTTTCTCATTTCAACTGATTTTCTCATTTCAGTCTAATTTTGATTTTCAGACACTTTCATTATTTCTAATTCAGATGTATTTCATACCCTTTTGTTACCTTTTGAGCAATAAAAATTGTAACAACAGAGGTTTTCTGTGGAAACAGCTTTCATTTGTCACCTGGCTATGAATATCTCCTTTTTGTTATTCTGGTATACCTAGATGCCTTGTGCATCTAGCAGTTAGTTGTAGTTCATTGCTGCTTTATGAACAGGCTCTAAAATAAACTGTCTTATATTTAATCAACTCAGCTAGAACAAAGTATATTACATTTGTTTCAATGATGACTGATGTTTTCATGTAATTTCACGTTGTTGTTACAAAGCTACAAAAAGTTCAAAATTATAAGTAGGGAACAGTGTGAGGATTCCCTACTGAAAAAAAATCAGGTTCCCTGATTAAAATGAGAGTTCAAACAGCCATAAATTTTAATAAGCATCAGAGGTGCTTCTCTTAGGAAAATCGTCCAACCACCAGACAACTAGGACAGGGGCTTGGAGATGCTGAACAGCAAGATGTTCTAGGAAGAACTGGCTGATGGTTGTTGGCCAACTGCTGCCCAGAGAACAGACAATCTTGGGTAGATATATGGAGCCAGTAAAGAAGCCAGATACCTGGCTTATCCTTTTCATAGGACATCCAGCGTACCCAGCAGCAAAGAGACTTTTTGGGACTCCTCTTAAAATCTTAAATTATTTGCTAATTTGTATAATAGTATGAGTAAGTTTGGAAGTGCTAGGTGGTCATCAAGCTGGCTATCTTTTACATTTGCTTTTTTGGCCAACACCATTCAAAAGCAGTTAGTCTTTCTGCCTCCCTTAGAGGCTGATAACACAAAAAATAAAAAATATGGGAGCTGTCTTAAGAGAATAGAGCTAATTGTAGGACTGGGATGCCAGCTACTTGTGAAAAAGGAATGTCCAGGTGACAAAAGCAATCAATCAGTGCGGTGGCACGTAAAGAAGGAATAGGAAAAGGCGACTGTCTGGCAACAGAGAAGCAGGGAAAAGTGTAATTAGTTTTTTTCAAAAGTCACCATTTATGGCCTCAAATATATACACTTTTCATGAAAGTAATTGCCACTGTTGCCACTGTGATGTTATATTATGTCAATGGGAAGGGCAATCCTGATCACATTATGGACTGCGTAACAACACTCTGCCCTCTGTACAAATTTGATGGTAACATTGCAGGGATGCATTCTCTTTTCTTGAGAGCATTAGACTGGTTAACTAACCTTAAACTGGACTTTTAATTGTTGCTCCAAGTCAACCATATGGAAGAAAGAGAGGGTGGGAAGGGCAATAATGAGATGTAACAGAATCAAAAGAATTTGCTGCTTCTGTATATCTATTTCTGTCACAAGTCAATACAGTTTGTCAGTATTTTCTGCCAGACTGAATAAAAAATATTCCTTTTCTATTAGAAGTTCATGAAAACATTTGGCAGTCTACCAAGTGCCAGCCTGCTTGGGTCTAGCACTTTTGCCTATGTACTGCCATGGCCCTCATCTCTACTATAACTTCTACTCAAGTTCATCTCATAAACTTGCATGAAAAGTTCTTCAAAAGCTTCTAGATAGAATAAATAAGTTTTACTAAAATCTTTGTTAGACAGACCTGCTTTCTTAGATAATCAGACCCAGTGAAGAGTGATGGATGTCATGAATGCCTCTCTGAGAGACTGTAAGTTCTCAGGAAAACACAACATGACTTATGGTGGTGGTTCAGGCCTTGTTCAAAAAACCCAGAGTTGAAAAACTGTTATCTTTCTAGCCACTACAAGCAACTAAGAAAGGCAGCCTAATGATGCTTGAACACACTGATTTTTAGGGATCCTTCCAAGCCAGGCTTCACATCTGGTTCTGGCACGAAAACAGCATCAACTTTCATGCCCTTTCTAGTTTAGGGATGGACACATATGGAAAATATTCATGCTATTATCATTAAACCTACCAGCTGCCATTGATGTCACTTTTCCTAAAGGATATAGGGGGAATAGCTTTGACCCTCTTTCAAAAATGCTGGGCAACAAGATCTCTTTTCCTTTGCAATGGAATTCAGTTATGTACACAGCATCACAAAACCTTATCCAACCACAGCCTGTATTCAATGCATATAGGAAAACATGGGGGAAGATTCAAAGAGGTATTAACCACAAAGAGCATCCTTCTCCAAAGACAGTATTTTGGTTACCTATTCCTTTCGGAGAAAAGGATGTAGTCTCAAACCTAAGGTTCAGTCTAGAAAAAAGCAAAGGTGGTCAGTAGAAGAAAACACGCTAAGCAACCGACAAATATCATAAGCTCTTTTAAATGAGGGCCTCCGCCAACCAATCAGAAATTTAGTTATTATGCTTCCTCTTCTTTGTAGAACTACAAAAGCTTCACACACCACAAAGGCTAAAGCAAAAAGCAAGACCAAAACACAGCTTCATGAAATTAATGGTGAATGACACTAACAAGTCCGCCTACTAAGAGAGCGTTAATAAGTATGATACTGTAACACATGAACAATGCTGCAAGGTGTAGATACAGCTATCTTTGTTGCATGCCTATGTCAAGGGAAATACCTGCAAAACAAAGTGAAACCGAAAAAGTCTTCTTAATGGAAAGCTATCAACTGCACTGAGGAGCACTCAAAGAAAAAAAAAATCCAGATACATTGTTACTCCTTGAACTTATGGGCACAATAGAGCATCCAGGATGAAGCAATAAGCCTCTGTGCTGACTTGTCTAGTTGTTGTGGATTCAGGTTGGTCCAAACGTTATTTTTTATGTACTTCTTGTAATGAATGCACTTCTTTGTGCATTCACAAAAACTAGTATTCAATTATAAAAGACTTCATGGATAAATTTAAATGTTTAGTTAGTGGCTCTGCAATGCATCTCTGGAACAAAACTCTTAAGTTTAAACTGCTTATCCACTAAAGTACATTTTATTGAATACAGATGATGGAAAAAGTTAATCATTTAATATTTGTTTTTTAGAAAAGCAAAGTTTGTCTATCACTAGAACTGTAATCTATTTTATTTTGGTAAGTGTAAAAATACTAAGCACACTGACTTTTCAGCTGAGATTTTACTTCATTGCAGACACAAATTTACTAATTACATATTAGTATGTTCCTGTAAAAAAAGAAAGGCAACTGTGTAGATTCTTGAACCATATATCACACCCAGATCTGAGGAACAGATTAATTCAGAAAAATATATTTTTTCATATAAAAAAAGAAGTTTCCCTAATTCTGCATAACAAGCACATTCTCAGTTTTAAGAATCCCTTATTATATTAGCCCAAGCCATTAACTTTCCATGAACTTAATAAGTATATTCAATTCAAACTTCAGGAGATAAAAAGTATTAAATTAATAAGTTACTAGCAAGTTATGTAGTGTCTTTTCAGCAATCTATAGAATATTACACACAAGCTGCTTCTATTCTTCTCTTCTCCCATGCATACTGTTGGTGTTCTGTTTGATATAGGACACTTGGAGCCCTTGTGTGCTATAGGGAACAGAGACGGTGTTATAGACATATTTTGGCAAATGTTATTTATATGAATACCAAGGACTGCAAAGGCCTGGACTCAGTAGCTCAAGGACACCTTTTAGTAAAATTGTGAAGTCAACACTCAGAGGTATTTCTATGCACCTACAATTCATGTTCCTTAAATAGCTTGTATCATGATATATAGTTTCATAGTTTCATAGTAGCTAGAGTCGGAAGGGACCTAGGAAGATCATCTAGTCCGACCCCCTGCCTTGGCAGGAAAGAGCACCGGGG